>NC_137883.1:18805190-18980190 GCF_963924005.1 Protomyctophum bolini | reverse complement strand
GACACAGAAAAAACTGAGCTTGGAAGTGATTTTTCAGCAGGGTTTTGGCCCTTTATGAAACTCAGATTAGTAGACGCAGCTTGTCCACACAGCAAAGATCCCCAGTGTTGATTTAACTGTGAGAGTGTAAGAATTTACCTTTATGGGTTTTGAAACTCTTTAGAGTTAAATGGACACTGAGGATTAATGTGCACCAGCTCTTTTCTGCTAAGGGGGTCTCATCAAGACTTGGAGGATTAACGAAAGGTTAAAACAGGAGTGCCTACTCTTTTTGTCTCTCAAGTACTTTTAATTTCCTTTCTTTCTGAACTTGATAAGTACTGCCCTGGTAAAATCATATCATTGTAGCTAGAGAGCAATGAAAAATAGATACATTTACTATTGTATGCTGTATGTTCAGTAACAAGACGGGGTCTAATAGCGCCGTGGATCTCGGACTTCATGTTATGACATTAGTCATCTTTCTATGGTGTCTATGATGAATACATCTTAAAGAAGGGAAAAGGAGATCTGCTCAAACTTAAAGGAGTAGTTCACCTACAAAATGACTTATTTTCTGTCAATTACACACTCCATGAAGCCTTGAATTCATGGAGATTGTTTTTGACAATAGTTTAAGACAATAATTTGATGACTTACTGGCCGATGACCAATCATCAAATCTCAATGCATTCAAGACTTCATGGAGTGTGTAATTGATAGAAACAGGCAGCTTGGGACACCCACAAAACAGTGATGTTCCAAGAGCACCTCTTACTAAACTATACAGGCATACACGTCATCTTAACAAATCTATATACTTTGTAGGTCACATGATTGTCACCCGAGGATCCCAGGGTGTCCGAACCATAATAAGAGAAAAATACAAATCAATACGTACAGTGCACAAACTATATTAAAAAATCAATGTAGCTCCCAGTATGAAAACAAAACAGCAGACCAAGTGACTGTCATACATTCAACATAACCGTAGCCTCTAGCCCTCTACAGTGTATAGATAGAGGTCCTTAAGGACCGCTTCAGAAAACGGGCTTAAAGGGAAGAGCGGATCATAGAGCAAGCCAACCGATTTTACAAACACGTCTCAAAGTGAATGTCTTAACAGAACATACCAAAGGAACCTGATAGGAATTGTCTGTGGTGTTCAATCCTCACCAGTTGGAAGACACATCCAGGCTATCAGCTAAGACAAAACGTGCCTAATGGCAGTGTGCACACTGCACACTGCACAAGAAATGTGGCAATTCAAGCCCTGGACAGACACAGACAGAACCATTGCTAGGCAGCTAACCTACAGAGCCACAAGCACACGGTAAAAGAGAGAGTACACAACAACATAACAAGTACATAACAACAGACATAACAATCTTCAGTAGTTGGTTGCTTGATTTAACAACAAATATTTAAATAAACCCCTGAAATTACCTTTAGACATTGACTGAAGTGCGTTGTATTTTACACCTCCACAGTAATATTTCATTCACTTATTTTTTGTTGCTGCAGTTGAACCCAATTGGCCAATAGGGTGCTTGTCTTGTTAACCTTTCTCATCTTTCCTCTAATTCCTATATGCTAAATATTCAACTCTTTATGACTGCAAGTGATAGCATTATTAAAAACCTTTCATACAAAATTATTTTGTGGAAGAAATAAGCTCAATCATCCAACATTATCGGGTCAGAAACAGGATATCCTGTCTGCTTATTCCCGGGGACAACATTCAACATGTGTCCAGACAAGATTGGCGTGTTATGTTTATACAACCCGTTTCAAATGACTCAGAGGAAACCTCAAATCCCAGCATGGTTATATGCCGTATGTACGGTTACAGTATGTGCTGTATGCATTATGTTGGATATAAGACACGTCATGCGCATGCACGCACATACTGTACACGCGCATGCTCGCGCCCCACACACACAGCAAAGAGGAAGGAAAGGTTGACTTTCACCTTGTTAACCTCTCACCTTTACAATGCTGGTCGGATTGCTTAGATTAAGTTTCTATATTAGTTGATGATTGGCAGGTCAAAATTCAGTTATATCAGTTGATGATTAGCAGGTAAAGATACATTTGATATATCAGTTCATGATTGGCAAGTAAAGGTTCCGTTTTCTTAACAGTTGATGCTAAAGTTGATTAAGTAATGTTGAGGATCAAGAGAACACATGGAGTGAAGTGCCAGGGAAGGAAAATTGTTAACAGCCAGTATCGCTGTCCCGTCATTATCTCATTCACTGAATCATTGGGTCATAAACTATATTTAGACTATTAAGTATTGTAGTGAGATCATTAAGGCAAAGGGTCTGTGGAGAAAAACATCTTGAAAGATGGAGGACAAAAATGACAGATTTATACAGTATGGGGAAGGATAAAGGGGAGACGTGTCCTAGTTGTGAATGTACCATGAATGTGATACAGAACATGGCTAAAATAGATTTTTGCTAAATTGTTTTAATAGAGCACATGTTTAGATCACAGCTTATTGTTTAGATTTGACCCATTCGAGTACACAACTACACATCTCTAAAATATAGACAAACATGAACTAATCTGACATCAATCTTAACTAAATCGATACCCATTTGTAAACAAAACCATATTTTGTTACAGACATGACCTGATGGTAAAAACTGGTAAACATTCTGTCAGAATCCATAGGACTCGACAACTAAACAACCACGACAATGAACTATCCAAAATGACATTCAAATGCACTTCTCCCTATTAACGATTAACCTGCTTTTCACATAAATCTACGTGAATTGGATTAATCTGGCCCAGCGCAAATCCCATAGATTTACGCGAATTGGTCTTCTATAGTGCTTTTGATCAATCGCGTCGAGATGCTACTCACATTAGCATTGGGTTGCTAGCTGGTGTTGTCAACAAATACTGGAGCGCGCCATCTTGGATTGCGCACGCACCCGTGCCCGTTCTGTTTCTATCAATTGCTTTTATCTCCAATTCCTTGTCCCAGATGGCATTTCTGGTCAAAACAAGGTTTATTCCATGGCCCAAAGCAGACGCTGTGATCACCGGCACGTGGCATGTGTGCAAATCTTTGAAGATATACAGTATATACACACACTTTTTTAAAAACCTCTAATATTTGCTTCTTGGGGTTCCTGGAACTAAATAATTTGAGATGGGGGTCCATGGCCAAATACATATCATTTTGACATGAAAAAGTTTGATACCGCTGCAACATATACGTTTTTAAGGTGACATTTGGACAGGTTAATTGTGTGTGTGTGTGTATAGTACATAGACCCCCAGACATCCTCCCCAACAGATCCACTGCTATAATGACCTCATCCCAAGCTGTATTTTTGAAGCAGGTGGCTGGTGTTGAAGACGGACCTGTCTCCACATGCAAGATTATGAGTTCACGGCCAGACGTGGACAGGTGGAGGCAGAGGTTAGCACTCCTCCTGTGCTCAAGTACACACACACACACACACACGCACTCTCTCTCAGACACACATATATTTGGCAGTCATTATTTCACAGGACAATTACCTCATGACCTCTGCCAGCCCACACACACTCTTGGCCGCGCGCGCACACACACACACACACACACACACACACACACACACACACACACACACACACACACACACACACACACACACACACACACACACACACACACACACACACACACACACACACACACACACACACACACACACACACACACACACACACACACACACACACACACACACACACACACACACACACACACACACACGTTTTCATAACAAGAGCTTCAAGTAATGTCCAATTTATTTCACCTCAATTCTTGTTAATTCTGTTATCTGATTATTTTCTTATAAGTAATGTTGGCCTAATCCACTTGTTGGCACCAGATCTTTGTTCTACCAGTGAATCATTGCACTGATAACAGTTGTACTTTCATGGCCTGCTTTTTCAATTTCCCACTATCTCAGTTTGCTCTCATTTATGGTCGAAATTGCTAAGAGAACATAAATATACCAGATAAACCCTGGAGCAGTAATGTTTTAGAGTAACATAATGAAAGACGCATGTTTTGTGGACAAGTTGGGACCTGCTCATTCAATTCCACAAGCATAAAATGAAACTTAACAGGTCAAGAAAAACACTTGACTTGACTGAAGTGGTGTTTGCTTTAAGCACACAGTATGCATATATTTGTTCTGAGATGGTATGGAAGTTACAACTCCTAGCCATGACTGTCCATACAGACAAACACATTTCATTGCATCCTGCCATTAAAGAACTCTCATCTCACAATGTACCTTAATATGCTGCACTTGCCATGCAGAACTGGGTGAATGTCCCTCCCCCTCCCCCTCCTCTAGCGTTCACCTTGACCACATGCTGTTCAGATGGCAGTGCAGGAGCACCGCTGATGGTGTTCAATGTCATCCATCAGACCGTGGCCTTCAGCGGAACAGCGCTGGAGGAGCTCCCAACTAGTTACTAGTACACCCACACACTACACAACAAATCCATCATCTAGGCTAATATACTGTTCTCCCGGCGTTTGAACGAGGGCACTTCTATGTGCTATAAAAGCCATTACACAATATTTTAACGATATAACGACATTTTTAAATTCTAGGTGTCTAGCTGATGCTCTAATTTGCGAGGTGTTCACAACAAACAATATTGATTGCCTGTGCCAGAGACAGTGCTCTGATGTGATTAAAATTCCTGTGTTTTTCGAGAATGATTCAATAATTATAAGGGAAAAGGAGCAAAAAACCCAGAACAAGAGGCAGTGAGCACGCTTTCTAATAACGGTAGAAGTTGGGATTACCTCGGCTGTCCTTAACAAAATAAAATAAAAAAGTTTTCTAAATCATGACAATTTTCGGAAAGATTTGAGGCACATTTTAACGATTAAAAGAAAATAGCAGATCTACAAGCTCATAGAGCGCCACCGAGTGGCGCGCTATGAGCTTGTAGATCTGCAATTTCTCAATAGCTAAATTATAACATAATGTATGTAACCACGAAAAGGGGTTCCCGCTCAAAATGGGTTAAAAGGGTGGGAAGGTCATTTCTCATTTGGGGAGACGGAGGGACTAGAGTTGAGGCCAGGTAACGCGACGGCCAGGTCACCGCAGGGGAGGAAGAGTTTAGTAATAGCTAACATTGTCATTGCAGAACACAGGCTGATGTTTTGGGCTGGACTATGTGCCCGTTGGTACGAGGATGGAGCTCCTTTGTATGCCAGGCCAGCTAAAGTAACTGCGAGGTAGTGATGCACCGACACAACCACTGGAGGCAGAGGGATAAGAGCATTTGAGGTGACAGACTATATAAACTGGGCTGTCTGTAGCATTGTGGAGTAGAGGCTCAAGAGTTCCTCAGAAGCATGCAGTCAATATATAGAGGGTTTCAGTTATCCTGAGGGGAAATGACTAGGGCTTGGAAGAGGAACTGAGAACATGATGACGGCAGATGTTTTAATGTGCACACACCTACAAAATCAGGCTGTGACTACACAACATGCATTATACTTAAGAGTAGGGCCTCATATAACAGCTAGTTGTCTAGCAGGATTTTGTGAGGGGGAGGGGTACCAACGCACGGGTAAAGACATCCCTGATGCCTTGCTTTGTAGTGAATTAAGTGAGTCAGGAGAGACAATGCACAAGTGATCAGACACAGAGATCCTTATGCCGGGGTTCTACTTAGTCGTGCTGAGTGTACAGCGGTGCCAAAAATAACAGATTTACAACAAGCAAATTTTTCAGCTCAGGGTTTGTAGATTTGTTATTTTCGGCCCCAGGACACTGTTGTATGATGCAGTATAAATGAGGCACAGTGTATTCTGGGGAAACCGTCAATTTGCAGCATCTAAGATAGTACAAAGTTTACAAACCGGAGTGTTTCTTTGTTTAATAATGACCATTACAGGTCTATTGTTAAACTCTCTGAGTTAAATGAACACTCCAGATTTCTCGGGACTCGGGAGTGTTCTTTAGTGACAGAAAAGACTGCAGTATATCAGTAAGTAAAATGACACAACTTAAAGCCAGAACGCTTAGGATCCATCAGACTACAGTTTTGTTTTGCTTTTTACATAATTCTCACAAGATAGCATGGAGACGGTAAACCAAGAGTGAGAGATATTAGATCGACACCTTCAAGTGTTCTGGGGAGAAGGGAAGAAAAAAAAGGAGGAGGAGGGAGCAACCAGAAAGAAACTGAAACATCTAGAATGTGACAACCTGAAAACAGCACATAAAGGACAGCAGCAGTGAGGGAATTCGCTGGTGAAAAAGCATCCCTGTTTGATGGATTAAATGGATAAGGTGATATTAAGAGAGAAGATTTGTGGTCTTTTTAATATTAGTAAAGAGCGCTTGTAGTTTCCATGTGTGTGCGTGCACCACACGCACATGCCTCTGTGTGTGTGTGTGTGTGTGTGTGTGTGTGTGTGTGTGTGTGTGTGTGTGTGTGTGTGTGTGTGTGCACGCGTGGGTGTTTAGTAATGTAGAATTGTTTCCAGTAAACCATTCAGAAGTCTCACCTTTGTAACTGTCACATCCACACCTGTGTGTGTGTGTGTGTGTGTGTGTGTGTGTGTGTGTGTGTGTGCATGTGCATGTGCATGTGTGTGTGTGTGTGTGTGTGTGTGTGCGTGTGTGTGTGTGTGTGTGTGTGCGTGCGTGCGTGCGTGTGTGTGAGTTTGAGACTTATATCCAATATAACATTCTCTCTGGTCATGTCTATTCACCATCACAGATGCACCGTGTTTCCTCCAAGGCCAACGCCAACTGCACTCAGTTCGTACTGTATGTTTTCAGTCAGTTCCCACTGCAATCCCATAAGGCATTGTATAAGTCATATTATGACTGATACAAGGCAGGAATATAGGCCAATGCCATCTGGCTTTAAGACCCAAGGGAACGTTAGCACAGATTGTGTTACATAGGGCACGATGTTTAAATACTCAGGTTCTTTAACATTGAAACAAAGACAATGGCATGCAGACAAAGTGAAGAACAAGGAAGTGAGCAAAAGGATGTGCGTGTACCTGATAGTATCTGAAATAATATTTGTTTTCAGTTACCGCCAGTCAACATACCTTTGTACAGTAACACTTTCTATGAAGCCTGTCTCTAATGCACTATAAATATTACAATATTACAAGTCCATGAATAACCAACAATATGATATTTGAATTTCTGAGTCAGTATAAAATGCCAACATGTAAGTGTTGTCATTATTGTTATAAATCATAGTAATTATGAGTGAATATAACTGTAATTATAGTGTAATAAGCAGATTATAATACAAATGTTTGTTATATTGTTGTTATAAAGCATTATGAGTAGGCTATTTATAAGTGCTTAACTATACAGTATTATAAGCAGATTATAATGTATTATAGACACCGACTTCACAGAAAGTATGACCAGATGCTTTCTTTGAAATCTATCATGAAACATACATTATTAACTCTTTTCCTGCGGTGGCGGCAGAAGGTATAGTTAAACCCTGCCAGGGTAGGGCAGAAGGTAGTTAAACCCTGCCAGGGTAGGGCAGAAGGTAGTTAAACCCTGCCAGGGTAGGGCAGGGTAGGGCGGAAGGTAGTTAAACCCTGCCAGGGTAGGGCAGAAGGTAGTTAAACCCTGCCAGGGTAGGGCAGGGTAGGGCAGAAGGTAGTTAAACCCTGCCAGGGTAGGGCAGGGTAGGGCAGAAGGTAGTTAAACCCTGCCAGGGTAGGGCAGGGTAGGGCAGAAGGTAGTTAAACCCTGCCAGGGTAGGGCAGGGTAGGACAGAAGGTAGTTAAACCCTGCCAGGGTAGGGCAGGGTAGGGCAGAAGGTATAGTTAAACCCTGCCAGGGTAGGGCAGGAGGTAGTTAAACCCTGCCAGGGTAGGGCAGAAGGTAGTTAAACCCTGCCAGGGTAGGGCAGAAGGTAGTTAAACCCTGCCAGGGTAGGGCAGGGTAGGGCAGAAGGTAGTTAAACCCTGCCAGAGTAGGGCAGGGTAGGGCAGAAGGTAGTTAAACCCTGCCAGGGTAGGGCAGAAGGTAGTTAAACCCTGCCAGGGTAGGGCAGGGTAGGGCAGAAGGTAGTTAAACCCTGCCAGGGTAGGGCAGGGTAGGGCAGAAGGTAGTTAAACCCTGCCAGGGTAGGGCAGGGTAGGGCAGAAGGTAGTTAAACCCTGCCAGGGATTTTTCTGTATATTTAGGTAGTTTCATTTCCGCTTTACCGGCATGGAGACCGCCATTGTAAAGATTAGCTAATTAGCTCACGCTGTTTACCTTTCGCCAGGCGCAAAAAATCCTGGTGCTGGGGGTGACGGAAGCATTGCCTAGCAACCGGGCCAATGTTAAAAGGTGATTCTCGGCTAAACGGTTTCATATTTCGGGCAAAGCTTTACAGTGCGTTTTAACAGCGGGCGACAGCCAGACGAATTTTCCGGAAGTGCATTATTTGTCTATGGGACCCGTCGACTGCGATAGCAGGCGAACAGGCGATGGTCGAAAAGTGGGCGGAGCAACGTCGCCCGAAAAGATAAAAATAATTCAACTTTTCGGGCGATAACGGGCGATGTGTTCGGCCGATGGTCGCCCGCTGTTAAAACAGCGTACCTAAATATTGTTAGGTACGTACAAATATGTTCGTACTTAGCAGTAAAAGAAGGTCGACCAATTGGTAGAGCAATTACGTTAAGTTAAGTCACTATTCTCAGCCTGATTGAGTAATTTCTACTAATTTGGTTGAGGTGTTATGCAAAAACATATCTGCTAGATGCAGATAGCATGGTGGCTTCACACACCATGCTTTGTATTGCCACAGTTTCAAACGTAAGATGATTTATTTAGCTTATTATCATCTCAGAGATGTTACTGAACATGTAAAAAAATGTTGGTACAAGTAGTGCAAGTTTATTTTCTTCGTCGTAAAATGATTTATTCTGATCTGCATGTAAACAGAAAGAAATATCTATATAGGTGGCGCCTGCTGTAAGTTCTTTGTCGAGCTTGGGCGGCCAATCGTGGTCCTGGATTTTCTGTGGCACAGAGAATGCCTGCACTGAGAATCAGCCAATCAATAAACAGCCTGTCAGAGTGGACCAATAGCAGCCAGCTGCAGCCTCGCCAAAAGCCAATCACAACGAAGCCAGTTAGAGAAAAACGAGGGGGCTGCCCACCTCCCGCAGCAACAGAACAGAGAAGACAAATAAAAAGAAAGTTTGATTCACACTGTTAGATTGTTCTTTTGTCATTCTCTAGCATGTCATGATCTTGTGTGTGTTTTTAAACGTGACCCACACGACACGTCCAAGACAATCGGTTGAGTTGGCTGTTCAATGTTCATTGCAACGAGGAAGTCAATTTGTGATTAGTTTTAGGCTATTGTCTTTTTTTTGTCATTGCATCGCTTTGATTACGTTAATGGACTTATTAGTAGTCCATTTGAGAATGGCGAGGAAGCCTATAAGTCATAAGTCATGATCCATGTGTCATGTGGCTATATTTTATTAATTGTTTCCTAGTCAAGGGTTGCCTTTAGTCTTAAAGAAAGAGAATGTCACATTGCTTTACACAATATGATTACATTGCTTAATGATGGTTTCATAACAGCAGAGCAGTCTATGCAGCAGAGCTAAAGTTAATAAATTATAAAATTGCTGACTGATGACTGTTGAAAATCACCTGGGGAATAAATACAGCAAAGAACCCATGAATGGACACTGAACAGTAAAGTCAAGAGCAAGCTCTTCTGAAATGACAATAATGACTGTTATGTACACAGAAGTATATGATTTATAGTGTTACCAGCTGGCATTATATACTGTATAGCCTAAGCTACAAGACAAGTCAAGCATTATAGGCTATAATGTTTTGATCAACTCACATCAATAATACCGGGTGAAAGAAATAAGTCACATATTGTACAATAGCCTATGAAGTTAATATAGGTTATATTTAATGGTTTGCACTGCAATGACAATGATCTGAAAAATGAATGAAAATCTATGTTTGCCGTCGCGCCCGTTGTGGAGCACGCACAAATACATTTTGGTAGCCAAGACCACTGACACTTTACTAAGGCATATCTCGCTCATTTCTTAAGCGATTCTTAAAATCTGGTGTTGTCAGCCAAGACTGTATTGTCTTCCAATCTAATGATATAGTCACATTACGCACAGGTATGCACAGAGGCTGCTGTGTCTTCCTGTCCTGTCATTTTTACAAGGAGTGAGAGAGAGAGAGCATAGATTAGATTAGATATAGGCTATATTAAAAGCCTTTTATATATGTGATAGGTGATCTCACATAATGTGCGAGTCAGAGCTAACGTTACTCAATGATCATTTGCCGTCTAATTGATATCACAGCAATCAACTACATATGAATAACAAAACGTAGGCTATTGGACAATATTTAGTTGCTTGTCAGAAAGTGTGAGAGAAAAATTAGGTGCCTTTATCTCATGTCAATTTTAGCATCGTATAGGCCTACTCTTATACATATAGCATCTGTCATTCAGATACAATAACGTCAGGGTAGGCTACAGACTACAGGTTACAGCCAGGTTCAACCAAGTTGTGGCTCTAACTGGAGTCGATCCCGTTCTGCCCAGTTCAGACAATGCTCGTGGGTTTCTGTGATTGGCCAAGCGTTGATTTTCTGGTGTTCGGGACCTCGACAAATGAGCTATACCCTAAAAACTACACAATGCTTGAATGACTTGTTAAAATAGTGTAGTGTAGTCCATTGATTGTGTCTTACCATTCATAAAACAATTCATGTATTTGTATTTTCTGTATGAGTTTGTATTATGATCAGTTTTATTTCACTCATGTATTTATTTCATTTGCTGTCCATATGGGTATTATTAATGGCCATTATTATTGATTTTTTTCCCTATTTCATTCCACTGTGAAAAACTGAAAATCAATAAATACATTTAGAAAACTACAATAGCAAAATTGTACTCTGCTTTTCAGATATCGTCAGGTGGAAACCTTGTATTTCCAAAACATTTCCTTTTTGTCTCCACCAGGCCGAAAGCATGGGGAGAGAGTATGTTTTGCACTCCGTCCGTGTGTGTGTGTGTGTGTGTGTGTGTGTCCGTCCGTCCGTCCTTCCTTCCATCCATTACCAGCTAATCTCCGCCACCGTTGGCCCGATCCATGCCAAACTTTGCACACACACTCCCTGGATGCCAACGACGAACCTCTGCCCCAAATATTCTGCCTGTTATAGCGCCCATCTTCCATCCTGATTGGCTAATATTGGCTTCCAAAGCTCACATAATTGGTCTGCTTCGAACAAAATGCCACAAATCACAAACACAGTGTGCAATGTCCGTGAAATTATACACGCACATTTCCACTAGGCCAAGGACGACATGCCACAATTTCTTACCAAATCAGCCTCATGGTGGCGCTATAACAGGCCAATTCCTGTTTTTAGCTATAACTGCATCAATCTGTAGACAACTTATGTATGCATGCGCATAGAGGCCATGGAAAAACATTGTCCCTGCATCCCTCCACATCTGCCGGTTATAGCGCCACCATGAGGACGATTTCTGCTAAACACATTGCTAGTTAGTCGGACAGAATTCATCCAAATCTCACACAAATCGGTACACATGATCTCTGCAGTCATGTGATCAAGACGAGTCTGTTGGATTTCTCAGATTCTACACTGATTGGCTAACATTCCTTCCAAAGTTTTCAGGAGTGGCCCGTTTCGTTCAAAATGTCCTGCTCATCCAGAATTCTATATCCTCAGAGATGCTCTGAGTGATCTGGCTCTGCATTTCCTCCAATGAAGAAAATTGTTGCAAAAAACAAACAAAAAAACATGTTTATATTACTCCTAAACATTTTGCCAAACATCTCACACAGTCCTATCCTCCTGGTTTATTATTGTCTCCACCAGGCCGAAGGCATGGGGAGAGAGTATGTTTTGCACTCTATTCGTCTGTGTGTGTGTGTGTGTGTGTGTGTGTGTGTGTGTGTGTGTGTGTGTGTGTGTGTGTGTGTCCGTCCGTCCGTCCGTCCGTCAACAGCTAATCTCCGGCATCATTGGCCTGATCCATGCCAAACTTTGCACACACACTCTCTAGATGCCAACGAACCTCTGCCCCAAGTTTTCCAGAACGGCCTGTTATAGCGCCACCAGGAGGCCTATTACTCCTTCAGATTTTGTCCAAATCGTTACACAGTATCTTTATAGTCATGTGCTCAATACGGATCTGTCCGATATTTCATATTCCATCCTAATTGGCTAACATTGGCTTTCAAAGTTTGCAGGATTGGCCCGTTTTGAACAAAAAGCCTCAAATCATGAACGCAGCGTGCAATTTACGTGAAATCTTTCACACACTTTCCTACTAGGCTGAGGAATATATCCCACCCTTTTTACATTGGCCTGTTATAGCGTGGATAGGTGGATTTCTCCAAAACATATTTTTGGAACAAAATGCCTCAAATCATCCAAAGGCATAAGAACAAATGGTACCCTTTTCACATTGGCCTATTATAGCGCCACCAGGAGGCCACAACCTGACCTGCCCTGGTGCCTGTGTCCCGAAGGGCCCTTTTTTAAGTGGTGCAACCACTTCTACAACCAGCTCGCAATGTCCATGTACCTGTTTGTGTACGTGTGTACGTCAATGAGCACGAGTGGTGTGCGCATGCGTGCGCACACCACTCGTGCTACCACTGGTGTGCGCACGCACCCGTGTGTGGATGTTGTTGCTACATAATAATTAGCGTCAATGCTAGCGAGCTAAAATATAGCCATCCTTGCTCTAGAAAGCGCCAATGTTTCCATCTAGACCACCGGATTATCAGCAAAAACCTCCGAAAATCGCGCTAATGGACCAAACCATGGAGAGCTCCGTAGATTATGAGTTATTCAGCTTTTAGAGAGGGGAGTTGCGCCACTTGGTTCACACAGGTGTGATTTTTAGTTACACATGTTTTTGTGAAAACAGACGATCCACAAGCTCCACACAGCGATTATGAACTTCTTCTATTTTCTATTTAGACTTGATGAAGTAGGGCATTAATAAAAAAAGTTGAAATATGGAGATACAAGGTTTCTGCCCGACAGCAACGATAATATGCATGCCTCGTCTTGCAGTAGTCTTTGTGAACCAAATATTGATATACAGGCACAGGGGAGGTCAGTCAAGCCTACTCTGGCACTTTAGATGCCATCAAATGGACCATTTGATATCAATGAGAATGGGGTCAGTTACCATGACAACTATGGCAGGAAAGACACATCTCTATCCTATTTGGATATAGTAAGGGTGCATTGCAAGACAGTACTGTGGTCTAAGTTAAAATATATATTGCGTTAAAGTACTAGGATATCTGACTTTCCTATAATTCCCTTTCACATTACAGTCAACACTGTATGACTTCAAAACTGTCTGCATCAGAGATCAAACTCTTGCTCGCTCTATCTCGAGACACATGCTTCAAACATAGAAAGAGACACAGCTGGTATGGCTTAGATCTACTAAATATTTCATCAACTATAACAAAGATTAATCATTGCAATGAGTTTTTGAATTATTTCTGCAGGTCCCAAGAGTTGTCATCGCGTTCACGTTTTGCCACTATGTACAGTATACTGACAGTGAATAATATGCAGTGATCAGAATGCTGCTGCTATGTTACTGAATTAATCCATATTAATGAACAATCCATCATTAACTAGAAAAAGTGCCATTCGGGGCACAGGTCTCCACCAGGGCAGGTCAGGTTGTGGCCTCCTGGTGGTGCTATGATAGGACAGGTCTCCACCAGGGCAGGTCAGGTTGTGGCCTCCTGGTGGCGCTATAATAGGCCAATGTGAAAAGGGTGCCATTTGTTCTTATGCCTTTGGATGATTTGAGGCATTTTGTTCCAAAAAAATGTTTTGGAGAAATCCACCTATCCACGCTATAACAGGCCAATGTGAAAAGGGTGGGATATATTCCTCAGCCTAGTAGGAAAGTGTGTGAAAGATTTCATGTCAATTGCACACTGCGTTCATGATTTGAGGCTTTTTGTTAAAAGTGGGCCAGTCCTGGAAACTTTGAAAGCCAATGTTAGCCAATTAGGATGGAATATGAAATATCGGACAGATCTTGAGCACATGACTATAGAGATACTGTGTAACGATTTGCAGGATTTTTGGACAAAATCTGGAGGGGTAATAGCAAAAAATTGCTGGTAACGGATGGACGGACACACACGGACACACACACACACACACACACACACGGACGGAGTGCAAAACATACTCTCTCGCCATGCCTTCGGCCTGGTGGAGACAATAACATAATCAATGCTGTAACACTATTTACATTATTATTGTACTTGCAACTGCTGCATTGAAGAATCCCATAAAAGTTCTCTTTAACAATGAAAAACAATGGAAATTGTTCATTGTCTTTTGCATTCTTTAGTTTACATTTTAAAAGGTGGTGATGTTAACGCAAATCGTAACCAAACATTCAATCAGTACAGATCAAGTGGTTGGAAAGTAACATGCAATCTGTTGGCTTACAAATGAACATGAGATAATGAAATAATAACAAGCTGGCCAATAATAATTTCACATAAGTATTTGGGGGGGGGGCAAAGTCCACTGTTGCATCAGAAAAACGAAGCAAGCAGACCGCTAGAGTTACAGTATGTGTTACATAACTGTGCCCCCCATTCAACTTCAGGGCCCCTTAAGTCTGCACCAGTGGTATGCTTACCTCCATATTCAAAAATACTTTGAGTTACTGTAAATGCCTCAGCATTGATAACAAAGAACAACAATGGATCCAGTTGAAGCAGGGGCTTAAATTGCCTATTAAAACCCCATACACTATACGGTTCAATATCCATCATTAAAACCCCATACACTATACGGTTCAATATCCATCATTAAAACCCCATACACTACGGTTCAATATCCATCATTAAAACCCCATACACTACGGTTCAATATCCATCATTAAAACCCCATACACTACGGTTCAATATCCATCATTAAAACCCCATACACTACGGTTCAATATCCATCATTAAAACCCCATACACTACGGTTCAATATCCATCATTAAAACCCCATACACTATGGTTCAATATCCATCATTTCCATATCCATCAATCTGACTATCACAGATGAGGCTTACATAATTATTGTAGATGAAATACCAGTTAGTAGTACACACACGCTTTCATCAAAATCACCCACAAACGCACAAGCCAAGTCATCACGGAACTGACGCATTATGTAATCCAATGCAATAAAACTGCTTACTAACCAATAGAATTCCTTTGTTTACTTCCTGAATCTCGAGCCAATCAAAACATCCCCGGCTTTCCAAAAAATGTCCCCACCTCTTTTCCCTTGTGTTGTGGGAAGCTGTGCTATTCAATTCAATTCAATTCAAAGGGCTTTATTGGCATGAGAAAACATATGTTTACATTGCCAAAGCAGAAAGAACAATACAACAATTATACAGCAATACAATCAAAACAAAAATTATGTACTTTGAAGGTCAGAATCTTCAATAGATCAACTTCTATGTACCAAGATCACTCGATGCAGGTATAGTGCAGGGATATACACAATGATTAGTCTTTAGGGTGGTTGTGTTCCATTTGATATCCTATCACAGCAACTCACAAATCTTGCTGCTGTGTTTGCACATTGTTGTACTTCGCCCAGCAGATATGGGAGTTTTTTGTCATTGGTCATGTTTTCAAAATCTCCGTGTGTGGTGGTAATCTGTGGGAAGTATGTGTCTCTGATGTCTTGGTATTCATTCATTCATAAGATAAGAATACCATTAGGGACAGCAAGCCAAATGTTCTAGCCTCCAAAGGGTTTCAGCGAATTATACGATTTTCTCTTCACTTCATTATACTCCTATGCCATTATATTTAAAGGGCCATTTCAAGGGCCACATATTTACGAGGCACACACAAATAAAACACCTTACCTACTTTTATACTACTCCATTTATAGAAAACCAAAGACAAAGTCCAACTGAATACTGTTTTCCTGTTGTCCCCATCCATGTTATAGACTAGAGAAACCCCCACTCTTCCTTGTCACAAAGTTTGGACACCCCTGTTATAAGTCCCCCCCCCACCCCCACACGCCAATACAATGTCAGCATGTGCCTTTGTCCTCTCAAGTTCTATTCAGGTCCCTTCTCAACCTTTGGCTCCCCCATACCACCCCGCATCTTCACCAGCCAGCTGCACTCAACTCCCTGTGTGAGGAGGGGAGACGATGAACCAGTTGAACAGTTCAGGTTTGGGAACTTATCTTGTGTGTGTGTGTGTGTGTGTGTGTGTGTGTGTGTGTGTGTGTGTGTGTGTGTGTGTGTGTGTGTGTGTGTGTGTGTGTGTGTGTGTGTGTGTGTGTGGGTGCAAGTGTGGCATTGAGTTCCCAATAAATCATTCCAAACTAGCATCACCTCTGTAACTGTCACATACTCCTAAACCCTGCCATTTTATTTTCTCCCACGCTTTATCTGACAAGCTGAACACGCCTCCTCATCCTCAACACACACATTATGCAGAGGCGCATGTACACTATAGTGGACCTGGATCTATGGTGGTAGCCTGTGCAACATGAGAGAAAGGGAGAGTTTAATGGCCAAGTACATATCGTACTGGTAATTTGTTCTCTGCATTGAACTCATCCTAACAATTAGGAGCAGTGGTCAGCTATTGAGCAACGTTTGGGTTAATCGACATGATACAAAATAAGTAGTACGGTAACAATAATTCAAAATATGATATATTAAACGTAACACCTGCATCACTGCCACGGGGCAGTGAAAATGGGTCGTTACTTCACCTCACAAAATGTATAAACATACAGTATTCTCTTTGTTACACACTCATGCTAATGTGGAAGAGATGCCACTTCACTTTAATTAACACTATATGCTCTCTCACATCCATAGTTGTCAGGTCTTAATAGTAATTACTCCAGACAGAGCACATGGTAACAGCAGGTGTAATTGTGAGGTTTTGTAGGGGAAGTAAAGAAGCCATATTATCATAATTGTATGCAAAATGAGTGCTCGCATGCATCTGTTATCTTGTAAGATATCTCTTCTCTAGAGTCCACCCACACTGACAGAGGCAATATTTGTCACACAGGTCATGCTAAATTAATGGTGATAACAATGCCTGTCTAATAAGTGAAATTTACATAAATCAGATTTCATCTTGAGATTGTCCAGTCATTCCATTAATATTGTGGATCTAATAGTTAGCTGCAATCCTTTAGCTGCAATTCCCAAAATAATATTGAAAACGCTCCTATCCTGGTGGAGACCTGTGCCCGAGGAGCACTTTTTCTAGTTTAGACACACACACACACACGCACGCACGCACGCACGCACGCACGCACGCACGCACGCACGCACACATCTTTCTAAACTAAATTTGTTGTATGGAACATAGCCTCGAATTGCACCTTTCTTTTTTCCCCTCTTTTTTTTTGCGGCTTTCGCCTTTATTTTATATTTTGTATAGTGGTACAGACAGTAGGCTGACAGGAAATGGGGGAGAGAGATGGGGGAGTGACATGCAGTAAAGGCTGTCGGGATCGGGGGTCGAACCCACTGCACACTGCCAGACTCGGGCTGCCGGCCAAGGTGCCTGGACCGCTGATCCACGGCCCAGGCCCGAATTGCACCTTTCTAAACTAAATCTATGTATCTGTATATATGGAACATAAGCTTTACCTTTGCTACTACAGGGAAAACATGCACATGTACATATGTTACTCTTTTTTTACTCGTTTGCTTGTTCTTGCACTCATCGTGCAAAATACTTCCTCACTTTGTGTATATGCAGGGCCAGATTTACCATTGGGCTACGATGGGCTGCAGCCCGGGGACCCCTGACGGTTGTAGCCCCACAAAATAAATATTAATTGCAATCCAATTCAAGTGAGATTTGTTTTTAGTTATTGTATATTTAGTTGTATTATGGTTAAAACATTGAGAGCTTCTGCTCTGCTGTGTGCACTGCAGACAATCTAAATCCCACCAGGCACAGCGACGTCCGTCTGCCAGTCAGTCAGTCAGTCAGTCAGTCTCTCTCTCTCTCCAGAAATTAAACCAAAATACCCCTATTTTAGCACAGTTCCCATTTTTTGTGGTTTAAATCTAAATTCATGGACTCAGGTGTATGATATTTTCACCCTGTCAAACGCTTACGGGCAGGTAAATAGCAAATGCTGGAGGTGCATCACTATTTTAATTTTGCCGGTATTTCATCATTTTAATTATAACAAAAACTCAATGTTGCTATCTGATAGTAACTTGAAGCAGCGGCTACACTTTGTTTAAATTGTTGCGTCAAAAAGGGGTATGTTGGGAAATACACTCTGAGAGCGCTATAAACTTGCAGTTTGCAATTCTGAGAGTTGCAAGGCACACACTGACCAGTCCCAGGGAAAAGCCCTAGGAGAGGAGTAAGGCATTGTGAAATGTGCTTGTTTGGTACTCTCTCAAGATGTGTGCTACGTAGCTGAAGCAGCTTCTTGTTACTATCAGCTCATGCCAATCATGCTAAAGACAACATTGTGGCATGGCCATGGGTCAGAAAAACCAGGAACCAGGAACCAACTACAACCCACAAAATGTAAGCTGTTGGTTAAAATATAATAGATTTAGAAAGACTATACATTAGCACAGGATTTTAATTATAAAATACTGCATTTATAATTTCAATGTATATCTGATCAATATATCTGACCATTAATTTATGCATACAGCATGTGTCAGATACCAGCTCCAGCTGAGTCCTCCCACATCGATTAAAATGTTGCAATTTGGATCAGCTGCCTAGTCCACACATCACAGCTTTACTTCTTTCATATGTTCACTTCAACCTGCTGTGTATAGGAAAACAAATGTGAAATACCTACAAATGTGTATGTATGTTTTGCAGGTCTCTCTCTAATGTACACATCTGACATCTCTAATTAAGCAATTAAAAAAGCCAAGCATTGCTACAGTACATTCAATCAAGTATCAAGCTGCACTATTTGTGTTTACAACATACTGCAACTAAAAATCGTTAAATAGTTGATCCTACAGTAATAATTGAAAGTCAACCAACCACCCACATCCTGCTTGGCACAATGTCACACCATTAAGATGATGATAACTAACTGCAAGTTTTCTTTGTAAGCAGGTAGCCTACTGTGATGTTTTGTTGTGTTGATTAACTTTATTTGGAAAATATTAATGTAGTGCTACTCGGCTTGCCTTCTGGCCTGACAGCAATAGCAGCACTGTGCGTACAACTACATTCAGAATGTGCAAAGAAAAAGTAAATTTAAACTCTTTAATGAGTCATACAGCCCATGACAAGTTAGTTCATGGACAGCACTCCCCCCTGTTTACTTGACCCATGACCTGGCTCTGATGAGAACTAACAAGTCATGTCGAAGGCAGCTAGTTTAAAATAATTGTGAATAAAAAATTAAAATAACATAGCTCCATTGTGGATCTCGTACGTTATGTGCCCAGTATGGCTTTAGTCATCTCTCAGTAGCCTACACTCCATGTGTAGACCAATGTATCATGACATTATATTGGCCAAAAGGGGACCTGGTACCTGAAGCACCTAATAGACAAATTGCCACTTTGGTGAAGGCCTGCTCTACTGAGCACATTTTCTAGTTTTAGAATGGAGTTCAAAATGTCACTGTCAACTATTAACCTTTTAGGGTGCTGCAGCGTTTAGCCCCCAATTACATATCAGACCTGTTAACATACCCATATGAGCCACAACAGAGTCTGGGGTCCCCTGGCGCAGACTCTTTAGTTGTTCCAAGGACTCCGCTTATTACAAATTGGTGACCGAGCAATTGCTGTCAGGGCTCTGAGGCTTTGGAATAGCCTGCCAGTGAGCTCAGGAGAGCCAATTCACTATAATCTATTAAAGCACTGTTTATACACACCTGTACATGAGAGCTGTTTTTGTAACCGTTTATATATTTAATCATTTAGGCTGTCCCCCCCCCCCACCTCCATTATGACAGTAATATCTTTGTTTTACATATTTTATTATATATTATCATTTTATTTCCCACCTCTGGTCTTTTACGATATATGGTATAATTTGATTGGACTTTATATAGCCTCAGTGTACTTTTATATTCATTTCATTTTCTGAATATAATGCTTTAACCAGGCGCTTAACACAGCTTTACGAAGAGCATTTACACAGTCAAAGTAGTTCTTAAATATCGCCTGCTCCGTTTGAATTGACATTCAAGACATCTTTCATAGGTCAATGAAAAGTGAACGTGTTCACATTGCTTCATCCACCTATCGTATTATTCAATATTTCTCTCCTCTACTGTGATGGTCTGAAAATACGAGCAAAGCCACTGTATTATATTATTATTATATTAAGTCAATCCCTCTTGTGTTTCTAACACACGCTCGCTTGTCCAGGCATAGTCAATAAACTAGGGTTCTCTGCACATGTGCAGCAAGATAATGCAAATGTTTCTATAAATAGGGATAATACTGCTGACAGTGCCACTCTTTCAGGTGAGAAATCTCAGGGTAAGACAAACATACTCTAATACATAGATACACATACACAGACGAAGTTCACACATTCACACGTACTGAAGTACAAACGCTGAGCAAAACTGATGTGAGTGAATGGATGAATTAATGAATTAATTGGTGAGAACTGCAGCTTCACTGCAGTGATTGTCGTGAAGCAGTATATAAGAACTGATACACAACAGAGCCTCAGATACACACACCAATAGAAGATCAAAACAACACAATACTATACACAACCGAATGCAATTCACACTACATGAAACTAATCTATATCACTGAACTGTTCATATCTAAAATGCACAAGTTGCCGCTACATTGCATTATACAGAATATAACCCCCGCGTTAACGGTGTGTATCCAGTATACACACTGTACATCTTTGCGTGCCTGGCTGTGACGATGTCCTGTGCCAAAATGTGAGATCGAAAAGGTCACAACGCAACAAGCCTGTGTAGACCTGCTATTGTCAGGGCATGACACTGCCACGTAACTATGTTAGTTAGTTAGTATGTTAGTAGGATAGTTAGTTAGTTTGTTTTAATTTGTCTTCGGTATCAAACAACAGTAAAAACAAACAGCAACACACTTACACAATTATCTTCATGGCAAAAATGTAGGACAACAGTGGCAAATAACAAATCTAGCAAGACATGGTGTCATTTAGTGCCTTAATGGCATTAGGAATGGGAAGGTTTTAAAAAAGATCATGATGCTCAGGCAATACAAATATCAATGACAAATTAAAAAATTTACACTTCCAGAGTTAAATTAACACCATGCACTCCCCAGTCCTCAGTGAACTCGTTTAGATTAGATTACTCTGTTCTACACCAGGAAAACAGAAACTGCCATCCTTAATCTACTGTACTTAGTACTTAAATAATCATTATACAAAAACAAGTACATAAATGCTATCCTCAGACAATGCAGAATCCCATTCATAGCGCTCTCTCCCCCCCTCTCTCTCTCTCTCTCTCTCTCTCTCACCTTCCAGCTCATGATGAAT
This sequence comes from Protomyctophum bolini, assembly GCF_963924005.1. Classification (NCBI taxonomy): domain Eukaryota; kingdom Metazoa; phylum Chordata; class Actinopteri; order Myctophiformes; family Myctophidae; genus Protomyctophum; species Protomyctophum bolini. The sequence continues at coordinate 18,958,589 of NC_137883.1, read as the reverse complement.
GACATCAGAGAGATTGGGCTCCTCGCCCCACCAGAAGATCCAGAGCTCCTTGGCATCGGGCTTGACTTTGCGGCGCCACACACACAGCAGGTTGGCCTGAATGCAGCGCATGAAGCTACGCAGCACTGGGTCATCCTGGGCCGGTGCCGAGATCACCGGCCCATACTCCCCCCCACCGCGGAAGCTGTAGCATCGCCATTTAATGCCCGTCAACTCCGCCTGGAAGAGAGGAGAGGAGAGATGATTATGATAATCCAAATTATGCTCTGAGCCTTTACAATCTGCAGGATTGCCCAGAAAGTGATGGCTTAAAATTACATTACAGTTGTGAGTTTTCATTTTGTTTTCAAGTCATCCTTGTATAAAGAATTGATTGAGTTCAGTGATCCATTCAGTTCATATACTTGTTTAGTCATTAGTATGTAGAATTGGGTTCACAACACTGCAGGGTTTAAGTCACCTATATTATTTGTTTGGAAAATGTTTGACATGCCTTCCCACAGTGCTTCCTGGTTCTGACCAGTGGGAAAGGACCCGATTGAAGCATCAGGCTGCCTTTTATAATGCCTGACTGACTCCATTGAAGGGAGCATGCTTCGTCCAACCCTCCTGATCAGACAAACTATAGGTTTTGTATAGCCTACATATTAATTATTATGGATAAATATTATGTGTAATGTGTAACGCTGTAAATGTGATTGTGAAATGTAAGATTATTGTCTCTGGACATGGGAATAGACTGGTAATTGTGGAATCAATTAAAGTTGGTACGGTCCAGTGGGAGGGGCCTAGTTTGTTTTTGCATAAAAGGAATACGACTTACAGTATTTTGCTCTTTGAGTGTTTTTGGAGTACTTTGAGAGTGTGCGTTTTTGGCACTTTTCACTTAAGGACGAAGTAAGTCAGTTGGAAAATCTAATTTGACATTCGACCAGGGGAGGCCTTCTGTACCTTTTACTCTTTGGAAACTATACTGCAAAAAGGGTTTTCGCCACTGTTTTTGGACAGAGCTAAGAGCATAGAGTGAGTTTCCAAACAGAGATAAGGATCAATGGTGTTAACAATGTGTGGATGTGTGTGATCAATAGTGTGCGATGTTGTAGAGTGTGTCAACATAACTGAAAACAAACTGAGGGGAACCAAAAGGGTGCTGTCATCTGAGAGAGAGGGAGAGAGAGAGGGTTAGAATGGCCATCAGCCCATATCGCCCACTAGCACATAGGGGTTTATTTTGGTCCGTGGATCACTGGTGCTCCGTGGAAGTACTGCATCCCTGACCATTCACTAATGTAGGATTTGTTGATTTTTTTAAAAATGTCTTTCTACTAGTTGAGAAACAGTGAAATGAATGACTTGGTGACCTATGATGACCGTCCATTTACTGACAATTGCGAGGTCAAGAAATTCAACAGAACAAGGGAGTTAGAATCTTAATAGGGGGAAGTGCACCGGATCTGGTTGGGTCATTATTATTAGAAAAGCATTAGTAGTTAATGGACCATTGGTTGAGAAACAGTGGGATGTATACACATGGGATGCATTGCATAGCAAGTGTTACTAAAGCACTAATCTTATCCCATATCCCCACCCAACACAACAGTGGTCCCCAGGTTGATTCTAAGTCAGGGTGGTGGTGATCCCTCGTTCACAATCAGTTGAAAACCCCTGCACTAGCACCATGGGAGCACACAACTGGACCTGATCTTTAATTATGAAGCCAAGGGCACGGTCGGTAGTGCTGTTGCCTCACAGCTAAAGTCCTGGGTTCGATTCCCGCTGGGGAAGCTGTGGGCACTGGGAGTTCTCTCCCCCACGTCATCAGTGCCCATACCCGAGGCGGAGTTGGCGAAAGGGCCCTTCTGTGTGGAGTTTGCATGTTCTCCCCTGGTGTTTTGTCAGAGGAAGTGTAGCGCCCAGGATTGCATTAGATAATTGACACTGGGTGAAAAAATGGGTTGGAAAATCATGGGATAAAACATTTAAAAATAATAATAATTATGAAACCGAATTAACTCAAGGTACTCGCCACCAGATTGGAGGAGGTAGCGAGAGCATATGCCACAGAGATAAGTGAAGAGACTGGAGGAGGTAGCGAGAGCATATGCCACAGAGATAAGTGAAGAGGAAAGCCAGATCCTGGTCAACACAACCATCTAACAATAACCAACATCACAATGAACGAGCAAACACTGGAGGAAGTAAAGAGGATTTCATCTCTGGTCCTTTGTGAGGGAGGATGGCAGCTCTGGCATAGCAACATCAGCCATGACAAGACTAGCCAGAGTATCTCGTTCATTGAAGGTTAGACTCTACTAGACACTTGTACTGTCTCCACCCTACTATATCGCTCTGAGAACTAGACACTCACAGACACTGACCGCAGGATACAGTCCTTTGAAAACAAGTGCTACAGAAGGATGCTACATATATCATATAAAGAACACCGGACAAATTAAATAGTTAGACCACCCGTGCTGGAGAACAGGAGCCTCTACTTGCAACAGTAAAACGTAGCAAACTAGGCCTACATCCCTGTAGTGTACAGCATCCTACAGGGGACAGTAGAGGGAAAGCGAAGAAGGGGCAGGCAGAGAAAGTCCTGGATGGACAACATCAAGGCATGGACGGACTGAGTGCAGCATCCAAATCCTGCTTCGCACAGCAGAAGATCGACAGTGCTGGAGTCACATTGGGAGCACAAGCCAGGTGCTCTCAATGCACCTTAATTGAATCCCTTGCTTTAGCCTAGTTTAAGGGGCCTGTGACACAGACAGAGAAGAATACACAGAACACAACACAGGCTCTTTAGGCCAGGTCAAAGGTGCTGTGACAATTATTAGGCCTACTCCAATTATAGAAATCAAATGTATGATATTCCACATGAAAAGGCACAGACGTGTATACTTGCTAGTCACTACTTTTCTGTTAAAATTCACTAATATGAAATGATAGAGGCATAGATAGGCATAGAATGCATAGACCCATAACTTGATTTCATCCTTGTTATCAGTTACCTCTTTAGCATGACAATGATGCACCCAACAGTATTTGCGGTGTGCTTGTGTTTCACATGAAACGGAGCTATACACAATGCTAATTCAATCAATAACTGCACAGAGGTTGTTCAATTATGTTATCCTTTCACCAGCTTCCTGTTTACATGGCTAGGAAATGTGTGTGAATGGAAAGTGATCACATTTACCGTCCAACTCTCCACCATGCAGTTATAACCCTATTAAAAGCTACAATCCGTAAGTTTAATGTCCTCTACCGACGGAGAGACATAACTGCAACTGTAACACCCGGTATTCAAACCTGACTGGTCTCCCACACGAGAAACCAAAAATCTATCTCTCACCCAAGAGGGAATCCCTGCTTGGCCAGGAGAAATTGAACTGTACTGTACTACGACAACAGGGTCTAGATTCTCAAAGAGTATAGGAAGACCACCTCCAACCACTGCAGATGTGCTAGAGTTTAACACATCGTATTAACATACACTATATCATACAGACAGATTGGCTAAAATAACATTTCATTCACTCAGTTAAGTCCAGGATTTCAGCTTTAAATGCTGCTTTCACTGGCTTCTGCTATGGTAGAGAGAGACAGAAACAAATAGTGGAAGCCAGACATAAAAGATGACCATGAGTAAAATATAGGGACTAAACTAAAGAGAGAGATGGGACAGAAATATAGACACGGCTACCCATAGTGAGAGAGAGAGAGAGAGAGAGAGAGAGAGAGAGACAGAGAGATGTAGAAGAGAGAAATAAGGAAGAGAAACGATGTCAGGGTCAATGGCTGGAGCCCAGCCCAGCAACTGACATCTTCTCCATTTCATCTAATGGAATGAAAGGCGTTTATGTTGCCTATCAGGGTCTATGGAGCTGCTGTGTGGGAGTGGGGGTGGGCTTTGGAGACACATTGCCACCATACAACCTTGTCAAACAGGACATTTGTTCAATCTATCGATGGGCGAGTAAATAGGGCAATGCTCTCTTCCACCAACGCAGGAGGAATATAAACAGATACGAATTCACACCAAGGACAAGCAGATAGATTTCCCAGACAACCTGCCATCTGGTTGAACAGAATATTTAAGTCATGTACAGTTAAAGTTCATTTCTATCAATAGCCTGTCAACAAGTAAGAGGAGCAGTTGCTAATGGTCTAATGTAATGAAATATGGACAATTATGGCAAAACAGCAGGCCATATACTTTGCATGTACTGTATGATTTCCTGTGTGCCTGTGGGTGTTGCATAGACAACATGGAAAGGATATAGTTGTGTGTACCATATATCATATTCTGCAGTTTGTGTGATTCAGTCAGTTAGGTGGTTGCTTAGATTCTCACTTTAAATTTTGAATAATCGTATGATTATTACTATACAAATGGTTCTCCTCCCATGGATTTACCATAGGAGAGAGAGAGAGAGAAAGCGAGGGAAAGAGTTCTTTGTATATTCATTCAGTGATGCCGTAAGGCCCTAGGACAGAGAGGCAGATTATTTTGCATACGAAAAACAGACAATAAAGATTTAAAATGAGCACACACTTCTCTCTGACCTCTTGCAAACCTACTCCAAAATCACCGTTATTCTTTTTCATGTCTTTTATGTGTGAAAAACATTCTGACCAATAAAACATTGCATCAGACTTTGTGTGGAAGGGCCTCGAGGAGGAGCACAGCAGCACCCAAAAGTCCTGTTGAATATGATTATGATTTGGCAGGCCGAAGGGAGAGACCTCTCTTGGAGTGCCACACTCCCATGTTCACCCAGCTGTGAGGGCCATACTTGGCACTCTGGACTTGGCCCCATGCCACAGTACACCAACTTGGAGATAATAATACTGTCTGTCCCATTGGAGCCGGGTGGAAAAACAAGGTTAGGTGTGGCCATCAGGGGCACCTTGTAGAAAAATAGATGTGTCTTTGTGGTGAAGAAGTGGAAGTTCCGTGGGCTTGATGACGAGGGAATGTGCTTCGCTGTGTGTGTGTGTGTGTGTGTGTGTGTGTGTGTGCGCGCGTGCGCCAGTGGGTCCTGTCCAAGCAGGACCCAAACTCCTGCCAACATGTGACCATGCGCCTGAGTGGGAGGCTGTAGCCTTCTGCAGCTGCTACACATTAAAATCCCGGCATTCATTTAACTCCAAAGAGTGTACAAATGGAACCAAATCCATGAAATTGGAGTTAAATTACACTAAGGATTTTACTGCATAGTGTGTGTCTGTGTGTCTGCAAGCGTATGCTCTGTGCTCCATGAGCTGTAGCATGTGTGCATGTGTGAGTAGTAGAGTACGTAGACATTATGCATAAAATGTAGTGAACGCATGCGCATACACAATGCAGCACCGTATAGTGCAAGTCCATGTATGTGTGATTACGTACGTACTGTACTTGTGCCGTTGGAACGGACCCAGAGAAAATGCACTCTGTAATTACAAGCGCATCCCTCCTGTAATGATAGTGTGCGTAATGGGAGATATAAACATCGGCACATCGATAAGCCCGGCTCTAAAATTAGCCATGACGAGGTCAAGGATGCTATTTCTCCCAAAGCAAAGGGGAAGACATCTGTTTGTTCTGCCCAGTCACTCCGTGTCAATGTCACAACCGCCACCAAGGGTTTCTTCTGTTGCTGAATCAGCAGCGCATAGGAGGAGAGAGACGTTTTTCCCCCATACAGGCACATTTTCTTGTACTTGTATATTACAAAGGAAAGGGAGGCACAGGGGACCCCCGGGGACCAGAAACATTTCTGGGGGGGAATTGCTTTTACAGCTTCACCCAGCTGATGGCCGCTCAGATGGCTCTCACAAGGGAGAGCTGTTGCGGATAAGAGTCTTTCTGATGCACACTTCGACATGTAGACCGGGCCGAGCCGAGGGTCAAACCGACAACCTTCTGATTCCCAAGCGGCATCTCTACCCACTCAGCCACCTCCACCATGTAAATATAATATACTGTATGTTATATTATTAAACAGTTCTGGTTAAGTCATTTGATTGGAAAAGGGGCATTTCATCAGTGCTTATACTGTAATAACGACAGAATTTTCTACTGTTAGCTAGTACATACCCTGCACATTAGCCTATATGTTGCTTAGCAACATTTTTGTTGAAAGAGTCCTGAAGGAATTACATTTGTTGGCAGAGCTGAATAAATTAAAAAGTAATGAACAAAACTGTCTCAAAAAGCAATGGAACATGGTGTTTGTATGGCTAAAGCTTGGATTATACTTTGTCATACGATGGTGCCATGTGCCGTAGCAGATCTTCTATTGTAGATCTGCTATTTTTGTAGTATAAAATAAGCATAAGGTTACACTTCCTCCACAGCCCTTCTAAGAAAGGTGGCCTTCTGTTTGTTGACTAGTCTCAAGTTACCATATCACCTACCATACCAACAATACAGATCCAATGTTCAGGATACAACTGTTACACACTAGCATTTGGTACAATTTAGGCATTTAGCCGTCTATGTTTTTATCGAGAGCGACTTACAATTGAGAGATCAGAGTAAGCAGTAAGCATGAAAACACAACAAACAACAAGGTAAATAATAACATAAGTAGAGTGCAAAGAGAACAATGAATGCTTCAAAGAAACTAGATTAATAGGTAATAAACCTGATCAAAAGTAGCATTTCATCTATATATCTAAATATAATGTTCTTAACATCTGTGTCAAGAAAAAAATAATCTAAACTAGAAAAAGTGCTCCTCTGGGCACAGGTCTCCACCAGGATAGGAGCGTTTTTGTGGCATTCCCTCCTCAGCCTAGTGGGAATATGCGTGCATTGCAGCAAAACGGGCAAATCCTGAAAACGTATAGAATATGACAAATCAAACATAGCACTACCATAACAAAGATATTGATATTGATATTAAAATTTCCATGTGGCATTTTTTCCTTGGCCTAGTGGGAATGTGCATGAAAGATTTCCCTCGAATCCCTCTGCGTTCATAATTTGAGGCATTTTGTTCAAAACGGACCAATCTTGCAAACTTTGGAAGGCAATCTTAGCCAATGGGGATATGGGGAAGCGGACAGGTCCGTGTTGATCACATGACTATAGAGATGGTGTAGGCCTATACCGATTTGCGTGATGTTTGGATAAAATACGTGTGTGTGTGTGTGTGTGTGTGTGTGTGTGTGTGCAAACACAGCACATTCATGTGCATATGTACTCGGGTGCATCCTTGTGAGTATGTACTGTATGTATTATGTAAATTGTCGTGTTTTGTGGCGAGTGCTTGCGGTTGGTGACGAGCAACATGGAATGGGGGAGAGAGGGGAGCTGATTAAAATCTATCCGTATTATGCAGCATGTCGGTAGGTAATAATGACAGCTACGTTCACGTAATATTTCATCAGCTGTAGATAGTGGAGGAATCATTACGGTTGGCAATAGGCTGCCTCTCTCAAACACCTGCACCTCCAACCACGTCAAAGAAAAATGTTTTGGTTTGTTTCATCGTCAATAAAGCCAGCAGCGCTTTCTCTGCCAGGTCCCTAAATGGAAAGATTGCCTGGGTTCAATTTCGGAACAACTATACCGGCTGCCGTTATGTCAAATCAGGGCTGTGAGTGACCCTCCTCACACCTCTATCATCTCTGTTTTCTGCTTCAATCTCCTCTCATCTCCTACTCAGTGGCATGGCTGCATATCGTATCATACACGCAGTGATAGGCAGTAGCCACAAGTCTCTCTCTCTCTCTCTCTCTAGACAGGCAAAGTTAGCAATTTATTTAAGCAGGAAAGAAAAAATGGATGGAGGGCAGGTGTGACTGTTTAGTAGTTTCTAAGAATTTAGTTAAAGCAAGAGTATTGTTTGAGTATACATTTTATGAAAGTGAAAGTCTATGAAGTTGTGCTTTTTTTCTGTAAATGATCTGGGAGTCACTTTTGTAGATGACTTGCTGTGAAGAAAAGGGAAAAAGGCAATGTGGCCTATTGTAGTTTGTAACTGATGATTTTAAAGAATGTAAACAACTTAAGGAATAAAAGAGTTGTAAAAACTCTCTCTCTCTTTCTCTCTCTAAATTGAGACCAGACAGAGGCTAACCGTTTCCATAGGATTTTCTTTCCGTCTAGCGTACAGACGTCAAAGATCTGTGCTTGTTGAATACCTCTAAAAGGGGCTCTATTCAGGAGATGACAAGCATAATGAGGGGGAATGAGAAGTCTTTTCAAAACAGATTCCTGATATTTTGTAAATTTGTTCTCGATTAAGAATGAGCTGAAAGAATGACCTTGGAAACACTGACATGCTCACCAAAAGGTCAGCCTAGATTTTTAACTTTTTGCGCGCGCGCGCGCACACACACACACACACACACACACACACACACACACACACAACTTTCTTCAATGCTAATACTTTGCTAAAGTCTTGTATAGACTGTTCATAATGTACTGTAGGGGCAAGTACTAAAGTCTGGGAGGAAAACACACATGACTCATGTTTTACCTTTGAGGTCAACTCACCACAGGGGGAAAAAGACAAGAATCTGGAGAAGGAAAAATAAATGTAACATCAATTCCAGCATCCCAAGACCAAATGGATTGTTTGTGTTATAACTCTGTCGACTGTCTTTCCATGTGCGCTCACACACACACACACACACACACACACACACACACACACACACACACACACACACACACACACACACACACACACACACACACACACTCTTTACAACAGGCCTGGACAGAGAGAGGGCATGCATTGACACGGTCATGCATGACAACAAATTAGGAGACATGACTATGCTAGCAACTAGCGAAAGTTCATTTATGCACAGAACTGACAGCTGGAACAGCCATAAATAAGACCCTGATTCTTGCCTTGTCTTTATACACATTCCGCAACAGGGAAGTGACACTTACAATTGACATTGTCAATATGCCTATGAGGCCGCACTAACACAATCAGTGCATTATGTGTGTCTTTAGTGGTTATCTAACAATCTAACAGTTAAAGGGTCTGCTTGACTCATTCCATTAAGGATACACACAACTAACATGGGGTTCAAACAAGTTTTGAGGGGCACTAGATAAATGGTGCATTTATATAGCACCTTTATCCAAGGCAGCTTTGCATGTTTGTGCATTACATTCGCATGCACGCACGCACGCACGCACGCACACACACACACACACACACACACACACACACACACACACACACACACACACACACACACACACACACACACACACACACACACACACACACACACACACACACACACACACACACACACACACACACACACACACACACACACACACACACACACACACACACACACATGATTACAGTGTTGGGCATCGTTACTTTCTAAAGTAACGTCGTTAGGTTACTGAATTACTGCCCATGAAAAGAATCCCTTACCGTTACAGATTACCTTCTGAGAAAAGTAACAAGTTAGATTATTTTCCGTTACCAGACAATTAAAACCCATTTTTTTATGCTTGCGCAAGTTGGTTACATTGTATTAGCCCTACTGCCTACCGTCAATGCGCCGCACGGCCCGGTTAAAAACGAAAATGATACACATGCATGAACTGACCATAGACAATATCCCCTTTACAACTCTCTTTATTAACGAATATAAGTCGCCACAATCACCAGCATATACACGTAGGACTGGACAGAAAGAGCTATAGTGCAGAGAGTACAGACAATACCAGACTAGGCTGTTGCGCTGCGCTCTGATGCCCTCTCCACGCCGCGCACCGTGGCCCATGAACAACAATAACAACTCCACGTGGACCCACGACGACCCACTTATGAATTAGATAGTTTATAAGAAATGGCACGGCGGCCATCCTTGCAGGCAGTGACAGTAACATAATGAGAATCCTGTAGGCTGTGTAACCTGTTCATTTTGGGGGGCATCATCAACAACAGCCTGTTGATGAATGATGAATGATACTATGAAACTTAACAATTAATTTACTAGTACTCACCTAATGACGCCGCCACGGAGGATATACCATGTTTAACGTAATTCCGAAGTGTTTAGCCTACATTGTTTAAGTCATATACGCATGCAGTTTTTATGAACTTTGGCTAAAAGCGTGTTGTTTTTATTATTCCACTACCACCCGGCATGGTAACTGGCCGAAACAACTTCCTCTTCCTCTTCAAAATAAAAGCTCCTTGTAACAATACTTTTATTTCTTAAGTGAACTACAGGATGTAGTAGACGCAGGATGTATAGTACATGGTATAGTGGTATAGGCTTGTAAGGATAAATCACACAGGACAGAAGGCAGGAGAAATAAACTCCGCAGACAGATCGGGGCTTTATTATTTTTAAATCTTGCCAACAGAATGAACAGGGACACGTTATAGTAACGGGATTACTTTGTTGGAAATGTAACTAAGGAACTAACTACTAAATTGCAAAACTAACAAGTTACTTTATTCCGTTACCAATAAAAGTAGTCCCTTACATAACGCCGTTATTAATAGCGCCGTTACACCCAACACTGCACATGAATACAATTGTGGAGCAATCAGGAGCAAAGGGGTTCAGAGTCATGCTCGAGGACACTTCGACCCAAACTCTGGGGGAGCCCGGGATCGAACTGGGAACCTCTATGGAATTTTTATGTTTGCTTTTGTACTTCCCCGTGATGTACAAAAGCAAACAAAGGCAGCTGAAGGCGCCTCACGTCACACGAGTGTGATTCTTTTATCAGAGAAAACAATGGCTTCACGCTAACTTGCCAGGAATAGAAAGCTGTCTCGTTTTGAGACACAGACAGAGTAGACAGAAATGGTACCATAAATTATTATAATGAGAATTAGTGAGGACCAATTATTTGAAGATAGGTTGAAATTGGTGAAGTCGTCCTCTAAAAAGGTTGAGGATCACTATGGTTATCTCAGTTAAAGAGCCTGCTTGAGGTTGTGAAAAGTCAATCCATCAAGGATACACTTCATAGACTCTTTAGAATCACAGCCTGAGTTGAGTGGCTGAGTTAGCCTCTGAGTGGGGAATAGGTGCCGAGTGCTCTATCAAAGCTGACAGTTAGTATATAAGAATATAGAGTGAGAGAGATGCCACTTCTTTAGGAAACTCATAACAATGTAAGAGCCCCATAGTCTGACGAAGAAGAGCACTCTAGGCAATTGAGAGAGAGCTTGTATCAGCAGCTTTACCTATCCTGGCAACAGTCACATCACTGTGGCATAGCAATCTCAATTCTCATCATATCACCTCAGACTAGGGATGTCCCGATCGATCGGCCTCCCGATCGATCGGGCCCGATCACGTCATTTTCAAAAGATCGGGATCGGGAAAGAAATATCGGGAAAAAATTATTTATTAAATATATATATTTTTTATTTTTTATTAAATCTTTTCTTAATTGTATTTAACGTTACAGAAGAAACGTGACCATCTATAAGTCTTAAAGTCATCCTCCCGAGTCTTTAGTTTTGTTTTTGAATACAGATTGGTTCATAATTAATAACAACAAAACATCCTCCTCTCGAAGCAGCCTCTTGCTGCTGCTCCTAGGAAAACTTAGCGCGCGACAGTGACGTTGGCCCTAAACAGCAGATCTGCAAGCTCACAAAGAGTTGCTTTCGCAACGCGCTGTGATCTTGTAGATTTGCTATTGGGCGACGAATGGCGACGTTCGTGTAACTTGCGTGGCTAGTAGGCTAATAGCAGAAAGCTAACGACAACAAGCGGCAGCGGCTGCACTGAAACAACCGACGCTTAAAGCGACTTTTAAAAAGAAGGAACCACAGAGAGAGAGAGAGAGAGAGAGAGAGAGAGATGATGAGGAGAATCCAGCCCTCGCAAAGACCACTCGGTGGAATAATTATTGATCGTCATACACAGAGACACACACAGCGGAGTAACCTCGAATCAACAGGCTTCTAAGCACCGTCTTGTTCAGATCTGCTTCTGCATCTGCACTCGCTGTTTGAGTGCTAAAAAGGGAGAGAGAGAGCAAAAACAACTCGTTGTTGTTGCTCTGTCCACCCGGAGCAGGAGGAGAATATTCCGTCTGAAAAGTCCCAACAAAATACTCTATGTCCAATCCATGACTGTAGATAGAAACCCTTCTTCTAATAATATAAGCATAATATCTCATGCAGAGATCTTTATTGTAAACTTTTGTAAATGTTTCTGTGCGGAATCCCTCCTCTCCCCAGGGAGCTCTCCTCTCCTCCCTGCATGTGCTGCGTCTGCACCACGTGTGAGCGCATAGGTGCATTATTTTTCCCTTGAACATAATGATGAGGCACATTAAAATAGCAATATAAGGTTTTTTTTCCCCCTTTAAAAAATGAAAAGGCAGAAATGTCTAATAAAATAATATATGCTAAAAAAAGAATAAAAGATAATGCTATAAATAAACTTTTTGAGTGGTGCAAGCCAGTCCCTTGGACTTATGTGTGTGGGTGCCTGCCTGGCTGGCTGGGTATGAGCATGAAAACAGCATGGTTGTTTTTCACCACCTGTGTGCAACCTAACACACGCACACAAACACATGCCCATATTAACTGTATATGATGATTTCGTGTGTGCCAGTACAGTACAGTAGAGGGTACAGTAGAGGGACTGGCACACAGTAACTCTGTCATTTCTCAACCGTTTCGGACACGGGGCGGCAGTTCGGAACCGTTTTAGTCCCTTTTTTTTTCTTACTGCATTGCCAAAATGTATCTGATTGGGAAGAATTATCGGAAATGATCGGAATTGTATCGGGAGCAAAAAAAAGTGATCGGATCGGGAAATATCGGGATCGGCAGATACTCAAACTCAAATGATCGGGATCGGATCGGGAGCAAAAAAACGTGATCGGGACAACTCTACCTCAGACTCTTGACAAGCTGGCAATATGTGGTTTGTTTAGACAACTAGAGATGGCTGATTCATCAAGATGACTCTATCTTCATCAGCCACTTTAATAGCCACTTATTAAGCCCTATTTGTTGTATTGTGGTGTCATGTGGCTAGATCTACAAGCTGTACTGAGATGAAATGCGTTGTGAGGTTGTAGATATGCTATTTCCAAACTTTTTGTCAATTTCTGACAATTTTCACAATGGCATGTCCAAGATGATAGAGAGACGCCATTAAGTGCTAATTAAACATCAAAGAACGGTTTACAAATATAAGGAATTCAGAATTAAATGCATTTTGACAAGAAATTTAAAAGACAAAGAAAAAAACTGGAACAAAGGCAAACAGAGCATTTGCATGATAGGTTTTTGTAATAATATTTAAAAGGTGTTTTAATCTGTGTGAGGTATTGTATAGTGAAAAATTAACATGAAGCACTGGCATGCCTGAGTGTCTGTGCCTCTCAATTGAGTCAGACGTCACCAGATTGCAAGAAGCCAATGACAGAAATCAGACCAGGCAATGACTCCCCAGTTCATCAATTAACCTGCTAAAATCAAATTAACCCAAAAGGAAGTCTGCTCCCCCTGCTGGCATTTTACACCACAAACGGAGAGCAGTGCACATTACAGGACCTCTGAAAGGAGACGAGGCACACAAAAGCTCCTAACAGGTGTAGAAGAGGGCCTTTGGGGCTTCAGGCACTAAACAGACGCTTTTCCTCTCTCCTGCCGCCACCTTTACTCGGCCCTACAAAAGAAGCGCCCGTCATTTGATCAGTGTTCCGCTGTATAATCCGGCCCTGGGAGGCAAGCAAGCCAAGCGACCTAATTAGAGCAGCACAAGTCTCCAGGGCTGAGTGACGGATGGACCTGCCAATCACACCACGGAAAGCCACCATCAAGCGATGACTTCTCACCTGACACAAAGAGAGCTGGGCGGGACGCAACAGCATCAGAAGACCAATGATGACGGGGAGACGTCCTGTACAGTGGCTGATGCTTCATCTGACAGACTGCGCTGACAACAGCCCCAGTGCAAGCAACAGCAAATAAAAACACAAAGCTGCAGTGTCAGGGTGCTTTTTAAGCACGGGCGACAAGCAAAACCAGTGGCCCTGCTTAGCCTGAATTATTAACGTGCAAATAAATAAACCAGACTCTCCTTTAGTAGTGTGTCTCCTGTGCAACTTAATTAACTGTGACAGGCCAGTGAGTGAGAGAGAAAGAGAGAGACAAAGAGAGAGGGAGAGAGAGAGAGAGAGAGAGAGAGAGAGAGAGAGAGAGAGAGAGAGAGAGAGAGAGAGAGAGAGAGAGAGACACACAGAGAGAGAGAGAGAAAGAGAGAGAAACACACAAGACAGAGGGTGAAGTAAAAACAGTTGCTAGGCAACATACAACATCTGTAGGACTTCAGCAACGTATTCAGTTTGAGATTTCAGTCTCCAGGGTTACAGAGAAAAGATAACATTTCAAGCAGTTTAGGGGTCCTTTACCATTGACTATAAATTAGAAGACACCGTCTGTCTGTCTTTCTTTGCTCCTCTGCCCAGAACAACACTTTCATTTGTGCAGTTCCTCACAGCTGGAATTGATTGAAAGTTCAATTTGAGCAGGAGATACCATCTAGCACAGTACGTACTACAGGAAAGTCCCAGCATTACCAGAAGCAAAGCATTAATATTGTGGCATAGGATTACTGTGAGTGAGTTTCTTTAGCAAGAGAATAATTTGACTTCATTCAAAGATGATTCACTGGGTTATTTGTACAATTAGTGCAGAAAGAAGGCCTACATTGCCTAGAAGTAGTTAATGATGTTAAAACTGAACTGAAACTGGGTGAATTGAGAAAGACCAATAAAATATATCTAATTTGCCTTGTTGTATCCTGTGCTCATTTGTTTCTACTACCAAAAGGCAATTTGGTTTATTCACATTTCTACAGCAGTTTCTTTATTAAACACTTACATGGTTTTGTTAAATATATACCGTTGTAAATGCCATTAAAACTTTTGTTCATAATAGCTTCACAACACTATCACATTGCATTCTACAACTCGCTGGCAATATTAACTAAGAATGATAAGTTATCATTCTTAGTTAATATTGCCAGCGAGTTGCAACTTTCTAGTTATCATTGATTACTAGAAAGCTGCATACGTTAGCCCAGCAAAGGTGGCCAGGCCAATCCGACACAGGCTTTAACCTGGGCAACATCTTGATGTTTCAACCTGCTAGTATCCATCTGGATCCTTCCTCGTCTAATCTGTTGTTTGCTTACCAAGTGGGAGTGGTTGGGAATCTGAGCGGCAACACTTATTATAGCTCTGCACACTTATAGTCCTACCTATAACAATTTCCACATAATCACAATCCCAACCCAAGTAGCTCCCCTCTAGTCCAGTGGATCTAAAAAAATGTAAGCCCCAAACTGATTTGTGTTTGGCCAGGGACCCTCATCTGTCAAAACCTCTGGACCTCTAGTGTGTGTGTGTGTGTGTGTGTGTGTGTGTGTGTGTGTGTGTGTGTGTGTGTGTGTGTGTGTGTGTGTGTGTGTGTCCATATTGACCAGCCCTGCATATGAACCTCCATCCCTGCTCTAACCACCAAGTTCGACTTTCACTGGTGGGGTTAGAGAAGGTAATCTCTATATCAACACTAGTGAGTCTCAATATAATAATAGAGATCCCAAGCCAGGGCTGAGATTGAGCGGTACAAATTTTCATTAGCATCTGTTAAAGCGTGGGTGTCTTGCTAATTCCAGATGAGAGAGAGCATGCTTTGTGGTGGTGCAGAGAAAATCAATGCACCGCAAACGGGCGCAAATAAACAATCTGGACTCAGTGTGTTTGTTCTAATCAAGAGCCTGTCTGATTTGTTGGGATAATCTCTTGATGAAACATGACCACATGATAATTAGAATTTGCAGACAGTAGACAACATTAGTGTCCTTTATCCCAATTGTCTGGTGGATCTTAAAAAAAGCTAAAAGAAAAATAATTTACAAAATAATCAAATTGACTGTACTATAAATCTGGTTAACAGATATTAGCAGAAGATATTAGCCCAGTTACAGGTGATATATTTTTCTTTGTCAAGATGACTTGAGTCAATAAAGCAGTTTACAAACTATTATTATGGAGAAAACAGAGGAGGAAATAATTATTTAACTAATTCGTTAATTTCGCCACACAGTGTGAAATGCTAATGCTGCTCGAAAAACAGAGCCTTTCAGACCATTCATGGAACTGCAACCTTCAGGATCGCTGCACACTTAACTCTATATTTGAATGTTTGGCCGTCTCTAACACAGCTGGCCTAAAAAGGGTCATGGTGTGACTTCAGAGTCTGATGTCAATATCTGCATTCCAATCGCTACCAATATTGACACTCATCCAATCTTTAACATTTTTTTAGAAGGGAAGGTGTGTGGTATTACTCAACGGAGATAAAACAGTAGCAGCAGGAGAAACAATGTCACTGAGCCAGCTGGGGTCTTTCTGCTAAAGATAACGAGCACAACCCTGTCGGAATCCGGTCAGAAAACGAGATGATGCATTTCGAGGGGTTTAAGTAATTACTGAACATTTTGCAATAAATATACATCACGACACTCTGCATCTTCCTGAAAATAACAGGACAATAGTGGATTGAGTTAATACATATCATCAATCTTATCTATCTATCCTTTTCTCCATCCAGTGACCTGACTTCCCACTTAGCTACTATCTTAACTTACTGTCTCTAACTATCAGGAGCTCCTCACTAGCTGCTGCCCATTCATTTCTGCCAATCCCCCCTATCCCACTCTGCCTGCTGTCGCCCTGTATGCAGGCAGGAACACCAGTGGGGGCTAAGAATAGAACACAGCTGGCACTGCAGGGCTTACATATTTCACACTCAAGCCACCATGCTCCAAAATACACCTCCCCATCACGTCTGGTTCCCAGCTCCTGGACCAGAACATGGTGGTTCCCTGCCTCCCTAGTCGTCTTTGAACCGCTCTTCACCTTAGTGGCAGGGTTCTGACAGAATCACTGCTCATGAGATCTGTGACCAAATCAGCCAGCGATAATAAGAGGAGGGCTGTAGCAAGTGCGAAAGCAAGACAGAGTATTTTACCACCACGCTGACCTCATCACCCACTGGTCACCACCATCGTCACCCTATTCACAACTGGCGTACCTTATCCCATACCATTATACCAATTCTCGCTTTTATGGAGCATTGTGTTCGTTTCATAAAAGTGTATGCACCCTATAGACACATTCCGAGACGGGTCCCCTGGTCGCAGCGAACGTATTTCCTGTAGGTAGAGACGACATACTGTATCTGCGGTGTAAACAGGCAGGTCGTCTACTACATTGAATGGTAGAGTGACTGATGTTAGTCTGATGTTAGTCTGCTCAAACGTTTGTCTTTGTAAAGTTAGTGCAGGTAAAAGAGTAACGTTTGAGAAGACTAACATCAGTCACTCTGCCATTCAATGTAGTGGAAGAACTGCCTGTTTACACCACAGATATGTCGTCTCCGCCTACAGGAAATATGTTTGCTGTGACCAGGGGACCCGTCTCTGAATGTGTCTATATTGTGTCTTAAAGTGAGGTCTGGCAGTTACGGGGATCCCGTGCTCAAAATCTTTTTAAATGGGGGTCTATTGCGTATCAATATGGGGGGTCTTGACATGGACAGTTTTCAAATCCACTCGACTACTATCTGGTTCATAAAATTCAGGTGCCACTCCTAAAGAATGCCACATGGGGCAGGGGGCCACTGCCGGGTCAAGCCCTGTTGCGATGACAAGGGATTCCTGTGACAGCGGCAGATTAGCAGTAAGCACCACACACTGACTCAAGGTGAAACTGGCACTGGCTGTCTAGCTGTGTGCAGAAGAGAGAGAGAGAGCCAAAGCATGAGCCACTGAGCCAGTGGTAGAGAATGGACTGTCTACTATCACCCAGTCAGAGAAGCAAGCAGATGGAGCAGCACCACAGGGCACACAACAGAAGTCAAGGGGGGGGGGGGGGTGGCCTTGGATTCCTGGATTGATTGACTCCTCGCCTAAAGGCTAGTTCATAAAATAAGCATTCTCACCTGAAATTCAGACAAATATGTTACATTATTTCCATGTTGTCGTGACTCGTGTCTGGGTTTCTTTGTGTGCTCCCTCTCTGTCTGTCTGTCTCTCCCTCTATCTGTGCAGGCACCTCCTGTGATCATTCACTTTATCTACTGCCAATCAACCTGTTATCTACTCCTCCACCATTTGTGCTTTCCCTTCCAATTTGCTGGTCCTGCTTCTCTCACTCCACCTCCACCAATCTGCAACTGCCCACTCTATCTCATCCACTTAACCTGCTCCATTTGTAGTGATGTGTTTTATGCCAAAAGAAAAGACATAAAATACACTGTGTGTATATGAAAAATGTAGCAGTCTGCAGGGACCTTAACTTTCAAAGTTAAACTTTGAGTAAACTTAAGCCCTAACAACACCAAAGGGTCACCATGCAACTCCTTGGGTCCAAACGGTTGCAAGGAGTTAATGCTAAAACCGTCTTGACCCTTTGGTGTAGTTTGGTCCATTGAATTCCATGCGTTGAATCACTAGGGACGACGCGCGTCAACATGCAACAGGACATATCACACCGCAGGGACAACTCTAAAACCGTCTCGACCCTTTGATGTAGTTAGGGCTTATTTAGAGATTCTGCTACCTTTCTGTTACATTTTGTGTATGCCCGACCCTCGGACACTTAAGACAGAGGCCTCTAAACATAGCGCAGCACATGGGAGGGCTTTTGTTTTACAGTGTTAAACAAAATAGGAAAGGGGTGGTTGCCCCATGGGGGGTAGACTTTTGTCCGACATACCATAGGACCGAGTCCGACATGCGTTAAACGACCAGATTAAGGTTAGCAAACATGTGTTAAGGTTGGCGACCGGATTAAGGTTGGCGAACATGCGCTGCTCCGTTCTTGTGGTTATGGTTAGGTTAGGGTTTGAGGTCGGTTGTCGTTGTCGGACCAATAGTATGTCAGTCCAAAAGCCTGCACCTTCTGCACCGGTATCTTTTGGCCACTGGATAGAGTAGTTACTAGTTAGATAGGCAGGCTTCTGTTTTTAACTATGTTAGTAGCCATGGCCCGATTTCTACTTAGCTGCATGTCGCCAGTGTAACAATATCGCTGTATTGTGAGCTTAGATCAGCCGTTTCATCTGTGTTCATCTTCAGATGTCTCTACATACTGTACAGTACACTGACCGTAGCCTACACGTTACAATCTCACCAATATGTCACATTAAAACATATGGCATATGATCTGGTGTATATCCCCAAACCATGCCCTATACTGAATAATAAAGCAGAAATGGATGGAAAATAGCCTAATACATTATTATTTTTAAAGACACCTATCCTGATTACCTGCTTCTTACAAGCTAGGGACACTCACCTGCAGTAAATCTGGAGACTGCTACTTAATGGTATCCCCCCCGCCCAATCTCTTGGCTCTTTATTTCCATGCCAGACAGCAGTGTCATTATTATACATGGGAGATCTCCATTGGAATACAGTTTGGCTAATGAGCACCTCTTAGCTGATCACATTAGACCTGCACTTGAGGACACTTAATTACCAGTGTTGCACTCCAAGCAGCTCTGTCTAGGGGACAGGAGAAGTCCTTTAATTAAGGCCTCTGAATTCTACCTATGTTTGTACAAGCCTGTATCCCTCGGAGTGTGTGTGAGAGTATATTAGAGCTTCAAATATTTGACTCAAAACTGTTTGAGTGCGCAAGCATGTGTTTCCAGTCATGCTTATATGTATCCTATTTATCTTTTAAGAATGTGTTTTTCTATGTGCATGTGTGAAAGAGCGAGTTAATTTGTGTGATAATACAGCCTCGTGTACGGTAAATATGAGTTTATGTCGTTTTTCTTCTATGTGGATCACAGACACCACACACACGCACACACTGACTGAAGCTTCCTGTGTTATGAGTCTCTGTGTGCACCTTTCATTTAATTCCAGCAGTGACTCGGCCATGAGTCAGAGTGAAGAACCCAGTCCAAATATAAATACTCTCTCTCTCCATGTCTCTCTCTCATTATTTTCACCTCTAATTCTTCGCCTTTTTCTCCTTCACTCTCAGTGGCTCCTTCTCTAAAATGGACTGAGGCTGTAAGGCTGTGGCTAACATAAATCATTCAGTCATAATGTTTTTTTTGTTTTAGTTTTTTTTTCCTAAAATGAAAAAAGGTTGTCCGCTTTGGTCAAATTCTCTGTTTGTCTGCTCTCTCAAGCGTTAGTCTTCAAATAAGACAACATATCTCCTTTCATCATTTCACCACCTCACCAATTATTTTCTCCTTTTTTCCCAGTAGTAGCTTTTTCTTGTCAGAACTGACTCTTGAGTGAGTGCATGACTGTATTACAGTATGCGTCTAATAATGTCCTTCTGTCTGGGCCTTATACTTTGTTTAGGGTTTTTATTGATGTAAGTTTTAATAACAGTCAATAAATCAGGCTGAGAGGCAAGGTTAGTGCACACTGGAATGTTGTTCAACAAGCTATCAGAACAGAGCTTTCATAGGTTTGCCATGGGCCACTTACATAGGAGCATAGTCAACATGACCCTGAGAGAACAAGGTGTGATGAAATTCCACCTCAGTAACTGGATTCTCAGGTTACAGCAAGTGTCACTCATGGAATTGTAATTGTGAAAATGACAAGCGGCTCTACACCATTAAAAGGCGATAACTACCATTATTATTGTCAAATATTGCTCTGACACTCTTGTCCTTTATTGGATCAATAGTATAGAGATTAATTAAATTCGACAGCCATTCTACTAGCATACTATAGTTCTCCTATAAGCTTAACGCACAAAGCTCTCTGATCTTTTACATCAGGATGCAGTATGCATCTCTGTTTCGCGTCTCCCTTATTCTCTCACGCTCATATCTATTAAACAGAACGCAGGTTTGTCATTATTCTTTTCCGACTCTGACTTTTCTAGAAGCCCTCCGACAGAGTAACCACTGTGCCACTAACCAGTCATAAATATTCACAACGAGAAAGCTGACGGATGTTCTTTTAGATGGATGCTCACACAGGGCGAGCGTGATGGTCAACACCGCAGGGAGGAAAACAAGACACCTTCCAGGAGGGAAAAACATTCAGCTCAGAAAGTCAATAAATATGTAGGCTACTGTAATCACTGTTTAGAACATGGATCACAGCATGTTAGCCAGAGAGACCTTTTGGAAGTTTAATACAGTAATTCTGGTGAATATCGTCGTTTGTACCTATGTCCAAAACCGTCTTCTAATCTAATGCTTCCAATGTAGTTATTTAGTCACAAGCTCTTGTTAATATTTTCCAATGGTTAAATATTTATCAAATGCACGAAGACATGAGAAAAAGATTTACAAGCTCACAACACACTGATCGCAGCCAGCCTGACACCTTATGTATGAACCTGTAGATCTGCTACGTGCATGACACTATAGTAGGCTACAATAATGTATAAAATATGGCATTCATTTATTTATTTTAAATCGCAGGGTGCTCTTACATCATCATACTTCATCACATTCCGGCCAATCACTTTTGGTGTCCTCACTTTGTACGCCCTCAGCCAATCAAATCACCTCTATGGGGTACACACAAACAAACAAAGCTGGGCGCTAGCTAGCGCCCCTCAAAAACATGACAGGATTAAATAGGGAGATGTTCTGCCCGACAGCGACTTTGTACATTATCCTAGTGCTTTTATTTATTTACTCAAGATGCCCCTGCAAGCTGTATTCCAGGGAATCAATCAATTAAATTGAAGTCTATATGGGAATGAAATTGAATTTAGGGGCTTCAGTCCTCGTCATATGTTGTCATGTTTCTTGTTGCTCACTTCCCTGTTTCTTTTCAGCATCAAAACTAACAAAACACTGACAGCGGGCAGCCTGTACACATTCTCCTTCAAATAATACATCTTAGAGATGTTTTCAATGGTGTGGGATACACCGCCTGCAAGGGTAATTCCCTTCTCGCGCCAGCTCAGTGAAATGACTCACCTGCCACCTTTCCAATCAAAAAATGAATGTGTACCTATATAGCTGGGTTGACAGAGCTTCACTGTAAATGGTGTAATGTCACAGGGGCTTGCTGCTGCTGCTAGTGAACAAGGCAGTCTGCATCACCTAAAAAGCTCTCAGGACGCCTGTGTTGTTGTGGTTCTCAGCCCCATGCCTAGGCTCAATCCACCACATGCCTTTCCACTTGGCTGCCTGTTGTAGTAAGACTGTTAACTCAGTCAGCGCAAGGTTTCCCTCACCAAAAACAAACACTATACAGCAAGGAGGTTATGGATGCCGACTCATGCCAAGCTACACAGTGAAAGTTTTTAAGTATCCATTTCACTGTACAAATGTAATCAAATTGGGTCAATTTGCTGGTCCAATTTGGTTACATCAATTACTAATTGATAAATGAACACTGATCATTTTACTGTGTAGCCTACCTTAAAACACTGAATTTATCAAGATGACATTTGATGGAAAGTTTGCTTCATTGGAATATCAGATAAGCTTGAGTTTAGATGTGCCATTGTTTCAGGACATATTCTCAAATGTCCTTTCTCAGTAAAACATTGTTTCATTCCCTATAGCCAGGTCTAGGTGTTGGATAAATTGCATTTGAATGCCTCTCAGTTCACATTAATACCACTTTTATTGCTCTCTAATGTTTCAAGTTATAACCTGATACCAGTGTTGTGTTGGGAGTCTTGGGACTATGCACATTGCGTGATGAAATTACTAAATTATTTGCAGAAGATCAGGAAATGCCTCTCTTTTTTCCCTGTGACTAGAGAAATATTTGACAGAGGCAGCAAGCCTTCTTTCCAAGTTAGTTGCTTAGCAATTCAGCAGAGTTCCAGATTGGGGTGAAATAAGAAGGGGAGGAGAAACCTGGCAAACAGTGGACTTGGAAAGGAAAATAGTGTTGTCTCTGTTGTCTATAAAGGCAGAGCATATGCAAACACGTGACTATAAATGTGTTTATGTCATTTAGTAATTTGTCCATCTTAAATAGGCTGTAGGCATTACATCATCTAAGTAGACTATAGCTATCTATTATCATATAGCTACTACAAAACACATTGTGAGGCTTGTTTAAAACGGCACTTTATTAAGCCGCTGCCTCTGTGTGTGTGTAATCTGTTATCATAGTTAAAATGTTAATACTATACTTTTGCCGGACCACTGGCCCGTGTTAATGACTAATAACGGCACCGGCAACTGGTTCACCTTTGTACAGCGGGCACACATCTAAGCGTGGCTCCCGTGCACGGTCCTGTGACTTGTCACAAACGACTGTCTCATGTGTCTATTACAAACACGGATAATATATGTCACTACGTGTGTATACTGTACCAGAGAGAAGAGGTTAGAGTGGCAGTCTTCAAGGCTTGCCCCGTTAGCCACCCAATTGGCTGCTGTAGTCATAATCGTCCGTCGTTAGGGTCCTCAGTGCAGGGCATGTCGAAATCGTAGATCGGTATCAATACCGAGCAAGGGTGGCGAATAGGTTCCCTTACAAGTCTGCCACACCACAGCCAAAACAAGAACACAAGACGTCAATCTATAGGGATAGACAGGCAGCTAACCTCAACAAGAGGTCCAAATAATAGAAATGGGACGCTCGGGGCGAGGAAAGGGCGTATTCAAAAAAATAAGTGCAGAATGCATCAATACAGCCCCGATATGCTCTTGGTCTGGCTAATGTTCCGCGGCTGTAAATCCAAGCGTGTAGCCTACGCGGATCAGAACATTGTTACAATCCAGGTCAGGCAATTCCGAACCCGATCATTGTCAAAGGCGGAGGACATGGAAAGTGTATCCATTTCATTCCACGCAAGGAAATGTCAGCCCGTCTCCATATCCAAGTCTTGCGCCGATACTTTAATGATTAAATAAGCATAATCCAAAGGAAAAATCGATATATCCCGTTCCCCTTCTCCAGCGGAAGAATTACATAAAATGTGCGAATAGTCCAAGATCGAACTCGAGAAAACGCCGATTTAGTTAAACGTTCACGCGGACACAGCAGAACAATAAATAGGAAAACTTTGAGTTGAGAAATGGCATGCAAAGATACGTGATTCCGTCCGTCTGTCTGTCTGTCTGCTCCACAAACTGATGCACCACTTGTGATAGTTTTCGAGAATTGCATGAGCTATTTATAGCTTTCTTTCTTACCAGCACCGTTCCCGTCACAATGTAGCTAGTCTTCCTCACGCAGACACACAACAGAACAGAACAGGCAACCTAAGAGCTGGAATGTTTAATCCATGTTTCTCTTGGAAGAAAGAAAAATAAACAGACCGCAGAGAGAAGACAAAAACCCACAAATATATCCTTTCTCTTTCACAAGCCAGACAGGCGCAAACTCGACGGGGATCTTAGCACGAATCGATCATTGATTGTTTCATCAAACGCGAAATAGTAGTTCTCACTCCATCACCAGGAAAACAGCAGCAGGGCTTGAAAAAAATCCTTCCTTCCTTTCTGTTTGATATCATTACGAAATATCCTCTCCGGTCTCCCCGCATTACAACAACCAGAACAGAAGTTGTGTTTATACCTTCGAGGCAGCTAGTATTAATTATTATTGTTAAATAATGTAAATACACGCTTCGTGAATCCGCGCAGAAACGGTGAGTCCTTTTCTCGTGACGATAATTAAATAAATGTTGCACGCTGGCTCCATGGGTCATAGTACGTTATCTCCGTTTTTAAAAGAACCACCGTGAACTATAAAACCATCCGGAGTCATGAGATGAAGTGATCATCTCCTCGAACTAAAACAAAAACCTCGGCTCGGAGACGTGCGGGCATTCCACAGGAATCCAGTATGAATAGGCTACATGCGTTGTTTAACTCTGATCCTTTAATGTCACGTTCATAACTGAGCTTATGCGTGCATGTAGCCTTAAGTATGTGTGTCTTTCTCACTGTCAGTATAGCCTTTATTTTCGTCGTGCGGCTGTGTCGCGCTCCCGAAAACAGCCGATCTGCAAGCCCACGGCGCCTCGTCGTGAATTTGCAGATCGGCTATTTTCGGGCGAGCGACACCATCGTACGGCGGGGTGTATGCATTGAGCACACTTTTGTGTCTGTGTATAGTAGCCCATTTCGCGCACTATTCGCCAGCCGACCACACACACACACACACGCACGCGCGCGCATATTGCAATGTAATATGGCGGTGACGGTCGGTCGCCAGTCAAGTCTAGGGGAAGACTCGTTTTCCTATTTGGCCAAATTAGTGCTCACGTGATCAAAGTCAGGGATTACAGTACTGTACACTGTTTAGAATCTTTGATGCGACGCTAGAGGCGCCGCGCGCGCGCACACACACACACACACACACACACACACACACACACACAGAGAGAGTAGTGCACAGTTTGCACACTGACAGTCAGCTGTTATAGAAGCACCTAGGAATGGATTCCCTCAGTTTAGTTTAGTTCTGTTCCATTGTTAATACACATGGCAGCGCGAGCTGCTTCATTGTTGCAGCAACAATCAATGAAAGTGCTTGAAGAACCGGAGTTGTTCCTTTTCTCTCCCTAATGATTATTGCTGCTGTTTGCGTCTGATGCGTGCATGGATGGTGTGTCACAGTTCTTTGTGCCATAGCCATGGTTATATTATATATTGTTAGAAGTGATCTGACAACAAGTGATGTCATAGTAGAGAATAGAGGTCATATAGTGATTTCTTTGACAGGCAATCCCTGTCATCGTTTGCATTCTTGCATATACTTATCTGTATTCATTCATTCATGGCATAAAAACATTTCACAGTTATGTATTTCTACTAGGCTATATTATATTAGGATCACTCATATTTTCTTATTTTTATAGGGCAGTTTAAATAAGACATTTACACTATAATGACAAGCCCAAAATACAGACTTGTTGCACGAGGTTGTTAACCACTTTAACCCTATCCTATCCCAGGGGTCTATATTAGGCCCCCTCCATTTTCCTTCTACACTTATACTTTGTCGAAAATAGTAAATCTACAAGTGACCTTGCAAGCTTGTAGATCAGCTGCTTAAGGTTATTATTGCTGGGAGGATCAGTGCCAATCCAGCAGATAACTTCATGTGCATTCCTGAACAAGTGCTATACGTGATGGCTAAATTTAAATGTGTGCATGTACACTCCTTCAATCCTTAGGTGACCTTTTCCTGTCATACAGCATGCTCACTTGTGAGCAAACATTTCAAAATAAAAGCTATATATTTAGTTAACTGAAAATGTAACATGTTGCACATGCCAGCTTGTTGGCATAGCGCAAGTCTGTTATTCAGTTTAGCAATCTATTCATGTATTCCAGACAGACAGACATATTCCAGTCAGACAGAACTACAGTATGTTGCGGCCACTGCCAGAGAAAAATATACAGAATACACAATACATGATGTGAATAAATTAGCAACCATGAAGGATATATAGAATATACATTGATGCAGTAGAACGATGACTTAAGTATATACATATAATGCAATAAGTATGTGGGTGGCCATGTCTCAGGAAGCAGATGTGTCCTTGAGCAAGACACTGAACCCCAATTACTCCCTGGGCACTGTCCACTGGTTGACCAATGCTCCTAATAGGAAGGAAGGTAGCTATAGACAGACAGACAGAGTGTCTTACCCGATCCACATTGCCAGTGTATTAACTACTCGCACTTGTCCTCAGTTGTTCATCAGTCCTGCATTCCTACTCCCTCCTTTCCTTCACCAAGCCACTCAACATTCCTCTCACCTGTCCCTTCATTTTCTCTCCTTGTAATCATCCAATCAAATTCAGTCATTTTATAGCACCTTGTTTCAGTCCTCCTCAGGCAATACTGTTAGTGTATCTAGCCTCCCCTCAGTTCTGTCTGGTTGTTTTTTTAGGGGCGCTATGTCC
Source organism: Protomyctophum bolini (assembly GCF_963924005.1). Lineage (NCBI taxonomy): Eukaryota > Metazoa > Chordata > Actinopteri > Myctophiformes > Myctophidae > Protomyctophum > Protomyctophum bolini. Next base: position 18,931,714 of record NC_137883.1, on the reverse strand, counting down.
AGTTTTGTGTGTGCGCGTATACGCGTGTACCCCATAGCGATGATTTGATTGGCTGAGCCCCGGAATTGAGGATAAAAAGTGAGGATAGGAAAATTAAGGACTCCAAAAGTGATTGGCCGGATTGTGGTCATGTAGGATGATAAGAGCGCCCCTCACTTACTCACATACGGGTGTGATTTTTCCTACTACACTGACTTGTGTTGCTGAAATCTATTTTTCCTTGACAACTGTTTTGAATCCTGCCTATATGGACTACCGGTATGTCATAAAGACAGATCCATACATGTTTGCAGGACCACCCATTCTGACCTGAGATCAGATTCTAAAAGTCTTCTACATCATGACAGTTTTCTGAAAAAGCTGTTTCTGTCAGTCGTTCTTCGATTTTTCAAAAATAGCAGACCTACAAGCTCATAGCGCGCCACTCGGTGGCGCGCTATGAGCTTGTAGATCTGCTATTTTTAAATAGCTAAAGCATAACGTAATGCTAACACCAAAAGTTCCCGCCTAAAATGGGATAATAAGCGTAATTGCGTATAATAATTGAAATAAGCGTTTCAATTATTTTTGCCAAAATCACATCAAATAAAATCAAATGTCAATTCAGTCAATTCAACTGCAGGTCTTAATATTATCTACTTATTGTACTAGCTCAGCACTTTCTCGTCTCAACTTCTAGGAGTTTTGATTTTACTGTAAACTTGTTCATGCTGCAACCTGCTAAATACTTGTATCGTTCCTACTTCTATCAATTCAGTTGTATAGACAGACATATTCATATGGCATTTCCAAATACAAATATAATGTGAAGATGAGCAACCTACCAGCATCTCATGGATTTGCTGGCACCTGTCTGTCCAAACCTGGTGCAGCGCTCTCCTGGCATCTTCGCTGTCTGCTGGCATCCTTTTGGCTAGCGTAGGATTTTATTTGCAATGCTGTGGTTGTTGGTTTGCTCTTTGTATTGAAAAAATCACACCCGTGTGAACTGAGTGGTGCAACTCCCCTCTCCCCCCTCTCTCTCTCATTAGCAGCCAAAGTGCAGCACTATCTCTCTCTCTGTTTCTGGCAAACAGCGCCTCTACTGGTACTAATTGTCATACCCGTGCTCACAGTCACATAGGCGGTTGAACACGGACATTGCTGTTCCTTGGAGTGGTTGCACCACTCAAAAACTTCATAAATGACCTATGCTCCCCATAAGAGCAAATGCGTTTAAGCTTGAGTATGAAAAAACTAAAAACGGTTGAGGTTAGGGGAAACCTAAATCCACTCACTATAGCAGGCCACACTAATAACAGTTCTAAGCACTAGTCAATCTCATGACTCACCCACTGTATTTGGAGATATACTGTACACTACAGACATATCCCAGGACCAATTTCAAGCTGTTATTCATAGTGCTATTCATTATGTCAGTAACCCTGTTTTCGGTAAATATGTATAAACATTTGGTCAAATTGTACACCAACTCATGATTTTATTTTGTACACTTACAGGTATGTGGTGCAATGCAACAGAGTTGATAGACTGAAGTACTATCCACTTAAATAAATCTATTCCAATATGCCACACATTCCCCCTCACTGGGATTTAGTTGGTTTGATCTATATGAGAAGAGAAAGATGCATTACTGTAATGATTAAAGCTAATGCCTTTGTCTAGACTACGTATCTGTTTATGCTTGTTAGGGTTGGAGTGTGTCTGCGTGTGCGTGCACGTGTCCTATGGGGGGTGAACATATTGCGTGCATGTATGCATGCATGTGCGTGTGTGTGAGATAAATGGTTAAAACGTTGTTTGGATTGGGTGACAGTACCATATTTATGTGAATGTGTGGTTGTGTGGGTGGGTGTACCACCGATTTAGGCAAAACACATTTCTGTAGATAACTCGTACACATTTTATCCATCACACAATTCGGTATACACTATCTCCATAGTCATGTGATGTTGAGGAAATGCGATCAACACGGATATGAACAATTTCCCATCTTCCATCCTGATTGGCTAAGATTGGCTTCCAAAGCTCACATGATTGGTCTGCTTCGAACAAAATGCCACAAATCACAAACAGTGTCCAATTTCCATGAAATTATACACACACATTTCCACTAGGCCGAGGACGACATGCCACTAATTTCTTTCCAAAATCAGCCTCACGGTGGTGCTATAAAAGGCCAATTCCTGTTTTACCTATAACTGCATCGATCAATATACTGTACAACTTATGTATGCGCACTCCCTAGAGGCCATGGAAAAACATTTCCCCTGCATCCCTCCACATCTGCCGGTTATAGCGCCACCATGAGGCCGCAAAACACATTGTTTATGTTAGTCGCACAGATTTCATCCAAATCTCATGCAAATCGGTACACATGATCTCTGTAGTCATGTGATCAAGACGAGCGTGTTGGATTTCTCAGAATCTACACTGATTAGCTAAGATTGCCATCCAAAGTTTTCAGGAGTAGTATTCTATCCTCAGAGATGCTATGACTGATCTGGCTCTGCATTTCCTCAACAAAATGAAGAAAATTGTTGCAAGAAACAAACAAACAAACAAAAAAACATGTTTATATTACGCCTAAACATTTTGCCAAACATCACACACTCTCCTATCCTCCTGGTGGAGACCTGTGCCCAGAAGGGCACTTTTTCTAGTTAGAAATTTTTTCAACTTTACTGGAAGAAATGCCATTTGACATTTTTTCAAAAACAATCCTATCCTGGTGGAGACCAGTGCCCAGGACAGCCTTGCTACTGGTAAGGCTGTCAGTTCGCACCTGATGCTGTGTGGGAGTTCAGACTGATCCAGACCATACTGAATAACTGCTAGTTCGCATAACGTCTTCAAACTAGGACTTACGTCTAAGACATACAGATCATGTGATTGTGAGCCTACTCCTCCATAGAAGAAGATACGATCTCCCACCATGCAACAGCACTTCCAGTTCCTATGCCTCGGAGACGGGACATTCCTCTTGGGTTCAACCTTCTTCCAGGAGAAGCTGTCTGGACTGAATTTCCACAGATCGTTGAACCTTCGTTTGTGGGTTGGGCTTCTGGAGTCGTCGCCACCAAATATGTACAGCTCTCCATTGTAGGTAAAAGCTGCATGACGAATTGGACCTTTTGGTAGAATCTGTGTAGAAAACTTTTCCAGCCAGAGGTTGTTCTGTGTCAATCACTCTTGTGCTGAAACCCGTAAATAGAAACATCTTTGTCCCGATGATGGTGGCAGAGTGCCATGCAAGTGACCTGCAAGTCGCTTTAATCAAATCCCAGTTCATTGTGGTGGTGTCCAACCTGTACGTAGTATTCAGGTAGTTAAATTTATAGAAGTTAAATTCGGTAAATCCTCCGTGTATATACATGACCTTCCCCAAAACACAGGCTGTGTGGCAGACCCTCCCGGCAGGAACAGTCCCAGACACCTGTGGTTTGAACCATCTGTGGGTGTCGACATCAAATGCATACAGCACGTTGCAGTAAGGATACCCTCCCCAGATGTAGGCGATGTATTCTATAAGCACAGCCGTGTAGCTGTGGTGCCTGATGGGAATCTCAAGGTGATGTTCTCCTTTTCCAGATGTCACTGGACATAATTTCTTCCAGCGCAAAGACACGGTGTTTAAAACATGGACGCCAATCTCCATCTTTGTAACATCGTGGATTTTGACAGTGTTCTCTCCAAAGAAGTACAGCTCTTGTCCCACTGCTACAATGCAGTTCTGTTCCTCTGGTGGACCGTTCAGTTGCACCGTCCAATGAAACATTGAACAATGTCTCGTTGCTTTGTAGAAGAATGAAGAGCCAAATGAGCTTGAGATTCTAGAACCTTAGTCGAAAGAGTCTGGACAGTCCTGAAGATATCTGTGGTTAAGAGTTTAGCCTCTGACAACTGGGCTAAGTAGCTGAGTAGCTTTATTGCAAAGAGCAACAATCCTGTATTGTATTTTACTTGAATAGTTTAACTTTTAGAGACAAGACTTTCATAAAGCTTTGAGCATTTTAGAAGATCTTTCTTCAAAGATGCACAAGTCTGTCTTGTGTAAGTGGCACAGTATAAAAACTGAAATTAGTATAAACTATATACTATAAACCTTCATTTAATAGTGTAGGAGGAAGTAATTTGATTTATTGTGGGTTTCAAATGCCTTTATTAAATTATCCGCCTGTGTTAATGAACTAGGTCTAGGATATGATAAGCATTATTGAGAAGATCACAGCTACATGTTCAGAGACATTGATAGGTGTTTATCATTCATGCCCAGAGGAATGTATTTATTTTGGGAGACAGACTTTTGGGAACAGTAGCCTTGCGCTATCTTCATTAGTGATTGATGGATCACTGTGTAGTGAGTTAACACACAGTATAGCAGCAAATTCTCTCCATAAGACCAGATGAGAGCTTCTCCTCTCCTCATGGCTGCAATACCTCTATGGCATTTCCTGGAGCGCAGGGCGTCTGGCTGAGAAGAATAGATGGTCTGCATTATAATGAACACGGGCTGACACCGCCTCATCCATCATTCCACCCAGGAAAATTATAGCTGGGCTAACCAGAGCTAGAGAGAGGGGGGGGGGGTGTAGAGAGAGAGAGAGAGAGAGAGAGAGAGACAGGGGGAAAGAGAGAGAGAGAGACACTCTACTAAAACACCAGAGAGGCTACAGGTTTCTGGATTTTCTCAGACTGTCGTCGACTCATTGTTTTGTCATATATTGCATAGGAAGACCTGCATAGTGCAGCAGTGGGTTGGCACTTGGGCTATTGTCTATTTGTCATGCTCTCAGTCTGTCTGTCTTTCCCCTGCCTGTCTATCCATGTGTATTGGGGATGCTTCTTCTGTGGGTCGGTCTGCCTGCCCACCTGCGTGCTGTATGTCTCCCACTCTATTTGTCTGTGTGTTTGTTCTCAGTGCTTGCCTGTATATCTCTCATATTACATGCCTACCTATTTCTCTTATCAGTTTGACGGTCTGCCAATCTCTCAGCCAGTCTATCAATACACGATTGTTTATACTTGTATGTGTGCCTGTACTTGTCTGTAAACTCTGTCTTTCATATGCTAATGTATACAGTATTTTTGACAAACTATGTATCCAACTGCTTATCTGTGTAGTTTTTCATTTCTGTCTACTTGTTTGTCTTTCAGTTCTCATATTCTGTAATCCAACTGCCGTCCAAAGCCATATTTATGATGTCCTGCAACGACCATTTTTGGCAAGTGCCAAACGGCACAAATTATTTGATGGCGTTGCGCCGAAGGGGCCAGCCATCTAGAACAGGGTTTGTCCGTATCCCTGTCCCCACATAAGTAGACCAATCACAGCTCTGCTCACAACGTAGAGAACAGAGAGAACCACTACGCCAATCACAGCACACAGCTCTCTTTACACAACATTGGTGATGTGAAGGCATATGCATATCAGTGTAGTCCAATGTAAAAGGATGAAGAAATACAAGTCTCACTAAGACTCACTACAGTAAGACGTAAGAAATTGACATGACATTTTAAGAGGTTATTATATGCAGGGAGGTTTAAGGCAATTAGCTAGTAACTGATCATTAGTGTCTGAAATTGTTTGATTGCACAAAGCCATGCCATTATTAGAATATTTCTTTCCATAGGATTTGATCTTTAAATGTATAATCTCTAGCCCTATTATATATTCGTTCTATCATTATTTATTTGATTCAGATCATCAGTCCATTTGCTCTTTTAATCCCTGTTGGAACAGTCTAATGGAGGCATGATGGCGTGCATGATCTCTTCCAAAACAAGAAAAACTCAGTCCTTTGAGGAGCACGGCACCAAAAATAACTCTTCCTGCATTTTCCTTCTCTAAAAACCTAGTCCATCTCCCTGAAATATCGAACCAATGTTGTCTCTAAAAATATTCCCGCTCACCTCCTTCCAGTAAAAACAAGAACCATTTTGTTCTTGCCATTACAATACCAATATGTTTTACAAAATCATTTTTACAAATAATTGTGTGCATTTAGTTTCCAGCAAATTAGGGCATGCCAATATAGCCACAAAGATGCTTCAAACTTAGTTGACATTCTGTTATTACATTAGCCATAGTTTTTTGTAGATCAGTGCTTAAAACCCACTCGACAGTCCAAGATGATAGGCTATACCCTACATCTTGATCATTTGTTTTGCCTGTCCTCCTTTTGTGAGCCTAGAGCTGTTGCATCTTTGCACTGTGGCACCGCTACTAATTAGCGTGATGCATGTTTCTGTGTTAGTAAATAATGTAGTCAACCAGCCAAGGTCCTCTTTCCCCTTGGTATGAGTCCATTGTGCCCAATATAAGTAATCATGATCTGGCATTATTTTACAGCATATGGTTGGTCTGCCTTACGTGATTTTATGTGCTTTCTAGCTTTGTCTCTGGTTTCTGAAACACAATTTAATGATATAAAATAGAATTACTCCTTCTGTGATTTAGAGAGGGCTTTTGTTAAAGTGTTATGGATTTTACAGTCAACCCCATGTTTGGATGGTTTTAACATGGTAAGAAGATGAAAGTGTGTGTGTGCGTGCGTGTATGTTGTTGGTAAAGCATGCTCATATGTGCCTTGGCAATGGCATGATCCGCTGAGGTGCTGTGAAGAAGCTGTCATTTATCATGGTATTCATAATCTTTCTTCATTTAATTCATGATAAACAGATGTCATAACATGACTAGAATGGCAAGAGATGATTAGAGATGAGATCTGATCTCATAACACAAATCAGACGTTATCAGAGATTATGACGAGCTGTGAAAATCACTGATCCACTTACATAAAGAGCACTGTGCTCCGAGTTTATCCTGTTACATTGTAAGACTATATATGTTACTGTATATTATTACGAAGTTGCTACAACATACAGACACAAGCTACAGGTGATACACTTCATAGAATACATACAACATTCATATTTTGAAGTCCTTTGTAAATAGTAAATACTATCTCCAAAACTATATCCTTAAAGGGTTTAGGGTTAGTTCAGATTTTTGGACTTAAAGCTGTAGGAAATACTTGCCATTAATATCCCGTGGTGAGAGTTCTGGTCTGGTTTTGATGAATATTAAGTAGTTTGCGTCATTTCGTGGGGGTCTGGGGGCCACACATTAAAAATAATTTAATCCACAAAACTAGCGTTTTGTTCAATTTAGAAGTAAAACCGTGGCTAAATGAGGTAGACTCTTGAGGTTAGAGATTGCAAATTAAATAATTGTATTTATTTATTTACTTAATAAGCTTAATGTGAGAACTCCATTGTGTTCTAAACTTCTACATCTTCCGTTTCACTAAAGCAACATTATACTCATCATGACATCCATTAAGGCCCATACCAGTACAGTATGGACAGTACATGTATAATGTGCTACTTACTTGGGAGAGCTGAGTTCACTCCAAGCCTTTTAATATTGACTAAGATTAGACAACTCCAGTGTTACTCCATATTTTCCCTTTAATCCTTGTTAGACAGGCAGCAGCTAGGCCACAATCTGTCTCCCCAGGCTAGGTGGAGGTCTTTAAAATTCTGAACCCAAATGTGAAAATTAAGGCCCGTTTATTGTATAAAGGTCAGCCAGACTTAAAAAAGAAATGTAGATGGGTGTGCTTGTTGAGCCAAACATGTTTTCTCTATGAATTCATAGAGAAAGTAATTGTTTTGTCTGAATGTTGTATATATATGTTTTATTTTCTTCTTCACAGCAGCAACACTATATTGGACACTGAAAATATGGTTTGAATTGCATTCCATCATATGAACATACATGAACAGTCCAAGCAGCTATTTCAAACCAGGAGGTACAATCATATAGCCTGCATTTCATGTACTGTAGAAAGATTATCACAGATAAGATATACACAGATATACTTTGTTGCAGGCGGTGTTGCGCACCAAAAATAGCCGATCTACAAGCTCACAATGCGTCACACCACAAATCACTGTGAGCTTGTAGGTCTGATGTTTCCAATGCTCGACATCGCACAACTAGCATAAATACGATACGGTTATAGTGCGCCTTAAGTGACCAGGCGGCATTTCCAGTTGGCTGCACCCTCTGGTGCCACCTGAACAGAATTCAGCAGAAGCCTCCCAGCTCTTCATACATAATGTATGGCTGATGGTCTGCTCAGTTTTCATGTTCAGCTAACTCATTTCACAAAGCGAGAGCACTGCCAGCATACAGAGCACACAGCTTCTATCACACTGTTCATGGTCAAATCAAGAATCAACACTGTCACTTCACTGCTGAAAGCCACTGGGTTACGGTTTCTCCTTAATGGAAATGGTTGTACTTGTATGGTAATTAAACCATCAACAGAAAACCATGTATTGACTTGTTCCCCTTCAGTTATTTTCTAGTAACCTCTAAGGACATGTATTAGGCTAACATGTATCGATCCGCATGTATCTGAATTATTACCAGTAGCACTTTGTCTATATTTAGGTCCTTCATGTAGCATATGTTGCAGGATAGTTAATAATGCAATCCATTTTCATCTTATATACACTGAAGTCTTTGAGCAGTGCAGAAAATGGCTGTATGCTTGCAACATGGATAAGGGTGTCTGCTGTAGTGTTTATTTTAACCTTTCCATTTTATTGCGTTTAAATTGTCTTTTTAGTCTACTGTGCAAATGAAGTACGCTAACCAGAGTAGCCAACTCAGTAAAATCTTTAACACTGGATTTTGCTGTGTTGACTGACCATTCATATTTGCTTTGTTTTATCATGTCAGGTCAGATACAGAAACCTACTTTGGTGAATGATCAATGACAAACCTTTGTTCTTGTGTTTTAACTTTCACCACCCTCACTATTGCTTTTGTGATTTGATGTATCCATGCTGCCAGAGAAAATCACTCTAATCTAAACAGCCTTCCCAGTTTCCCCAAAATGTAGCCTTTAGTTGACCTCAATAAATCGACCGGAAAGCGTAAAACACCTCAATTATTGCCCCTAATGTGACCCATCTACAATCTTTTAAAAAAAGGGCTGTCTGCTGTGTGTGTGTGTGTGTGTGTGTGTGTGTGTGTCTGTGTGTGTGTGTGTGTGTGCGTGTGTGCGTGCGTGTGCGTGTGCGTGTGCTTGTGTTCTTGCTAAGTGCAGGTCAAGAAGTGGAGAATAAAAGTCAAGTGTATATATTTAGACAAAGACAGCAATGGAGAAAGAGAGTAAAGAACATGTGCAGCAAGCAACACAAACAACTCCAGATATTTTATGACTGTAATGACTGTTACGTATGATTCATGATGACTCTTTTTAGTTATTTGATGTATTACCATGTTGTTTTTCTTGCTTACTGTTAATCGTTCTGGATTAAGAGTGTCTGCTAAATGCCTACATTGTAATCAGTAATGTGTGTATCATGAAAGAACGATTTAAATTTGTGATTTATAAACTGAGATTGTGATAACAAAGACTGTATGGCAATATTTCCCAGCAGAGGGAAATTCAGTTATTATAGCGGCAGTTACAAGTTACAACTGATGATTTATGATCTATGTATCATAAAAGTGGATACATGAAACTATCAAACACAGTGTACAGTCAATACAACTATTCAGAATTTATAATCTGTCCTCAAATGTGTACAGTGTGTACTCGGTATCCAGTATCCATCCATGCAGCATAATCAGTAATATATAGCAGTGCATTCGTGAAAGTAATACCATGTAAATATATCCATCCAGTAGTGGTCTAGTGCAGTGATTCTGATATGCTCATATGAATTTGGGCCACAAATTATTATTTTTTTATCTCTGGTTCCCCAATTGACACTGTAAAATAGTGATAATTTAACTGTGTCCAAATGGAACCAAATGGACCCATTTGTACTCTGTCAGAGTTAGAGACCTGTTAAGGGTTCATTCAGTTCCTAACGCTGGAACCCCCTTAAGAATCCCTGGTGGGTCCATGGACACCCGTTTGAGAACCTGTGGTTTAGTATATTCACAATCATTAATAAACAACAGAACACAGTACAGTGCAAGTGCCTATACATTATACAAGTGCCTGTACATCGAGCTGTGCTCAATGTACTGTATTCACACACACACACACACACACACACACACACACACCAGGATTAAGACCGTTTGCTAAATGCCTAAATTGGAAATTGTATTGTGTCCACTATTCAGCCTCCATTTTCCCTGGTTGAGGGGCAAAGTGATCCATATCAGCATAATACGGCACTATGCACTGAACTTGTCACCGCAAGTGACCTTGCTGCTGAAGGAACACAAATGTGAGCATGTATGTGCGTGACTGCGCGTGCATGCATGCGGGCGTGCGTGAGAGAGACAGGCACATATTCAGAGTTGGGGGGTATAAAAGTAAGTAAATAAGAAAAACCTATAATAATTGATCAGCCCCTCTATCTTCCTAAGCCAAGGGAACACTGTTGTGCGACAAAGTAAAATGACAAAATATTATTTTAAACCTGCTTCTCGATTATTCGATTGTTGAAAAACATTATTGATAGAATAATTGCTAAGAAATCAATTGATAGTTACTTTCGGCAGAGATACAGAGGGTGGTAGGATCTACTAATTAACAAGTGAGTAAACTCTGGCAATGATAGACATCTATGCCCGTTTAAACATAAAATAAAATAGATGTTAACATATTACAAAAAAATATATATATATATATATATCCTATAGAATCTATAGGATATATATATATATAGTATAGATCCTAGATCCTATAAGATGGATAATCTTTGTCTACATTGAACAAAATTCAGTCCGTCGAAAGCCCCCTTCCCTCTGCACATTATGTCCAGAATACAGTCAAGACTGATACATCTGATAGAACTGCTGATTCCCTTGGCAGCACAGAGTTAGAGTAAAAGATAATTGTTCACCCATTTGAAGAGAGAAACCTACGAATCAAATTAGCATTGTTACATTGAACAAGTCAGGAAAGAATTAGCATGGAATCGATTCCATGAGCTGGGGGACGCCAGGAACCGGGAGACAATGGGCCACTAATGGTCCTGTCAGAGATATTCAGCACAATCCAAACTTCTGGCCAGATATTATGGTCTCATATTTAGTGTTCTGTTTATTGTGCTGGGCTCACTGTTCCATAAGAAGACACAGTAAATGAGGCATAGCCTGATTTATACTTCTTTGTACGACGCGGTGCACGCCAAAAATAGATCTGTGTTGTGTTGTAAGATTGCAGATCTGCTATTTTCTTGAAAGGAATAAGCTTTCATAAACTGATGCACTGAATACAATAAAATGAACCATACACCGATGCACTGAAAGCCATGAGACTAAAAAGCAAAGATTGTATCCGGAGGGATTTGGGTAGCATCAATTTGTAGGGAGTTAGTTAGTTAGGCATTAGTCATTACATTTGATGAAGGGAATTTTCCTTGTAGTACTCTACTCAGGTTACACACCGGCATTCCGAAGCCCGCTATTCTGAATGGCACTCCGTCCCTCTCTACTCAGAACCAAGAAAATATGAAGTTGGCATCCCATGCTCAAAATAGTAGATCTACCAGCTAAATCCACTTGAGTTCGCTCAAAGCTCAGGTCTGTTTTACTCATTATTTATTAGAGAATGCTCCATTTACGTCATAGACATTTTATTGTAGATATAATTACTTAAAAAAAATACAATTCTGTGTCATTACAATTTGTTTTATGCAGCTACTCATTTTGGGTGTAAGGAACACAAGTTTCCATGTGTAAAGAGAATAACTCACTTTCTCCAAAACCAATTTTCTCCTAAACTGACTATAATACTGTATTGTCATTCAAATACAATATTGCTTTCTGCACCATTCAAATAGCTTCCCTTTTATACATGGACCTTGAGAATTCACACTTACTGACACTGCATTCAATTGTAAATACATGCAATGAAAGATGTAACACAAGGTGTAGAAATATTGTGTGACAAATATTTAGGGTTTTATTTGCTGGGATTCATGCCTTTGATTTTGATATCACTCCTTCTGGTCACTCATTTTCCATCACTGCTGGGGGTATGTTTTATCCCTGCATCTGAATTCTCTCTCTCCCTCTGGAAATGTAGACTGTCTGATTTCTATATTTGATCATATCACAATTAAACACTTTCATTAATCAAAACGAACTGTGCAAATGGTTATACTCCTCCTGGTCTATACTATGCGAAGGACTGTTTTTTTAATCAACATTTGGTTGTTGTCATTGGGGGTTATGGGAATGCAAGCTATAGACAGACTGAAAATTCTTGGAAAAGACAGAGGGAGAGGAGGGAGGTCTTTTGACCACTTGTGGCCTTCAGAACCCGAGCACAAATCAAAGAGGGACGTGGCAATCAGAGTGACAGATGAACAATGCTCCCATTTTCCCACCCCCTGTGAACAGGCCCATCCATCACGGGAGGAGAGATTAATTCAATTCATCAGCTCTTTGTCTCCTTGGGCCCCTAATGCTTAATTTATGCTCCATCGTACGACAGTGTCGCTCACTGAAAATAGCCGATATACAAATGCATAACGCATTGCAAATGTGACTCGTGAGCTTGTATATCAGACATTTTTCGGTAAGTAAGTATACATCAGGCTTAATGACAGCTGATATATTGCTCAAGGCAGACTTGCAGTATGTTTGTTGATTTAATCAGGGCTGCCCATCTTGACAATGAATTAAAACCTAATTCTTTAGAAGTATACAGGTCTTCCGAACTTTCTTGCCAATTGTGGCATAATTCCAATCAAGATAAATTGCTACGAGAGGAAAATCTTTGCTGAAGGCAAAAAACATGAACATAAAAACGGTGGTTTCGAAAGAGGGAGGTTTAGTGATAGGACGGGGTTGGCAGTTACAGAGGAAAATACATGACCCGATGACTTTTCCTGGCAAAGTACAACTTCTTCACAATATACTGTAGTGTAGGCCTAGGTATGTCCCAGAATATCAACAATGCTCCTAGTAACATAGAATCTAACTGTAGTATTTATTCTCTATATCCCCATCCAAGTGAAAAATGAAAGCCCCCTAAAAATTACTGGCTAAAAGCCACATACTATATATTACGAGTCAATATCATGGAAATTTAAAAGCATAATTTTATTAAGCAAATATCAATGCTAGTGCAGACCTCTAGTGGCGATGACATGCAACTGACTGCAGGACCTTACTGAGATTATTGGTAGGTCAGAATAATGTCTTAAAAGAATGTTACTTTTAAATTAAAATTACTTGTGGAAATAGTTATAAAAAACAGCATGAAAAATGGCTTGAGAAACTTTACAGTGTTATAGAGAGAGTATATGGCCTCGTTTTATTGATACCGATATGATTTGTGTACAAATGTTTGATTTGGCAAAGAAAATTAATGTAAAAAATTAATTAACAGTAATAAAGATTTGGACAAATTATAAACACTTGTTGAGTGACACGTCACACCTTTTTAGCAAAGTATAAAATTGGCCTAATTTAAGCATGGCTGTGATTCAGTCTTTGATTGATTGCATGTAAAAATCAAAGGCCACAATCCCAGTGTGGAAGATAATCATTTTCATTCAATATAAATCAAAAAAGTTAATCAAAAAAATATATATTCTACCCTGTTCCTTTCAGAACATATGGATCCAAAGAGGAAGTTGACAGTGGCAAACCATGCTATTCTTATCTTTCTACAGAGACTGCTTATTAATGTATTTGTACTGTCGACAATTCTGGATGTAGTGGAGGATGTAGTGTTGAGCCCCATATAATAATAATAAATTATTATATATAAATACAATTTATATTGTGCTTTTCAATGTACTCAAGTCCTTAAAAACAATTGTATTAGAAAAAAGTGTGGGGGGGGGGATTTATGTAGGGAAAGCAGGTCGAAAAAGCGGAGCCGTGTCATTAAAAAGATACAAAACACACCATTACTTTGCTGTACAGCGGTGTCGCACACCGTTCTTTGTCACTGCAGGCAGCTGGTGTAGCCGTCTGGGCACCTAGGCTGGCAGCGTGCCGTGGGTTCAACTGTCCCGATCTTGACGACCTTTGCTGTGTCACCCCCCATCGCTCTCCCCATTTCCTGTCAGACTATATTGTAAAAAAGGCAAAAAGGGGGGCACGGTGGCAGTCGGTATAGTGCTGTCGCCTCACAGCTAGAAGGTCCTGGGTTCGATTCCCGCTGGGGACGCTGTGGGCATGTTCTCTCCTCAGTGCCCAAACTGCCCATACCCAAGGCGGGATTGGCGAAAGGGCCCTTCTGTGTGGAGTTTGCATGTTCTCCCCGTGTCCCCTAGGGTAGGTACCCTCACAAAAAACATGCAGTAATCCTGGTCTCTAAATTACCTCCCCCTGGTCAGCCGGGGCGCCTGATGGAGGGGAAAGGAACTGGTCGGAATAACGTGTTCCTTCCACGCACTATGTCCGGCCGGGGAAACTCTCCCCAGTCAGGTGAAAAGAAGCAGCTAGGACTCCTCATGCATAGAAGAAAGCATGAGGTCAGTCCGCTGCCCCCCCCCCCCAGGTTGGCAGAGGAAGTGTAGCGCCCAGGATTACATGATTAGATCATTGACAATGGGTGAAAAAATGGGTTGCAAAAATCGTGGGATAAAAATGTATAAAAAGCCCCCCAAAAAAGAGAATACATTCAACATAAGCCTATACGCATTATCAAAACTGCCTTTATGTAGGTCAATGCACTTCATCAATAGAATTGGTGTCAGCCATATGATACAACCCTAAAACTGAATCAAGATGAATTACTGCCACTTGACTCTCTAATCTCTTCAATGTAATTGGCTTTGACTACTGGCTATTCACTAGATATCCATTCTGCTAGAGTGATATCTCCTCTCCCTGTGCTGGAAAGGGACAAATAAATGCTGGGTGTGCTAAAAAAAAGGGACACACTTTTCAGTTAGTTTGCACTCAAGTCCAACTCAAGACTGTTGTAGACTTTACTTACTATATCCAATAAAAGCAAATATTGCTGTGTGTGTGTGTGTGTGTGTGTGTGTGTGTGTGTGTGTGTGTGTGTGTGTGGAGAGTACTGGACATCTGTTCAATTAAAACTATGATTACTCCATAAACAATTACTCAAGATAAAAAAATACCATTTGAGAAATATACTCAATTGAGAAATTTGTTCTTGGAGGGGGTGGGGGCAGTCTCACCCACACATTCACAATGCTCAACTTCTGTTGTAGTCTCGACTTGACAGAAAGCTCACACAGAAAGCGCTGCAACATTTCACAGACAATTTACAGCGAGAGAGCTTCGCGACACAATATAGACACCCGTCTATATTATAGTGTAAAGGATTTGAAATTCCCAAAAATAACTGTTACAATTCTTTATTTTATTTCAATATAGATTTATAGATGGTTTTTTCCCTTTTTTGACAGTGTTTAACAAACATTTCAGAAGGAGGGTAGCTGAACAATAGCTTTCCATTACATTAGAGCTTTAACAACCCACAGCATATCACGTTCACATTTCAAAATTCTTTAGTCCCAAAATTCTAGTCCCATTCAGGGAACTAAAAACATTAAATAAAGCATTTTTGAAAGTTTATGGCAAATAATGTAACACACTAAAATTATGATTTGTGACAAAATAACAAAGTTCTCTTTTCCAGCATGCAGGCAATGGAAAACCTGAAATGTGCACAATCCTTTGAGTGGAGAATAAAAAGTAAACCTTATCCAGCAGCGTTTAACAAAAGATTACTTGAAACCATTATGGAAAATGGTGTAGTAAGTAAACAAGTATTGGCAATATCAATAGTTCCTAACTCATGCTACTTGAGTTAAAGGGGCCTAAAAAATAAGATTTCCCTTAATCCTAGACCTGCTTTTACAGTATGTGAACACATTGGTGCATCTCTTTAATTTGCAGGTCTGGTCTGTACTGTAGAATATGACTCGTCTCCCTTGCATAGTGCAGTAAAAAATACAGTACTTTTTATGCTCTAAGAATAGCCTTAGAGCATGATATTAGACTAATATAATAATATTATTATTATTTTGTTTTTATCATTCAAGATTCTCTGCACAGGCAATATTCCATGAACTTTGGGCGGCAGCAAGTGTTGTGATGAGACTACTTTAGAAACACACTGTTTACTATTTAGAAACACACTTAAATGTACAAAGGTGCAATGAGATCTTGCAAAGATGGTCTAGTATTTTTGCCCATACATTCTGTAGACACACGTACCCTGAGCTGGCTTGATATTAAATCCCTTCTGTGTGTCTGCCCTACACTTTCTTTTTTACAAATATTTGAACATTTTCTTTACAATATTTTGGAAAACAACTGGCCTATAATTACATGCCCAAATCAGTTAATTGGTCACTTGGTGACCATTGTTCAACTGAGTAAACCATGCATAGTTGTACGCTGAAATTTAACCGTAATATTACCACATAGTGGAGTCAAAACATCCAACAAAGACATTGCACAAATACTTTGGAGCTCAGTGTAAAATAATAAGCAATGCTATAATAATTATTAATAGTACTAATGTAACATTCACTTTCAACATCTATTGTTCACCTAATTGTACACCATTACTAATAGAGTGCTGTGAAATAATGCAAACCTCAATAAAAAAAAGCAAAGTTCCGGGAATATTCAATGTGAAAGCTTTCCATGGGAATTATCGGGAATTTATGGGAATTAACAAACAATAATGGAAATATAGGAGTTTGTTGAGGTTGTATATAGATAGATAAAACTCCATTAATTAACTTGACCATTACTTTGTAAAATAAATCCATTCATTTGTCAAATACATACAATGTGGCATGTGGCGAGTTATCGAGCCAGCAATTTAACGAATGTACTTTAGAATTACAAGTCAATAATACAAGCTGTATGGAAACATTATGGATTTAAAGTGAAAAGAAATGAAAAGAAACTAAAGACATGTTCTACAATAAAGATGTACTCATGAAAACAGATCCATAAAAACTCCTCAATTAGCATGCTCAATCAAGCTGCAGCTAGCTAGCAAAGATGGTGTTAACAAGCTATAAACGGAGTGCTTTGCTTTTGGATACTGGGCCATATCTTGCGGCACCCCTTAACCCTTATCCCTGAACTTATTTGCCATTTTCTACTATTTAAAAAAAAACCTTTTAAAATAGTTCAAATAGCTGATCTACAAGCTCACAACGTGTAGATATAGATCAGCTATTTAACCATCATAATAGGTATAAAAATATATGTACTCCAGTAATATAAACAATACGTTCTTGAAATAATATATGTAGTCCTTTGGTTCAGACAGTGCTGGCTCAGACAGACAGTGACCTATTGTTATTGTATAGTGATCTATTGTTGGTGTGGGCTGTACAGTGCACACATGATAGCAGAATGCACTGTGTACGTAGAGGGATAAGTAATATTACTGAATTCCTATTTAATGCGAATGCTGGCAAATGATCAGTTCATGTGATGGTAGAGTGAGCTGCTGAATGCAGTGCATGGTTGTATAATTCAAATAAAAGGGCATACTTTTAACCAAAACAATTACCACAAGACCTGCTGATGTATCTTCCCCCTCCACACAAACAGTAGGCTCATTAATAAAAAGGTGTGATTATGAAACTGCGTGTGTAATTTTCCAAAATTCCAGAGCTTAACTTCCTTGGACATTTTCCAACGCCACAACACCGAGGACACAACATAGAACAAAACAATGCAAAAGTGAATTAGACGATCCTCTTAAATCCTCTGGTCCAAAAGTGACATTTGGAGGCAGAAATGTCAAATATAGAAGTTAAACAACAATGTGAACCAGGTCAAAAATAAAGTAGGTTGGATTGAGTGTATGCTCAACTTTAACCTATCATTACAGCACATCAGGATATTGCTAAGGAACACAGCAAGTGTGAGTTTCACTGAATCTCTCTGGTGGAGGTATGGGTGTGAAGCCTGATTTATACTTATGTGCCAACCGAAAATAGCCAATCTACAAATTTGTAGATTTGCCATTTGAGGCTTTTCAGGCTTAAGGTGAGGCTCTAGAGGTCAGCAAACTGGTTGACATGCCAGTGAGAGCAACCATTGAAGGCATGTTCCTTACAGAATATGTATGTCATGACTCATAATGTGTTAGATATCGTCGATGCCAGGCCGAAGCCTTCTATGTTGAAAATTAAAACATTGAATTAAATATAGTTACTACTTAGTCAGAAGCTCTTGGCAATACTTTTCATTGGTTCAGTATTCATAAAACCCACAGATACAATTAACCACTTTCCTGTTGTGTGCTTGACCTCTTGTAGATTGACTATTTTTTGCTACAGTACTTGTGTGACACGTACTATTACGAAGTACATTACCTTACGAAAAAACTAAACTAATTTTGAGACATGGTGTTCCTGCCCAACAGCAACAATATGTGACAATACAATCTCTTGAATCTCTTGAATTTCAATCTCTGTAGTTGAAATTGTTTGGCCATTTCCACCAGTTGTAGTGGAATATTCTATCTTGTATACTTCTACATTTTAAATATTCTTACCTTCTTTATAAATTATTTTCTGAAAGCAAACCTAGGTTGCCCTGACCAGAGGTTCTGTTCCCCTGTGATTATTTCAAGAAGCAGAATTTCATTATTTTACCCTTTGAGATATTGTCATAGCATAACTATGAGCTTTTGTTATTACAAAATAAAACTCCTGACTCCTGTCAAACATGACTGCAAGATGTTCCTTGGAGACAGTATTGGAGTACATTTCTTAGTAGGTAATTAATTACAACCCTGCTTAGTGAAATACACCTCTGCTGTATATCATTGTGCTTACGGTGGTGATTAATAAGCGCAGTTCCAAGGGAACAGGATGGGATTCGTTCTTGGGAACAACTGACCTCTAATGGATGGTCCCTCCTTAATCCTGCTTCTCATCCCCACCATAGACTTTCCTAAGGCTCGAGTCCAGCAGGTAATCCACTGACCTATAGGAAATAGAGAGGGAACAAAATATTTTAGAAGGAAAATAAACAGACTCAGAAACAACAATGGATCATTGCACTACTTATGTGTAAATACAATAACTACAATCCATTTGGGTCATTTTACAGAAAGACGGGAATGTGACAACGCTTTATTATTGGGTTGTGACATCAATTGGAAGTCTCCTCCAATAATAACAGATGTTTTGGTGAATTAGACAGAAGACAACCTACTGTAAGGTTCCACTGTGAATTCTGATGATCCAAAAACACAATCTTCCAACAGATTGTTAAAACCCTGCAGGTGTCTAGTAATAAGGGAAGCAACCAGCTGTCGATGTATTCAGGCAATCGCTGCCGTTTATTGCTTAGCAGTCAATTTAACAGAAATTACAAGCTGTCAGCTCAACAGTTAAACACAAAACTAGAACTGAAATGGGAAGCTTTCTGATACTGAACGATATTCAATTCAAGTACAAATATAACCAAACAGAAAAGGAGGGACTCTCTGTCTCTGGTCGATAATTAAATATGAAAATAGCCAACATAATAGATGAGATAGACAGAATCCACTAATAAAAAGGAGAGTGAAGGAAAAGGTCTGCGGTTGGCGCTAAATCAACAAACAAAACAGAACTTACTACCTAAACCAGAAGCACCCCACTAACTCACTACAGCTGCTGAAAGGAAAAAAATAAAACCCTAGCTGTCTGCTCTACCTCTGTGTATGCTAAGATAAATGACACATGACAAAGGAATGGAACACAGCTGTACAAGTCCTCAAACTGCTATAAACAAGCACCTCAAACAAGTTAAATTTGATTTACAACATAAAACGACCCAAGTCACACTAACTATCACACTATAGGGAGGAAGCTAGGGAAGATTGGAGCATACTGTCGGTTTAGTGGGAAGTCTAGAGCATTCCCTCCAAACAAGCAGGTAATATGTAGGCCAGGACTAATTGACTGAGAAGTAGACTGCACCATAGAACCAGGGGATGTAAATACAAAAAGAAAGCTACTTGAAGTCGGACACCACCCTACAAAAAAATAACTCAACTGTGTATCACATATTGTACACGTGACAAATACCTATTTTATGCCAACGTGAAGAAAGACACTCGTTTGCATTTTCTGCTGTGCAAGAGTAAGATTAGATAATTACATCAAGTCAGCCCATTCTTGAGTAACTGTGACACAAGAAGTGCATCTCTTTCCTACTGTATTGTGTTTACTTTATACTCCCTGGCAGTGTAGAGATAAGGCTTAATAAGTGATTATTTTTTAACCTGGGGCTAGCATGTCGCGGGGACGAGTCCCGACGACCTTTGCTGTGTGTGTCTCCTCCTCCTCCCCCCCCCCCCCCCCCCCATCTCTCTCCCGTTTCCTGTCAACCTATTGTGACCAATAAAAGGCAAAAAGCCCCCAAAAATTATTAAAAGAAAATACAATTTTTTTAACCGGTGCAGTTAGTTGTGTGTCACTTGTGTCCATTTCACATTTGGTTTTAGAGGTTATGGTTAGGAAATCTGGTCTAGGATATTGCATTTGCATTGCATACTCTTTACTTTTAATGCTAAACACAAATGCACAAATGAAGGTAAAGATCTTTTATAATTTCTGTAAAAGTCTGCTTCCTCCTTTCTAGCCAGCTACACATTATGTGCATATTTTTATGAGCGTATCTGGAAGATTGCAAAGTGGTTTTGTCGATTTCAACGTTGTTTTTGGACTGAAACGTAGAGGAATGGTATTGTGGAACTGTGACTTATTGTGAAATGGCAGGAGGAATAGAACAAAACATACTGTATCTGAACCACATGGGCCACTTCCACGTCAGTAGTTAGATTAGTTCTCCTCGTCACTGTGTTCCAGAAATGGGAGGGTGCACACTGCACAGTAACGTGCAGATATCAACCAAAATAAAAAGTGTTTGGGGTTATGAAAACATGCTCACCTAGAGACACAGCTAATTAACCCAATTTGTGCCCAAGACGTCTCCATGATGTCCCAAGAATTATAATGTAGGACGTGTGCGAGTGTGCACACACGGACGGCTGAAAAGCAGCTGGACAACATTTAAACGTACCTCTAGTAGCGACCATAGTGGACACTTTTTCATGACTGGCTGCCTCTAAGCCAATGGGAGACTTATCTGTGATGTTAGTAGATCAAGAGGTCTTATTTCCACTCTGACCCTGCACACCCAGGCCACAGTCTTTTTGCCCCGCTTCCCTCAGGCAGGTCACTAAAGACTATGAAGGCCCGAAAGCTTTTTCCCCACGGCTATCCGGCTCCTCAACGCTGGCTGGTGTCCCTCCCTGACTGACTTCTATCCTCCCTCCATCCCCACTCAGAGTGGAATGGACTGACTTGTGCTCTGAACTGACCTGAACACTTGAACTCTCTGCATTTTATATTTATTCACTATTCATGTTGTATTTGCACTGTCTTGTCCCGTTTTTTATAATGTTTGTAAATGCACTCTGCTGTCTACCAAACCAAATTCCTAACATGTTTACATGTCATGGCCAAATTAGATCCTGATTGGAGCTGGGACACAGTGTGGTCTAATGTTATGTTGTCTTCTAGAAATCCTGATCATCAACAGATTAATCAAAATTTTGCTCACCAAACATAAAACCCCTGCAGGTTGTTTGTTTGTTTTTATGTTTCTTATATATCTTGTTTTTGTGTGTTGTTTTTATTCATTCATGATGCCAGTATACTAATTGTACTGTTTAGACGTCATGAATAAAAAAAACTATTGAAAAAACCCATACTCTGCACGCCGCAACGTGAAGCCCTGAGCTGAGGCACACAAACGGATGTTCAAACAGATCAACTTGTGGGAATCTCTAGTGCAATGAGATCGTTCTCCCCTGCAGGATTCACATCCTCGTACCCAGCCAAATGTGTTCGATGCCCACAATAAAGTCCAGGAATTATTGTCCTCTCACAAACAAACGAAAAGGTAATAATAATTAAAACCAATTTAAATAACAAAACATTACACAATGACATTGCAACATATAATGAAAATTAAATAAATAAAAATGGCTTATCTGACAGATGAGTTATTCGAATCATAGCAGTGCTTTATGAGTATACAGTATCACAGCAATCAGATGATTGATTGATGATTTGAGCTACCCATTTTATAATACACAATAAACCCTGGCTGGTTGTTCAGAAGTTACCTTTAAGGTCTGATGTGCATTTCTAACTACATCATTAATCCCTGTGTCCCTACTTTCTATCACACACACACACACACACACACACACACACACACACACACACACACACACACACACACACACACACACACACACACACACTTTCAGTCAGGATATGTCTAAGCAGTGCCGTTTGTCAAAACTGTGTTCAAGAAAGCGTTACTGCTCACATAATGTAGCACTATTCACCGCCATTATTTACTTTCTTCAATCAATTATTCATTCATTGTGATGAATGAGGTGCCAATTACTACGATCTCAAACACCCATCACTATCAAATACTGTATATTAGAACAGACAACAACATCAATCTTAAAAACAAAACAAAAGAATACTTGGCAGTGTCTGAGTACTAAACATGTTGATCACTATGTGCCAAAATAAATACTGTACGCTCTAATAGTTTACTTGATCCCATTACATTAGTTAACTGATATGTTATTTCACTATTTTATTATACTGCTTCAGGCATGTACAGAAGCTCAGCCGGCTGCCAAATTACTGTCAGCCTCACATCCAGCACTTCTCTCCCAAGACCAACGACCAGAGGGAGTTCAACTAACCATGTGCAACCCAGATTTTGCTCAAACAAGGGGTTAAATTAATTTAGCTCCTATGCCACTAAAATGTGGAACACCATACCAACAGCCATTAAGAAATGTGAATCCCTAGACTCCTTCAAAACCGCTCTCAAAGAGCACTTACGGGCGGCTGCTATTCGAAACTGGCCCCTGTAAAAAAGTTAAAGTTCCCCCCTCCTCCATACTGTACACGTTTTTCCCTTTTTTGGGCGGTGCACGCTTTTTGAGCGGTGCAGCCGCTTCTATGCACAGCTTAGTGTGTAGGTGTGTTTGAGCACAGAATGTGATGATTTATTCGATTGACTGACCATTATACATCATCATCATGATGAAAGGCATCACTCACTTCACACAGGTGTGATTTTTTAATTTAACTGTATATATGATGATTTCATTTTTACATTTTTCATTTCAAGTGTATATTATTTGTACGTCTTTAAATGTTCGGATGAATTGAAAATGGAGGACCCTGATGTAAACAAGTCTTAGTGCTTTTTCTGGTTTTATCCCTAAAAAATACAATCAATATCCCTTTAGGTTGCTGGTATTTACTGACCATTGGCTGACTAGAATTTCAGATGGCTGTTTAAATATTGATGGCCACCTTGTTATTTATTTCATTTGTATTAGTCTATTAAATAAATAAAAAGATAATTCAATATACAATATAATAAGATGTATAAGAAGATAAAATGTCAGTGAATATGACATTAAAGTGTGTGGTTTCCTGAATACATAAGACTACCTAAAACCCTCATGCAATACACAGCTTCAACAATCTCACAGTGACGCGCAAGACCAATAGAATTATTAATTATAATTAAGGATGTGACCAACATAAAACTGGAGCAATAAATGATCACATCACATCAGTGGATTTAATTTAACAGCAAACAATTAAGGAGCACTGCAATAAGCCAAGCAGACACTCATATCATAGCTCAAAGTATATACCGTTACCAAATGACAAATCATCATCAATGAGTTGCACTGACTGAGTAGCTAAAATCTGTAATAGTCCTAGACTTCCAAGCCGACGTGTAAATCGTTTCTGTTGGGTGAAAACCTCATAAGCCTATGTCCAAAACTGTTACTTTTAAGGATTCAAATTCAAGAATAGCAGATCGACAAACTCAAAGCGCGTCACTTCATTCCTTGTTTCAAGCTTGTAGATCTGCTGTTTTTGATGCTTTGGTGTGATCAAGTTGAAAGACCTTTGCTCTCAAGTGCTGGCGGTAACTTCCTTGTCATCATGAAATAATAAACATAATATTAACAAAAAAACAAAAACAGCTGAATATGTACGGAAAGAACAAGATGGAAATACTGAAACTACTCCAACCTTCCACTTTTGTAGTCACTAGATAATTGTAATACAGTTCTAATACTGTAAACTGTAATTAAAATAGGTTAGTTACAGCACAGCACAGCAGGTGTATGTCTATGATGGTTTGAGACCTTGTCTTACTTTGGGTAAGCTGTGTATGCACAGAGCTGCCATTCTGAGCATAGATTTGATCCAAACACACCCCAAATTGTACTGTTTGCAAGACAAGCAGCATCCAGCACGTATAAAGCCACATACATAATAATTAATTCATACCTGTCTATGGGAGAGATGATGAAGGGGATCGTGGAGAGGCCTATAGCCGTCGTCGTCCACTTGCGAACGGGCAGTGGCCACCGGGTAGTTCTGCCCAGGAGGTAAAGCGAGGCCGCACACACACGGTTGATTGTGAAGCCAGGAATGGCTACAGAGGCCAGAGACTGCCACACAAATGTGTCCACCACTGCTACTGCTACCCGTGTCGTCTTCCCTGGGTTGTCACCATGAGCCTGGGGTCAGAGGGGTCAACAGAGTAAGTGTCCAAATATAGAAGCTTATCTTTCAACAAACAAAATAATATTTTCTATCTTGTTGGTGGTGCAATAGCATTATCATACAGACAGACATACAGCAAGACTTATATTATACTAACTTTAGATCTACTTACTGACTTTTGAACACTGTGGTAGCATTATTGTCCATGTATTTATTTTTAAATGTCTTTATTGCCAACACACAAGTTATACTACACAACACGCTGAAGAAAGTCATTACACATTATATTAGTGTTTGAACCTGGGTAATTAAAGGTCTTTCAAACTGTGACAGTTTTCCCTTCTCTGCACCTACAATGGTTATCTCCTTTGTGCATACCTTCGTCAGCCATGGAGACATTGTAACTAAACAATTGCTTTGTTCTGTTTCCATTTTGCCACCATTCTTTTCAGAGACACTACTATTGTAACAATTGCAGTTTCACATCCATGTCATTTGTTGCCTTAAGTGTAGCTTGGTCGTAGCACAAATATTCAATCTGTTTAACTGTATCTATTAATCATGTTCAGTCAAATTGTTTTGGCAGAATTTACCTCAGAACTACAACTTCATTCTAAATATTAACATGTTAGTTACATTTTTACAGATAGGATTTGAAGGATTTGAAGGTCTATGTAGACAAAATATTCCAAATATCTTACCACAGCAGCTTTCTTCCCTTTGTCGAAAGCATCAGCAGAAACGTAGACAGTGGCCACAGCATAGCTGGCCCATACCATGCTCACTGGTACCAGGGCACGGAACGCCTCCCCCACCTCATTGGCATATCCTGTGTGGGTAACAATACAGACACAATAGCTACTTTATTTATTTTAGATACATCTACATATTATATCCAGCCTACTTTGAGTGTAACTACTACTATTGATTTTCTTGTTTAATTTACATGGACCTGCAATCCAGAACCTTTTCTAGTGAATAAAGTGTTACTTTATGTGTGGTAGAGTGAGCATGTATATAACAAAATGAGGAAAAAGAGGTTGCGCATCAGCAATGTTTTTTTTAATTCATTTTTTTTAAATGTATATAACACCCAGTAAGACGCCTAGTCGCGTGCACGCAGCTGGGCGAGAGCTGGCACTTTGGAATGGGGGGTCAGATCAACAATGAACATCCGCCTGGGTGACAGCAGACTGCTTTGGCATAGGGGTCAGATCAACATAATGGAATGAATTCTGTACTGGCCATGTGGAGCGTGTCTTGAGTGTACAGGGTTTGATGAGGTCAGATCAACATATGGAATGCCAGATCAGGTCAGCCCATACAGTATCTAAGAGTGGCAGCAGGGGCAGTGTCTTGAGTGTACAGGGTTTGATGAGGGCCCCGGTAGGGCCGGGCCTACATTTTCTGGCCTGTTGAGAACTCTAGTTTTTGCCGGCTGCTGGGCACGGCTGCACTAATAACTTTAGGGCAGCCGGGCAGGCCCATCTGGAGTTTAAATGGACAGAATCAGTCAAAAAGGGAGAAATCGAAGAGGAAAGATGGATGGGGAAGGATCCACACATGGAATGTCAGAACAGTTCAGCTCCATATATGGAGATCTAAGGGTTTGAGGTCAAATGTGGAGTTGCTGGCCAATATTGATGACATCAGGGATCTCCATCCCTGATGATGTCACGTGATGTCACAAGGCATGAGTGACTGACTGACGGGAAATGCACAATTTTATAGTAAATGCATAGGAGGAGGCCCTCACAAAAAGTACATTTCATACAGTGCATGATTGGAAGACACTACCTGTATTTGTCTCCAAGTTCTTAAAACTCCTATCATGATTTAGATTTTCTTTAACTGATATTTAGATCTGCATACTATTACTGTACATGGGCTCCAGTGGCTCTAGAGGTGCAGTGTCCCGGTCAAAGTGTCCTTGAGTAAGGCACTGACGGTAATATGCCTTGCATGGCTGCCTCTGTCCTCAGAGAGTGAATAGGTGAAAGTATGAATGCAATGCATATCTTGTCAAATGCTTGAAAGGTGCCATTATAAATGCAGACAATTACTAAATTAGTATTTAAAAGAAGCTTTTGAATGACTCGCGACCAATCATTGCCTTTATTCTATTGAGCAGGTCTAGCACTATTTTGTATATTGCATATATCATCCTGACACATGATGCAGTTGACCTTCACTTCTACTAATAAAAAATATATATGTGTCTGGCAGAAAAATATGCACTGTCCATTCTACCAGGGTTGAATGACTAAAATGCCCTTGGTCTGTCATTAAAGCATTCCAGGAGCCACTAGTGCCCCACGTGGCCATGCATCAAAGTAAATAAATAATGAATTGTGAATGAATGGTCAAATTAACTCAGTTGTATTATTTTGGTTAGAGTCATTCTTAAAGGACTGCTCTGGCAGTGACCATGGGTTGGTTGTCTGTCATAAAGCATGCACATGAACTGTTAAAATAAGTCCTCTGCCAAATTATGTTAATTAATGCTGTATTCATCCACATGATCCTAATCAACTGCTCAGGTGCATGTAAAACTGTGTCTAAAATAATAAATACAAGATTATCTCCAGTGAGGCAAATTCAGGCAATACATTATTATCTGACTCAAGCTGTACTCAGTGAGTAGCCTACTCAAACATGACAGCTCTATCATCTATTTTTACAGCTGACCAGCTCTATATTTAGGCACAACTGCAGTTTGTGAAATAAAATGACCCTGGACCTTTGGACCAGGGTCATTTTCCAGTCAGTGACCATCACATCTATTCTTATTTACAGAAAATCGTAAATGCACTTAAAACAAGTAAGTGACAAAATGCAATATCCCCACCCCAAAACTCCAATACACTTACTACCTAACATCATACTAAATGTAATCCAACGAGTCATTCTGGCGCAACACGTAGACGGCTACGCCGACCTAAAGTTTAGGTCTTACAGACAGAGTCCGTTTTGCAACAACAAAAAAGCACATAACAGTAAAGTACAGTTCAATACAAGGTCTGCTAAACTTTTGATGTGAACAAGCCATTTCTTCTGGATGTCCTCTTATGTTTAGCCTAAACTTTAGACATCCAGAATAACCATTTATTCTTTAGGCTAAACATAGGAGGACATCCAGAAGAAATGGCTTGTCACATCAAAAGTTACAGGTGTAAAGAAGTTTTAACATTTTTTCAATCTGATCATTAACGCAGTCAGTCAGCATGACCTACTGATTGTGTAAATTGTACACCAACAGTCAGCACAACATCCAAGTGAATACTTAAAACAAGCTTTTATTGGTATTTTTGGTTTGACAAAAGTCCTCAAACATTAGCTCGCGAGTAATCAGTAAGATTGGTATGTTGTGTTATGTGTATGAATCTATCCGGGCGTTTCTTTTACGATTGAATGACTCACGCTAAATAAATCATAACCCCGGAACACGCTCTTACTTAACTTCCTATACCTTATATAATAAGTAATAACCATATAGTTGGTTTACTGTCAACAAAGATAGGGGATTTTTTTTATTGTTCCAGAGTCCTGCTTCAACTTGTCATACGCGTGATATTCTAAAAAAGACCAAAAGGTGTCCTTGAACAGCCCCAGCTGCTGTCTTTGGTTTAAGACTGGGTTTTCCAACTATGCTAACTAGCTAGCGAGCATCTGCACTCTGGTTTGTATCTATTAAACCTGGGAGGCCACACATTATGTTAAAATAACCTCAGTAACGTACCTAAAAAGCGAACCCATGTGTCGCGATAAATGTCTACAGCTTGGCTCGGTTTCTCTTCAGTCGGATCCATGCTTTCTCGTCAGTGACCACAACACGTCCCCCGTTGCTGCTTTGCTGCTGTGCCGAGTTTGAGTTTCGGCAGGGGGCGGGGTCTGTCAGGGTGACTGCAGCCCTAGTATTAAGCTCCCTGGCCTGTTGAGCAACAAAACCACACAAGGCGGCAGTGTAGTGCACGTTTTGGTTTCTCGAGATTAATTATGTTGAATTGATTGATTGATTGATTGATTGATTGATTGATTGATTGATTGATTGATTGATTGATTGATTGATTGATTGAATACTTTATTAGCAGTTTGCAAAAACAAACTGAGGAAAGTACAGTTCAACACAAACCCAGGAAAACAAGGCACGGCTTCCGCTTGTTTCCATTGGGGTCCTCTATACTCAAATTGAATTAATCGTTCAATTCATTCAGAAAGTGTAATGCAGTTACAGCAACTGTATTACTACAGAACAGCATATATGTTACTGTATTTTTACAGCATTTTGTAATTTTGACAATTTCTACCGTATATTATATTGCATTGTACTCTATCTACACCAGAGGTTGCCAACTACTGGTACTAGAGTACCATGGTGGTGGTACGAGTGGTACAAAGAGTAGTCACCCAAAAAAGGAGAAAAAAGACAGAAGTGTAATGAAATATTTAAAACCTGTCCATCCGTCTGTCCGTCAGTCGGTCACGCCTCCCTCCATATATAGTTGTCAGTCCATCACGCCTTGTGACATCACAAGGTGTGATGAACCCTGGATACATGGAGAAGACATGGTCATCACCTAGATCTGCATATATGGAGGCGGCCAGCAACTCTACATCTGACCTCAAACCCTTAGATCTCCATAATTGGAGCTGACCTGTTCTGACATTCCATATGTTGATCCTTCCCCATCCCTCCTTCCTCTTTGATGTCTCCCTTTTGACTGATACCTGTCCATTCAAACTCTAGACGGGCCCGCCCCCAAAGCCAGATCGCCCAACAGTCTGCTGTCACCCAGGAGGAAGCGTGCACAAGCGTGCACTACCGGTAGTTCTTCTGACCAAGCAATTGGTTGAAATAGGTTGTCTGTCTGTCCCGCTTTTGTGCCCATATATGGAGCTGAGTGATTTGTGTCACCATGACTCAGCCATAACCATATAAGGAGTCCCAAAAGCAGCTATACGTCCAAAACCCAAATATGTACGAGCTGCGTTCGCTTCCCGCGTTTGCGCGTCTTACTGGTGGTGGTACTTGGAGAGCCAAATATTTTGGTGGTACTTCAGTATAAAAAGGTTGGGAACCAGTGCTCTACACCAGGCTCTACACAATACATAATTGGCATTAATTGCACTACACCACAAGCACATTGAGCTAAATAACTTGAGTTGACACAGGGACACCACTTCCTTTGAAAATGTCAGCAGATTGCTTATATTTTGATACATTTTGACCTTTCCAAAGGAAATCTGTTTGCAGGTCTGAACAGATTCTCTTGGATTCTGGTGATGTCATAACTTTAACATTTATTTCTGTGTCATGCACCAAAGGTGCCCAGCCCACGTGGACTTACAGGACACAACATATAAATCATTGCATCGTTGCATAGGTGTACAATATAAAATAAATCAAACTCCATTTCAAACATTCTGTCTTTAGCCTACGCCCCTCACATCATACAGTGTGATTTTTGCCAGGTGCTTAAAAAGCGCCTGGACTACATGTTCACCTGCCTCTAATAGTGACCGTAGACACTTTTTCATGATTAGCTGCCTCTAAGCCAATGGGAGACTTACCCATAAAACCCATAGTCTGAATGGCACAAAACCCATACTCTGGACACGTGAAGCCCTGAGCTGAGGCAAAGGCTGCGGCACAAAACTGATTATAGATGTTCATAAACGAGAGCTTTCTGCACCTGGCAGTTATGACTGCATGAGTCATTCTTGTTTATTCTTCCCGTGAGGTGTTGGGGTACACAGCAGGATATAGAAGGTATCTATTACTATACAGTGATATTCCCTTATATGGGGTTATGGGCATCACATCATTATGACATTTCCCACAACCTCCTATAACTCACCTGCCTTCTGGCAATGCAAATGTATTAATAGTTACAATGGGTAGTCACTATCAGTATCGGTGTAAGTCACTGAAGGAATCGGAAAATAATAACAATCTACCCTCTGGTTGGGAAATAAAAATTGACCCACGGTCAAGATGGCCATACTTTGTAGATCATAATAATCGCACCACAACCTGGAATGACCCAAGGCAAAACGTGTTATTCCAACACCAACAGCCATTCCAACAGTCCCCACCATCCCAACCATTCAATCAGCCACAGTCTCCACTGCAGCAACACTTCCAGCAGCCCCGGCAACGTGAAAAGACATTTAGACATCAACAAGAGTTCGAGCAATCAGAGCAGCACCTATCAGTGGACATCACAGACCAAATGCCTCCTAAAACAGATACCCAAGACTCAGAAACTGTTCCACCAGACGTCCCACTCCCAACTGGTAAGGTCGAAGGTGAACCAAAGGCTCAGTGCTCAACTCACCCAGGCTTGGCAAAAGTGCAGGAAACTTTAGAAAGAGTTGCCAAACTGGAACAGAAGGTGAAATGTTTTAACGGGAAGAAGAATGATAAGAAATACTTGCAATTGGAGGGACTGTTAACCGAGGAGCTTTTAGTGCTGGACTCCGTAGACCCAAAGGGGCATGTGGGTGTGTATCAAGCGAGGGGTGATGGAGTCCGTCGCGTGCAGACCATACTGGAGATCTTGGAGCAAATTGGATGAGAACCGAGTCCCTGCAATACTTTAGTGAAGAGTGACAGCCCTAGAGGTATAGCAGACACATGACAATGTGAATTGTAGGAGGTGCCCAGTATGATCCCCAAGGAAAATGTAGAGATGGCAAGAGAGATAATAGGAAAGAGAGAGCAAAAGAAAGGAAAGAGTTGTTTTAACTTTCGGTTGAATGTGTTCAACAGTATTGTTTTTTCCAATTCCTGGCATTCAACCAGTACTGTAAGTGATGGCAGAGCCCCGTGCAGTTACTCTACTGGCAACAAATGTGATTAAATATGAAGATGATAACTTTATTCATTATTTTTATGAATTTTACTTGAAGCCCACCCTATATATCCAATCAGAAGAACACCATTTTGTACCGCAGGCACATCATGCAGTAGGCTAATTATAGGCTACTGTTATTCATGATATGATGATTTAACTTTGATTGTATAATGGAAGTCGGCCGTTGGATACGGCTGAAGCCTTGTCCAAATGTGCGACAGTTAGCCAGACAAACCATAGTGGGCAAGGAACCTGCTGTGTTTACACTGGAGCCTGTTTTAGAGCCCAAAACAAAGGACAATGACAATAACATCAAATATCCATCCCCATGTTAGTACACAGAGTATAAAGATACAATTTTATATACCGTAGGCTACATTGTGGGCTAATAATTACTACATAAATAATCAAAGGGCAGAATTTCTAGGGCTCAGGTGAGGTCAAGTACAGTGAGGTCAGTCGAGTTCTTCACTTATCTGCACAAGCTGTGTTTAGAGCCATTTGTACTAGAGCTAAATTTAGGAAATGTCAGATAACAGGACAACAATATCAAATATCCATCCACATTATGCAAGTAAATATTTCACAATGTGGGTTAATAATTAATAAAGTATCAAGTATTATGTCATTACATTGTGCTTGTAACTTTTTCAGGATCACAAAAATATGATTATTGTTATCTCAAGGCGGAATGTTTACTACTTTACCTCCAATAGAATAAAACACATTTTCTTGGACTGATGATAGAGTACTCAAAAGAGGGCAAGGGGCTGCCTTTATACAACTCAGCCTGACAGATCTGACTGCACACACATTTCCAGTTGTTGATTGATTGATTGAAAATTATATTCACAGTATGTAGAATGGGCACATTTCAAACGAAAGCACAGGTCAATACAAAAACTGCTATGAGGATAAAGCCACAAAAAGACTTGTTTAGCCTACATCAGGGTCCTCCATTGTCAATTCATCAGAACATTTAAAGACGTGCAAATCACTCCCATGAATAAAAGGAAATCATCATATATACAGTTTAAGAAAGTATAAAATCTGACCCGTCTGAAGTTGTACTGTACTGTACTGTACTGTACTGTACTGTACTGTACTGTACTGTACTGTACTGTACTGTACTGTACTGTACTGTACTGTACTGTACTGTACTGTACTGTACTGTACTGTACAAGCCCTCCTCCCTGGCCAGACACTGTGTGTTAGGCTGTGCAAAGTGACACTTGGTGGTGAACAAATGCTGTAACGCTAATTTCAGTCCCAGGGACCCAGCTGTAGGAGTGGTTGCACCACTCAAAAGGTGGGGGGGACTCTAACTTTTTTAGAGGGGCCAGTTTAGAATTGCAGCCACCCATACAGTAAGTGCTCTCTGAGAGCGGTTTAAGGAGACTAGGGATTCACATTTCTTAACAGCTGTTGGTAGGGCGTTCCACATTTTAGTAGGGACGAAATTATAGGGACGAAATTAATTTAACCCCTTGTTTGAACCGAATCTGGGTTGCACGTGGCACCACGCACCAGTTGAACTCCCTTTGGTGTTGTGATGGTGGACTTTATTGACATTTAGGTGTAGCGGATCTTGTAGACCAGGCCCATTGCAAGTTGCTGAACTCTGTCATCAACCCTAAGCCATTCAGCCTATATCAAAATGAGCTAGGGGTGAGGTGGGGTCTGGGAGTAAGGCATGGGAGCCTTCACCTCCACCATCTGTTCTCTCCCCTCCAGGTAGGATTGCATGGTAACAAGACAACTCACCCCGTTTCTGTTTTCCTCCCACCCCAGTGAGGGGTGGGAGAGGCTGGGCAGCAGACGGCTGGATTTTGAATTTCTCTAACTATAAACTGTCATGACAGCAGACAGCCTATAGTACAAATATAATTTATGAAAAGCTATACAGTGAAGTCTGTTCACAGATGTTGTTGTAGGATATGTGGGGATTATCTGACGAGGTACCATTTGAGTGGGCAAAACCTTACATATACTAAATAATACTAAATTGTTTATAGGGTCAATATAAGTAAAATAATATAGCCTTTTCACAGGAGTATATTTTTATATTTTTCCAAAAAGAATACAAATAGCCAATAGCATATTACAAAGTTATCCCCCTCACTGGTGAAAATGAGTTGTCCAGTATTCGATTGCATAGCTCACTGATATATGTGCTATAAAAAACAATTGCGTGCTATCAAAACCAATAGCAATCATCACTCCAGTTTTTGTGTGTATTTAAATTTTTGGTTTTGCAGTAGTAGTCTAGACCAAAGGCACACATTTTATTTTACAAGTAGACCCTGACCTTTTCAAATAACTTACTTAGTAGGCCTACACATGTCAAGCCTATATGTAACCCGATCCAACCCGGCATACAATATATTCAGCCAATAGAAAAACACTGAAGATTTTGTAGGCGGAGTTTTACTGTACGATGGCCGCCGCCATTAGGAATTGGCACACATTACGAGGAGGAATAGGCTGCAGGATACAATCTCGTTTTATTTCTAAACGAGTCTGAGAGAATGAAATCATATCGGATATTAGCGTTTCTTGTTTGTGCTTTTGTTCGATGTTTTTCCAACGATGACCATCATGAAATGGAAGAATTCCTGAAGAGGGAATATTCGCTATCGAAGCCTTATCAAGGTAGGCTATGACCATATAATACTAATATCCCAGGCTGCTATTTTAGGGACAAACCGATGTGAGCGAGGACGGGGTACATACATGAATTTGAGAAAGATGCATTTTACGATGCGTTATTTGTTCTCATAATTTGCTCAGAATGTATTGAAAGCTTGAGATGCAGCATCGCTTTTTCGAGAGGTTTCTACAGTTACCTATGTTTTGCGCATGTTATCCCCCCCACATTTGTTATTTTTGTAGGCTTACCAAAATAACAGAAATGTAAAGAAAAACACGAACAGCCTACATACTACATAAACATACATGATACTGTACACCACAACAGATAGCGTGCTCACCACAGAAGAAAAGGGAACAAATTGTGGATGGATAAATAGTTCGGGTTGTTTTCTCTTTGTTAATGTTGTTAACCCATTGCATAATTGACCCGTAACATTAATATATTCTAATGACTACTAACTCTGCCCTGCTTTGCGATTTAGACAGTAGTCCGTTTAGCCTAAAATTCCCTAAACCATGCAATCCTAAACCAGGCTCTTATGTGATCAGATTGATCACACGCACAATACATTGTTCGCTTCGAATGTGTGTTCAATCAAAAGGCGTCCAGTATTCCATTGTGTTTGTAAGCCCATTTAACTTCCCTCTCCTGATCGGTACGTCTCTCTTTGTCATGATGAATGATGTTTTTTGTGTAGGTGTGGGATCCTCAGGCTCGTCTCATTGGGAACTGATGGGGGATGCTATGTTAACAACCGAGCAAGTGCGCCTGACGCAGGACATGCAAAGCCGGCAGGGGGCGGTATGGAGCCGTCTTGTGAGTATACTGTGAAGACCTTTAAGAAAATACTGAAATTACCACACTTTGACTTATCCACAGCAAAGCTAGCAGAAATTAGTTAGTTAGTAGTAGTAGTAGTAGCTACCAACCTATGGCGTTTCCAGCATCTTTTAGCATATTGTGTTACAGAAAGAAAGAAAAACATCATTATCCATTGTCCCATGACAGTTTGCAGGAGAATGAGCGCTTGGTCTTATGATGGTGAAAATATGTTAGAATAATAGAATGTGTTTACAGACCTTTATAAAGGATTTCACCTTATAAAGCAGGATAGAGTGCCTATATTTTTTAAGTGCGCTAGCCCCTCCGACTCCTGGCTTTGTGCATGCCTCCTGTGATGTCATGTGGCAGCCAAGTCTATGGACTTTTTACTTTGGCATAGTGGGTGCCCCCCAAAGGCGACCCTCACTTCACATGAGTGTGATTCTTAATATACAGAATGTAACACTTAGTGTTAATTAGGGGTCAAGCTGTGTTTGAATAAGAGACACACACACACACACACACACATACTTGAGTGCATTTTAGCAAACAGGAAACATGCAGTGCAATATTAATATACCACAACATTGTCCATCTATGCGACGTATGCAGACAAAATAAATATACTACGAGTACCACCTCCATTGCTTTTGTGAAAGGGCCTCCGCTCTTCCTTGCCAGGCTAAACAGCAGAGCTCTACTCCCCTCTGCCCCCTCTCCGGAGGCAACTTGTCATGAGTGTAGGCGTATACAACACGGTGCCTACAGTATATAGTACTACAACAGACCTTCGGCTACATATACTTAGCAACACTTATCAATGGCGACGTTGCCCTGGCTCTAGTTGGCACTTGGCACACTGTTTGAGTGTTACTGGACTACAGCATATCAAGCTCTTCATTTTTAACCTGTATGAATCTAGAGAATAATTGTCACTGGTTACTGTTTCTGTCACAGTATCTATATTTAACTATCTCTATCTACCACAGTGTCTATATTTAACCATTTCTGTGTCCAGCCTTGCAACCTGAAGGACTGGGAGATGCAGGTTCACTTCAAGATTCATGGCAGAGGAAAGAAGAACCTCAATGGAGATGGATTGGCCATTTGGTATACCAAGGAACGGATGCAAAAAGGTCATTACAATGTGACAAGGATTTCCTAATATGAACAATATGATATTATTTATATAAAATACATCATATCTGAATATGTCATTTTCAGGCCCTGTATTTGGAAATAAGGACAATTTCACTGGCTTGGGTGTGTTTGTGGACACATATCCCAATGAAGAGAAGCAGCTAGAGGTATGCAGCTCTAACACAACTCAGACCTCTTTTTAGTAAAAGTAAGTTGATGTGCAATTCACACCAACAGTGATAGACATTAGAGGCTGTATGTACTTACTGTATATAAATGCATTATTTACAATAGCAGCTCCTTTATCATCCCTCAGTTTATGAAGAATCTTTTATCATGTTCTTTTATACAAGAAGCTAACTATTTGTTATTGGTACCTTGTGGTCGGAGTTATGTGGTTATCTTTATAAGTGACTTTTCATTCGTTCTGCACCAATAGAACTGTGTGTTAAAAAAAGCCTCACATGTACAGATATGAAGCACACTAAATCAATTGAATGTTCCTGAGATGCTTTCTTAGAACACCAGTCAGCGCAAGCGTTCTATACAGAGATGTTTAAAGATCCTGTGTTTGTTCTTTTGTGCAATCCTACGGAGACAGGCGCAGAAGAAGAGATATACTCCCCGTACACAGGTATCATATCTTTAGAAGACGCATAGTGTTGACCCGACCCCATGTTGACCGACCCTGCTTGTACACTTTCCATTAAATCCCTATGCATGCTGCCCTGATCCCCCTTCACTCCACACTCCACCTTGAACATTACTGTCTTAATTCTGACTTAAGCCTGATTCATACTTTGTTCAGTTGTGTACTGTGTAGTGCACCAAAAATAACAGATCTACAAGATCACAACGTGATGTGTTGTGAGCTTGTAGATCTGCTATCTTTGCTGTGTGACACCTGTGCGCAACAAAGTATAAACCAGGCATTAGGTTATGTGATTTCCACACTGTTTTATATTGCCTGCTGCTTGGTTGGTTACATCAGAATTGAACACATACAATGTATGAAACATGATTTACTTGCATGTATCCTACATTGCATATTATATTATATATATATTATATGGGTTAACTTATAGAAGACTAAAACTAAATGACAATCTCTTGAAGTAGCAAATTTAAGCCAAAACTGAGACATTTTTGGCAACAATGAATTGTCTCTCTGGTTAATTTAATTTAGTATTTAGTCTAGGCTTTTGGGTAACTAGTTGTACTTTTACTGAAAACCAAAGGCCAGCATCTGATGTTGATACATGCATTTTAACAACATAGATCAGGGACATTATTATTCATTAAAACCTTAAGCATTAGTTTTGTATTAATGCAGTTTCACCATGAAACCACTATAAAAATGTGTTTCTGTATGGTTTGGATTGTTGAATGCATTCATCAGGGTGGCTTTGATGCTTGAGGCATGTATTTGATTGATAAACCTCTTGTCAGTACACAAGAGTGAATATACTGACACGAGTGGAGTGTTATGGTATCTAAACAGCTGATGCGAACCTGCCCCCAGACCAGTATGAGATTCCCAATAGAATCGTAGTCTAAATGACACAATGAGAATTGAAAGACTTCTTGGTCGAGTTCAAAAGCATAATTTTCAGTCAGTTCTGCTGGGAGGCAAAATGCTAAGGCCTAGTTTTAATCCAGACTATCTTTCTGCTTCCTATTAATCACAAGAGGATCTTCCCCTTTGTGCTGTCCATGGTGGGGAATGGCAGCATCAGTTACGACCATGAGCGTGATGGCCGGCCTACGGAGTTGGGTGGCTGTAATGCCATGGTGCGGAACCTCAATCACGACACGTTCCTATTCATCAGATATGTCCGCCGTAGGCTAACGGTAAGAAACATGCACCTGGTTAGATCTTAAAGATGCAATCTGTAAGATTTATGTCCTCCCTGGGATTCGATCCCAGGTCTCCTGCACACAAGACAAGATTTTCAACACTGTGCTAAGACAAAACAACCAATGGACTGCGTTTTAGCTTCAGACAATGCCACTTGTCAACCAGAACCAGTAGTGTTTCTCAGTAGAAGAGCAGGGAGAACACCTCCAACCACTGCGTTGGGGACTGCCCTTAAGTCTAGCTATAGTGTGACTAGTGTATTGAGTTCAAATGAATGCAGAGTGAAAATACGAAGTTCATGTCATTCAGATCATGATAGACATCGACGGCCAGCATGAATGGAGGGACTGCCTGGACATTCCTGGAGTGAAACTTCCCATGGGATACTACTTTGGAGCTTCGGCCGTCACTGGAGACCTCTCAGGTGAGGAGGACCCTCTATTTTGTTTTAACATCAGCTTATGTTGCATTGGAACTGAATCACTGAATCACAATGATGTGGCTGGTGTTCTTACTGACTGACCAAATGGGATCATGCATAGATGCAGTCATGCACAAGAAATTACATATTCATATTTGGAGTGAACAAAAAAGGTCTACTGGTCAACGTAATTTAGAAAAAGTTGGTTTAGCCAAATCATTTGAGCTAACTCCATCTAATAAAGAATGAATGAGAGCAAATTGCAAAATAATAGATGTTTTACATCATAAAATGGTATCTAAATAGCTGATGTAAACTCACTGACTTATCCCAGTAATGAGATTTACCCCAGTAGCATCTACCGTAGGACCAAATGATCAGGACTGTTGTTTTTTTCCCGAATGTTATACACTTGATAATATTGATATCATAGGTAGAGTTCTCAACGGGCCTGGAAATGAAGGCCCGACCCTAACTGGTCCCTACTGGGCCGACCGAGGCTCAGTTTTAGACATTGTCGCCCGTTTTTCTTTACATGGGCTAGGAAGGTAGCCTGACACTCATTTTCTTATGTGGCTAGCGATTCAGGGGCTGGAGCCAGGCTACTAGGAAGGTTGAGTCGCGTCAAACTAGATACCCGAGTACACTCATTCACAAGTTCATTTGTAGGCCAGTAGGATAAGGTGACTCATGAAACCTTTTCTGAGGTTGATAACAAAATCATTAGATGTAAAGGGTTTAGGTTAACAAATAAAGGAAAGGAGCACACTCTAGTGTTGCAGGAATGCTGATCAAAATTTAAAGGATATAGTCACACATCTCGTATCCACAATACAATGAAAATGTTATATTTACATTACATACATTGTATCTGTGTCCAAAGTTTAAAAAGAAAAGAAATGTATACCCTATTCAGATTATTTTGTGCTATGAGTATGAACACATTCAGTAATATTACCATGCTATTTATACTTCTTCCCATGTGATATTGTTGTCTTCTGACAGATATCCATGATATTATTTCCCTGAAACTCTATCAGCTGACCGTGCTGAGTACAAAGGAGGAAGAGGAGGAAGAAGAAGAAATCACTATGCCCAGTGTTGATAACTTGGACCTGATAAGAGGTAAAACACACATGCAGTTAAAAACAATTCTCTCACTTTGATTTTGTTCTGCTCATATGTTTTTAAACTACTTCTGGTTTCCCTATAATTGGTCATTATAGGTGAACAAAAAAAATGCTCTACAAGCTCACAATGCGTCATATCGCGATGTGTTGTGTGTGTAGATCGACTATTTTCTCTACCCGTGTTATGACTTCAGTGGCTAAACACTTTTGTTACATCTGTCTTCTCAACTCCGGCCTTTATTCTTCTTCCTTGTTCTTTCTGGAAGAGCATCACCTTCCGTCTTTCCTTCCAACTCTTCTTCCCCCTCTTAACTGCCTCCCCCTTCTATTCCAGCGGGTCTGCTGGGTGAAGAAGGGATGAGTGGTATAGCCATCTTCTTCGTCGTGCTCTTCTGCATGCTGGGCTGTTTCATGGTCGTCATATTATGCCTGGTGGCCTACAGTCACTGGAATGAGAACCGACGCAAGCGTTTCTACTGAGAGCGAAGGGAATAGAGGGACGGCCCCACCCGCGTCCCACCCCGTCGCCAGGACAACTCTGTGGACACTGCACTGAGACGAGACTGAGGTGAAAGCCAGTGTAACCCAATAGGTTGTTTTCTCAACGACATCACCAAGTGACAGGAGTCAAGTGACTACTTCACCATGCTACAAAAGGCACATGAGCCTTGCCAACTGTAGTAATGAGATGTCTTGAGTTAAGCCTAATTTATGCTCGTGTCTCACGTCGAAAATAGCAGACCTACAAGCGCATGATGCGTTAACTTGTGGATGCGTCGCGTCGTGAGCTTTTAGGTCTGCTATTTTCAGTGCACACCACTGTCGTGCGACGAAGTATGAATCAGGCTTCAGAAGTTGTTCTTGGCTCCGGTCTGAAATGCCTACCAACCAGGCCTTACCATTTTTACTATTGTACTGTACATGTATGTACAGTAGGTTTTTAGTGATAAGGAGCTTAACTTGGTTATAGACACACATAAATGCTCATATTTTTTCCCTCTACACCAAATCTATATATCGAAAATAGCCAATATAGTTGAGCTTGTAAATCTGCTATTTTTGCAGAATGCCCTAGGGATGCAAGGTATTTAATAACATGCACTGCAGCCAAAAACGAATTCAGTTGCTTGTGAATTTGTTAGAAAAGGCATCCTTGCCTTATAGCAATGGATACTTTAAATTCTGAAATACTTGAGTGTTAAGTCTGCTTGGTTTCAACTTTCAACCTGGCACCACAAGTGCAAGTAGCACAAGTGCAAGTAGCATATCTACAAGTTCACAGCGCTATATTCTTTGTTTTGAATAGGGCTTACTATAGTGGTTAATTTGATTCAAAGCCTTTCCAAGTTTCAAGCTCATCCTTGGTTCTCCTTCTGTGTCAAACTGTAAACGCTGTAGTCACTGTAGTATGCATGAAGTTTGAAATGTTTTTTAATGAGTTGTGTAGCCAAGCACTGTTAAATATATATTTTTAAAGGTTGTTAATGAGAAATGTATGTTTGTGTGGAAAGGAAAGGCTTCTTATCCCATTATTGCATGAGGTGATGGGTAAATATTTGTTTGTTGCCTGTTAAATTTCAATGGCTTTTACCAAATGTTCACCTTTATTTAAAACCATTTGGTTTCTTCGTTGAAACTATGTCAGAATTGAATAGGAGGTATTATATATTTATGAAACGTATACAGATAATACATTTATATATTGAAGCCACTTTGTACTCTGGAACAGAAAACTGAGGGGAGCAATGATTTAGATTATTGTGTCATATTGATCATCATTTACTGTTCTTCTCCATTCCATAAGAAACCCTTGTTTTTTCCAGAGCTTTTATTGTGGAACTCATCCCTCCACAATTCAGACTCAGGTCTTAACTCCACCATGCGTCCCTCTTTTGGGTGTGTGAAATATTTAAAAAATATATTTATTTTATTTTATTAAAAAATAGGTCTACAAACTCACAACAAACCGTGGTGCTCACCCACTGTGTGCTCGCTATTTTACATCTATCTTGGCTAGACCTAGACTGCTACTCTCTTTCCAAACAGTAAATGGAGTATTTATTTGCTGTTTTTATTTATTTACTGGTCACTTTGACAACCTCCACCCTGTATGTTCATACATTATATGCTGCCTTGTCATTGTGTCATTTTATTTGATTACAAATGTGTTCATCCTTTATGTACTACTGAGTGACCCTCATATAATGTCAGTTTGTTTACCATTTCTTATTGTACCCTGTAAGAATTTGCATTGCTCCCATTAAAGATATTTCCCAGATATTTCAAGAACTAGGATAAAGAAATCTACATTGCTTGAGTCATATTTTAACATTTTAAACAGTCAACATTTTATGTTTACTGCCAAATAATGCATGCCTTCAACATCTTCAGATAATGTTTGCACACAGATTTTACAACTTCAAATTATTATTGGGAAATTATTATTGTCCGCCCGCTCTTAAGCCAATATTTGCAACCATAGGTAACCGCAGATTACTATGAAAATATTCAAAACCCGTCCGTCCGTCACTCGATTGGTCTGTCACGCCTCCATATATGGTTAT
The DNA here is from genome assembly GCF_963924005.1 of Protomyctophum bolini. Classification (NCBI taxonomy): domain Eukaryota; kingdom Metazoa; phylum Chordata; class Actinopteri; order Myctophiformes; family Myctophidae; genus Protomyctophum; species Protomyctophum bolini. The sequence goes on along the minus strand of NC_137883.1, from coordinate 18,889,678 downwards.
CAGACCATCACGCCTCGTGACATCACGTCTCCATATATCAATGACTTGACACAGTGTCCTGAATGCAATGTACAAGTATGCTGATGATGCAGTCATTTTCATCCATGGTAAGAGTGTTGATCTAATAACATCCAACCTTACAAGTGCACTGGACACGGTCCAATTCTGGTTAAGTGCCAACTGCCTTCTGTTGAATGTAAAAATTTGAAAACAAAATGCAGGTATCTTGGTCATTTTGGACTCAAGCCTGGCATTAAAAAAACACATAAAAAAGTAACATGTACAATCAACTTCAATCTGAAAATCTTTTCTTATTTCTCTCAATTTCTCTCAAATTTTCTCTTTTACTGTGTTGAAATGGACTATGTTTTTTATGCTGTCCTGTCCTCTCATGTCTTGTTTTGTTTAGTGTTCGGGGACTACGGATGGAAAATAGCATCTCTGCTAAATCCGGTGTATTTACGCTACATTTTTATGTAATGTTCATTACAAGTAAGACGCTCAAACGCGGGAAGCGAACGCAGCTCGTACATATTTGGGTTTTGGACGTATAGCTGCTTTGGGGACTCCTTATATGGTTATGGCTGAGTCATGGTGACGTAACAGCGGGACAGACACACAGACAGACATGATCTGCTAGGTCTCATAGTTAGTGCTCACTGCGTTCGCAAATATACTCTGTCCCGTCCAAATAAACCAATAAAGTAAAGGAATCTCCATGAAGATCACGACACTGACCTCATCAAAGCCTGGATAGCTATACATTGGAGAAGACTGGAGCACCTAGATCTGCATATATGGAGCCGGTCAGCAACTCTACATCTGACCTCAAACCCTTAGATCTCCATATTTGGAGTTGACAATCGTGATGTCATGAGGCGTGACCATATATGGAGGTGTGATGTCACGAGGCGTGACCATATATGGAGGCGTGATGTCACGAGGTGTGACCATATATGGAGGCGTGACTAACGGACGGGAGATGCTGGTTTTCATAGTAAATGCGACCTACAGTCGCAATCTGATCTCTGGTTCTCAACGTGGGGTCTGGGGGTCCTTGAGTGGGTCCCAAGATTGATAGTTAGGAACCAAATGGACCCTTGCAGTTCTGAGTACAGTTAAATTAACAGTGACATTTACAGTATAGATAAGGGTTCCAGAGATAGTTGAGATACATACCGTACATATATAGTATAAAATAGAGGTCCATGGCCTAATAATGCATATCAAACTGGGAAGTTAAAAGGGTTGAGAATTACTGTTCTAGATTAATATCTTATGCCACAGTCAGTGCAGGAGTAGTGGTTCTTTTAATAACTAAAATGCTTTAAAGTTCAAGAATGATGAAGGCAAGGAAGATGATGAGAAACTGTGCCAATGTTTGTTTTATTAAAAAAATAAAATACAAATGACCCAAGAGCACACAACAGACCTCTTTCACTAAACCAAAGCATTTTATCTATCACACAAGTGCGTGCATTTTTCTGATCTTTCATTCTACGTTTTTTGGCTTGATCTGGGTGATAAGAAAACAATAGAAAGACTGCATTTGCTGATGCCTGCTTATTTCTGAAACATGGATACCGGTATTTCACTTTGGCAAAAGAACAACAACAAACACAAAAATGTATCCATGCACAAATCACCAATGGCACCAATATTTGCTTGACATATCTTTAGCTTAGAAAAGGAAATGCAAGAGAAGTGTAGGTTACATGTTGCAAGACAAAAAAAACGCAGTATCAATGTGTTATCAGTGATGTGCATTTCTTAACCACTTAAGTTGTATTGCAAAAATAGCCAGTATACAAGCTCACAACGCATATATCTGCTATCATCACAGAGCTAACTAGATAAGCAATTTTGAATTGTTTTCACCTAGAATTACATGACCTGAAATAGGGATGCCAGGCTGAAGGTGATTAAAGATCAGAGTGCAACAAATCTTCAAACATCTGGGCATGGCTTATTGAGGTGTACCCAAAGTAATCCTGACAATTTCATATTCTAAATGGCCCAATGAAATACAAGTTGACTATGTTCCATACACAGGTGTTTTGATTCTCATGTATTTTTTATTTTATTTTTTTGAGTTTATGTTCATGACTACTGAGGCTTAAAAGGCAACATTTAAATATTCACTCAGTGAAAATGCCTCCAGAAAAAAAGCTGTATACAGACACCTAACACACCAGTTTAGTGCAACAAATACAGGATGGAAAAATTACCTGTTCACATATCCACAGGAAGCAAACAAAACAAAACAAAAAACAGATTAAATAGGAATTGTTCCAATAAAAGAAATATATTCAACACTCATTCAGCATAAACAACCTTACAGTGTGGCTTATCTATCCATAAATCAGAACAATTAACTAGCAGATTAGAATGCCTGCTAACTGTATTCACACCTACTATGCCACTGTCAGGATTAAACAATATACAAAAGAATAAATGAACTTGAATTACCTCCGAATGTAAGTCCCTCTCTGACATCGGAATACATACGCAACACATCATAGAAGTTTTCCTTTGAAAAACATTTTCTTAAACAAATACATATTATGCAGATCAATCGAGATGGTTACAGTACAGTGCAGTAAAGCCAGTACTGAGAATAATATTGCTTGTACTAATGACCACAGACAAATGACAGAAAGTGAGAAAGAGATTGCAGCATATATCAGTGGGTTTATGTTTTTGCATAGCATATTTGGGTACAGTACAATATATTACAGAAGTGCGTGATGAAGAAAAGAAAGAAAAGATGGGAAACAACACAATGAACATGTTGAGAACAAGGACTTGAAAATAACAGCACTGCTTCCTTAATATTGCCCTGAGAGTGGGTACAAAACTATAAAATATAAATGAAAAAATCAATAAAAGAAAATAAATTGAGCCATTCACCTATTAATGGTACGCTAAGGATGGGCTTGGCAGTCAATATACTGTATGCATTTTTTATGATTATATTATAGATATTTTATCTATGGTATACAAGCAGATGAGCTTCATGCAGTTTGAGAGTGACACTTGCAGAGGCTAATCATCATAGGCTAATAATAATCCATGTGACTTAGAAAAACAAATGATAGTACTCTGTAACCAAACTTGTGTGCAAGGGGGAGGTATAGCCCACAGAGATTCAACAGAGCAAAGCCAAAGGCTCTGTAATGATCACAAATCTTGACTTGAATGTAGAGGTTAAGGGAGGAATTACGACAGGGAAATCATCACGCACCTCTGCCAATATCGAACAGATTACAGAAACAAAAGGTCAAGATATGAGCCTATGAAAAAATATACAAGCAGCTATTATCAAATACTACTAGTATGGTAGGAACATAAAACAACGTCCAAATAAAGACAATGTTCAGTTAGAGAGGATCTCTGCAACTCTGCAGATGTATCACTGAATGAATGAATGGATGGATGTTTATCCACAACTGACTGAGATAGCCCTTAATCTAGGTAAACATGTGAAAGCCAGAGACAGACGCTGTTTGGCAATGGAAAAAATACAGGCCTCCCATCCACTCATTCAAAAAATACTTGATGTCCCATTATCCTCCCCTTTAACAACTTTATTAGAATACATATACAAATATGCCTAAATGCACCTTAGCAAAAAGGATATAAAACATTTTCTTATGGAGTGCCCTTTCTTCCTCCAATCATTCAAAGCAAGACAACTAGTACAAAAAAGGACAAATAGCTAATTAATTGCCAATGTTTTCTTTTCCCTAATTCATATTATGTTTTTTTCCACTATGTTCACATCTCAAACATATTGACAAATCTTAATAATTTGAAAAATGTGTGCAAAACAAATGTCATCTCTGGATAAACCCAAACACAGCTTGCTAGCACACACTGCATTTTAAATGTCATACAACACTCCCTCACACAGCAATACATTTAAGGTGAAGTCTCAAGACTTCAGAATCTGTGGAGATGTCAGTCGCTTTTGGTTTTCCCTGTGTAGGTTTACACTGTCTCCAAGTCCACAAGATTTACACTGGGTTTACACCGTCTCCAAGTCCACAAGACTTTCGAGAAAGGCAGACAAACCCACTCACTCTCATGCTCCATTGCTCTAAACTTAAGCAATCATGACAGTTATCTCTCAAATGGCATGACAGTTACCCCCCCCCCCCAAAAAAAATCAGTCCCTTATTACTCTTCAGTAGAGATAAAGAGCAAGCTAACCCTATCCTATCCTACTCTTCAGTGGAGATAAAGGACATGCTACCCAAATAAACCCTACTGTAAGGCATTTACACAGTACACATGTACTACACACAAGTAGCATTAACAGAGTATTTTTTACTCACAGAAGCGCTGGTTATTGTGCACCCGTCACCTCCATAACCAGCACATCTGTTCAAGTGACCCATCAAGGCAGCTTGTGTTGTATTTGTCAAAAACACGTTTCATGTTTTCTAGTGGATATGACATCAAGATCACAGCACAACAGATCTCCACAACACATAGAAAAGTGTTTCTCCATTTTGTGTATTGATAGTTTATAAAAAGAAATACCTGCAGTGCAGTACAATTCCAAACTTTCCCCTACTGTCCTAAATCACCCCAAATACAATTTCAATTGTTGCCAAGAGCATGCAGACAAACAATATTGTATTTATTATTATTATTTCCCCCAGTAGTTAAAAAAAATCGAATTAGATGGTTTGAGTAATGTGTACTGTATAGGATATATCATTTTAAAGCCTATATATAATTTCAGGAACTGCACTAATGGCAAGGACATTGTGTATTGCTACTACTGTACTGTCCAGCAACCTATTTGACTGACTTAGTTTACTTACATAAGTTATCGTATGACAGATAGTTAGGGTTAATGTGATTAAGCCTATTTATTTAACATACCCGGTATACAGGTTGAATATTAAGCTTTTTTACACCCTTAGACTATTTTGCTGAGTTTTCCCCAAAAGCCTGTAGCACAATAGTGTGTTTGGCTCAAATAGTGGGTCAAAGATGATAACCACAAGAAGCACACTCCATACACGTAATGGCAGTCAGTGGCCACCAAGTTAGGCCATATACTGTACAGAGGTAAACATAGAGCTATACCGAGTACAGGGTCATGTGCTGTATGGAGGCCCAGAATTTCAAGCAATATTCAGTCAGGCAGTGCGTTTTCAGTTTCAAGCATAATTAGTAGGCAGGCATGCAGTTATATTTCATACCCAATGCAAGTGTCAACCATCAAGTGGCCAACTGTTGCAATAATATGTCCACAATTGCTGAGCACGTGTCTACACTAGCGGTCATGACACTACTATTTTAACAGAGTAGCTCCTCGACCCAAGTCTTTGCACCATATGTTTACCTCGCAACTGACTGAAGGAAAGACCATTTTTGATGAATGACAGTTCCAACAAAATCGGTTTGATTTATACATCTTAGTTACTTTCTTGTCTGATCTTACAAAAACAAAATAGTTTTTTACCTTACAATATATACAGAAAGATGTTGGGCCACGTCATGGTTCTCCAAGTAGTCCAATAGATTAGCTGTTAGCACATTACATGCACTACACGTACTGCCACACAAGAAAACACATGCTTGGCAACCAATTCAGGTCACACTCACACTCACACAGCAGCATGTGGTTATCACAACAGTTTGCAGCTGTGTTGCACTGCACTGCACACTGCACAGCACCACCCCCACCCACCTCAACTCCAAAAAACACACCCTTCCCCCCACTAATGGAAAATACCATCATCACAGATCTCTGGCACTGTTGAGTGCTGTCAGGGACCACAGCAAGCCACAACACTGCTAGCTCACTTCCTGACACTACTGTCTGTAAAAGCACAGCATGTCTTGCAGAGTCATATGAAGATGAAACTCCTGGAGTCACAGCATCTATACCTATCTTTCAGTCCATTCCACCAGCCCTCGAACTCAGGAACTTAGTTATGTTGCTGCTGTAGCTTTGTGTCATTTTTGGGAAATAACACAAATACAGCAATCTGCCACAATTTCAATCATGAATAAGTGGTCAAAAGCCTGGTTAAGGATCTATATATTCCTCAGGAGTTAGATCACTTTGAAGACAACAATACTCCATATTGTCATCAAATCAGTTCACACCAGTGTACCTTCCAGCCGCCCCTTGTCAGGAACTTTGTTGTCAAAAAAGGACCATACCAGTACAGATAAATGTCTAATATAAACAGCTTGGGTCACATATCATACAAACAAACCATTTCCCAATGAATGGCTTTATTTTTAGATTTACTTTTTGTTTATATTTTCTCAAGTCATTACAGGTTACTGTACTTGCCTGATTACAATGTTGACTAGACAACATTGTGTGGTAATTTTTTTTAAATGAACATCTGAATTTAATTTGTACATTTTCTTTTCTCCAGGGAAGATTTTTTTGCTAGGCTGTGTCTGAAATCATTCACTTATATATTCACTACTCTCCACTCAATATATGGAGTGTTACAGAGAGAGCATTTGTGAGCTTATCGTCCACTCCAGATAATACATGTGTGTCGCTGTTAATTATGGTATATACTGTTGTAGTCTAAGTCTAATAGGGTATAATAATTATATATACATATACAGACTATGGTGGTGAGAAGTGAATGATTCAGACACAGCCCTAGACTTCAAGACAATGCACTTTAAAATGCAACAGTAAAGTAACTTTAAAAAAAATTAAAATAAATAACAGTGCCTTAAGGTTCCCTGTGTTCAATGACCTATGTCAAGAAAGTTTCAAGTTTCTGCAAGTTGATTTTCATACTGTACTGACATGAATGGCTTCCTCAGAAATCTAACAAATTGGGGTATGCTTTGGAAAATGGTCGGCAGTAATGTCAAGTAGACCATGAGAGCAGACCACCGGTATGGTCCTTTAATGTGATTAAAGCATTAATCAGAAAAGCACTAAAGCAGAAATCATTCATAATACATGATGACAGTCTTCTGTTTTGACTATGTTTTGAACATTCCAAAACAGGGTAGGTATATGTGTAGCATGAGAAGCATAATTTCCTTCAAAATGCTGCTGACCCCACCACACACACACACACACACACACACACACACACACACACACACACACACACACACACACACACACACACACACACACACACACACACACACACACACACACACACACACACACAGTATTGTTACCCCATTAAATCATACATACACACATTCACTCACACATGACCACCAGGATTCTTTTTATAGACATCAACTTGCAGGCACAGCCATGGGATAATGTAACGGCAGGCTTTTGGGCTGCAGTTTGTTGCTGCCACAGAGAGTGGATGCAACACTTGCTGTCCGTCTTTCAATACCACATGTTGACCACAGAGCTGGGGTGGACACATAAGAGCTAAGGGAATAACAGTAAGCGGGAATAACAGTAAGCAGGGAAGGAGGCCAAGAGTGTACTGAAACTGAGCAAAGGAGAGACCAAGACATCTCCTCTTTCACTTTCCCACTCCACTGCTCAGCTCTCTCCCTCTCTGGATGCAAACAGTCCCAGACACCCTCAGAGCTGACATCACCATGCAGCTGTGTCCTGGATTACATACACACAGCAAACGGGGGAGGGGAGTTGTTGTTGACTGTGCTGGTATGCTATTAGCTGGCCCTCCAGCCAGAAGAGAAACGTCAGATGGGCAGTTGGTCAGAAGTGCTCGGACCAAGCAAAGAGAGAATAGAAAAGCAATGCTCAGGGAGAGCAGCAGGTAGGGAAACAGTTAATTATGCATTCAGTCACAATTACTAATTAGTCTCTTACCTAAACCTCCAGCGTGTCTCACCTAAAAGTTCTCCATTCCCATTCTAAAATGTTCAATCTAGGTTTCCCCTCATTGCAAATACGCACAGAACTATCCACAGAAAGTAAAGAATTTAACAATCAGCTCAGCCACACAGCGGATCATCATCCTCCAATATGAACTGGATTTGTTATCATCATTACTTCAACGTCATTCATCTCTATACAACTGAAGCTAAACAGTCAACTTAATTTGGGGAGTCTTTGAAGGACATCTAATATCCTGACAATAGCTGCGATGGTGTGGAATCTGTGGATGATGACAACAGCTATCCTATGTCACTCTATAAAGCATGAGGCCAGTAGCATCAGCAATTAGCCAGATCAGTTGGCTGGTTAGTGGGTTGGTAGCCTAGGTAAGGGATCAGACCAAGTGGTCTCCAGTGCTGGTGTTTGGAGTGTGGCCGGGGTGCTCCTGAGTATGCGCTTTGTGCCTGAAGTTATGCTGCTGGCGTCCGGCACAGCAGTCCTTCCCAGCTCCCTGGCACACCTGCTGCTCCTCATCACTCTCCTCCTCGAGCCCTGAGCCCTCATCCACATCCAGCGTGCAGATACACACTTCGATCCCTGAGTCGCCCGTCACATGCCGGCGACGAGTAACAAGCTCCTCCTCCTCTGCTGCCGCCAGTGAAGCCTTCAGGTCCTCCTCTGCCCGACACCGTGTTTGTGTGGGTGTTGACATTGCTCCATGGTCTGCTGATGATCCCGACGGCTGAGGCTCTTCCGCCGGCTCCTCTTCCACCGACGCTTCCAGCACCAGGGCAGCTTGCGACTGGCTAGATGCTGGAAGAACTGGGGTGGTCTCGGGGGGGATTTCAGAATAAGGTGGAGGAGGTGTTGGGGGGTGGCCAACCACCTCTTCATAGTCAGGGAGCTTGCAGTCATTCCAGAATCCTGAAAGTGAGAACATACTGATGGTTTGCCCTTTTTTTCAATCATCATAAAGCTAACTTTATGACATCAACATCCATCATCAAATCTTCATCTAACAAGGTTTGATCAAGGCCAGGGTCCCATAAAGTAGAGTTGTTCCAATATCAGTCCAATTCATTCATTCAATAATAGTAGCGGAAATACCTTCGATACAGCCTAAAAGTATTGGCGAGTTTATGCAGCAATCTGATATAACGCACGATATTTTTATGATTTTTAGTTCTTTTTTCTGCCTTTTCTGCCTTATATTAGTCTGTTAAAACCGGGAAAGCATCTGTATCATTTTAGATTTCAGCATTGGCTATTCAAAAATAGCTCACATCTGCTATTTTTGAACATTTTTGAAAAGTCTTGAAAGAACTACTGGTTTAGAATTTAGCATTTGTAGAATTCGACCTCAGGTCTTAATGGTTTAAGAAAGTGATAGTACAGGAAATCCATCCATCCATCCAGGAAACTGTGTTAGCCTTTATTTTTTATTTATTTTACAGAACAATGTGCGACACAAAATGTCACAAAATGTAACATCCAGATTTGATTGGCCAAGATTAGTAGTGATCTGATCGGCCAAAATAAACTGACCAATATACTGTATATATACTATTACATATGCTGCATCATGTTACAAACGTCATATATAGTATACACTATACTGTACATGCCCTGTCCCCATCCTTCAAAACAATGCAGATCACTGGCTTTCAGGAGGCCAAACGGGAAGGTAAATCCCCTTAGATCATCCCCCCCTACTCTGTACATAAAGTGTTTTATATTTTGTGATGATATTGAATTTTGGGTTATCCTTTTAGACCAAGTGTTTGAATACTCTGTTTCCATTTGCATTTCTGTCTAATAAAGGATTCAATCAATCAAACATATACTATTTATATATGATGAATTATGATTAATTATTAGTACGATGATACACAGACACTACTCACTTATGTTGAGCGGTGGGGGGGAAATGAAAGAACTGGAAGCTCCCTGGTAGGCCATTAAGCTGATCTCACGTTGACGCTGCTCCTGCTGCAGACGCATCTTGACCCTCCGGTGGCGGTAAGCACAGCAGCAGCTCAGCATGATGATCAGGGTCCACACCAGCCAGAACCCTATTGTGAACGGGGATATAGTCATTCACTATAGCCCAAGCATTGTAAGCAGACATTATACTATAGGTATATTTTGGAGGTGTACACACAGCAACAAAAAAAACAATAGAAGATGTCGAATTCTGTCCGTTTTCCAAACTTGTATTTATTTTTTACCTCCGTTATAATTACCCTGTTTGGATTGCAATCTATACATCAAGGAAGCAAGCACGACTTTAACTTGTCTCAATCTCTCTGAGCATTATTTACAAAGAATCCCTAATACAGAAAACCAGCACCTTGAAGGCACTAATGTATTACATAATTGGCATGGATTTCAATCTAGATTAAAACAAAGTGTCCAGTTGTTGCTCTTCCTTGTGAGTCAACACTAGCACTTTGTGGCTGTTTGCATTATGTCTTTAAAGGGGGACACTTTCCACAGCTTCGCATTTTTCACCACGCTTTCAAGTAATCAGTTTCACCATATCATAAAAAATTATATTTTCTTTATTCTATGAAAATAGTCTTCTCGTCCCGCAATGATCACATATGTTACAACTCGTCTTTCAACTGGAACATACTCTGTCATATACAGTAGGTGGTCCAGAGGCTTAGATAGTTACGCAAACTGCGTTCACTTCATGGGGCCAGTCCAATGGCGGCTCTCCTACATAGACTACGCATTGAGTGTGGGGCCAAGTCCTGGACCGGAAGTAGGCAGGAATGCATTGGCCTCAGGCAACAGTCCAGCTTTAATGATCTTAAATCCCTTTATTTTAAATTGTTTTGTAGTAATAGTACAACATAAACATTAAAGACTAGAGACTTTAGTTGTTACTGTACAATACTTTAAAATAGTTGTCATGTTGCACACATGCTTAAAATAGCTCTTGTTTGCGCCGCCCTCGTTGAAAACAATGTATTTCCAACTCCAGCTTGTCTCAGTTCAGGCTGCATGAACAGCGCTCAAGCGCTCGGTTTCTGCCCACTCTATATCGTAACTCTTCTATTAGATGGCTCTGAGGTGGTCAACATAATATTTAATTCACTAAGGAATCATTACGTAGTGTGTAGCTTTAACCACTGAATTTGGGGATATATATGCAGTGCACCCACTGCGGTGGACAGCTTATAACACAGTGACTACAGACCTAAAACACTGAAATGAAATTCAGTGGTTAATTCTAACAAAATAAGAACAAATACAAAATAAAAAAATAAACCAATACTGGGAAATATCTGTAGATATTAGTTTGTTAATATGAATCGGGAACATAAGATGAAAGTGTACTTACACCAGAGCTCATAGTAGTAGGTGCAGCACTCTGTTTCCCCACAACAGTAGCCCATCTCACAGCGGTTCTGCTCATTGTTCACCCCAAAGCAGAACTCCTTTCCCTGGACACACAAAAATGCACAGTATTTTTCACAGTCAATCACATAAATCACAGGTTCTCAAATGTGGGCCAAATCAAACTGGGGATGCTTGAACTAATAGTTTAAAAAGAGTACAAATGGAGCCAAATCAAACTGGTATGCTCTGGGGGAAAATAAGTTAATTTATATAGTTGTATCAATTGATTCACAAGATACAACTATTATATATATATATATATATATATATATATATATATAAAAATATATATATATATATATATATATATATAAAAATATATATATATATATATATATATATATATATATATATATATAATATAATTCAATTGACATGGGTGAACTGTGGACAAAGTGGAAAGGGCACCGACAACCAACTTCAGTTGTTTTGTAAATTGTACTTGTTTGCTGTGTAGATTGTGATTTGTAGCCTACCTTGAGTGATATTTGTGTGTTCCGAATTCACGGTGGATTTAGCAACACAAATCCCAGCTGTTCTCGGTATTGTTAAACTAACCTTACCGTTAGATTAGAACAGACAAGCATAAACAATAGCTACCTCACTGGGGACACGTATGTTGCCATTCAATTTGTTCCAAGTCAGCATTATGGGTTTTAACTTGACGCAAGGTCAATGGCGAGCATCGTCTGACCATTCATATTGTAGTTATTATGGCGACATGCATGGCAATAAACATAGTTATAAAGTTTGTATCCGGGTAAAAGTTATCATCAGCCCAACGATTCTGACAGACAAGCTAAATAAATGTTTTGGCTGCCCTGCCTACACAAACACCGGTTATGATTTAGCATTTAAAGCCCTTAATCGATTTAAATTATGGTAATAACTAAAATAATGGTGAAAGTTATACATATTTTATATACCGGTAATAATATCAAATAAGATTTATCTAATCGAGAATGACGTCACGCAAGTTTGGCAGTGAACCATCAGGGCAACAGTATAGTTTCCTTCTTTGCCTTTTACATTTTTTTCTTTTACTTCTAGTCGCGCGACAAGTGTCGCTCGTCAAAGAATAACGGACTTTCAACACTGAAAAGTGTCGACGTGACCCACGTCGACACTTTTTTCGGTCGAAAACGCGTTATTCTTTCCATCGTGCGGAAAGGGTCGCGCGATGAAATAGCGATTATGAACGAGCCCCTTTGTGTCGGAAACCGACTCGGGACAATAGAAGGCCTGTTTCCCACTGACATCCACGGGCTCTATTAAAGCATGGACGCTCGGACCGCTCGCTCGGGAAAAAAATAGCCGATCTGCAAGCTCGCAACGCATCGCGGACGCGACGCGCTGTGAGCTTGCAGATCGGCTATTTTTCCGTTAAATCAGGCCTCACTTCTTTACCTGCACCAGACACGTCCCGGTGCACAGCAGCCCTACAATGGATCCCAGTGTTTTCTGTGGCATCTTCCTGGGTTGTTTTGGCTCGTTGTCGACACGACGGGAAACATATAGCAGACGAAATGACAGTTGATTCCAGGTTGGTGTGTGTTTAGAGCCGAGCCTCCTCCTGGTCTCTCGTAGTTTGAACGGTTACAGTAGAGTAGCCTAGGCTACGTCCTCGACATGTTTTGTCTGTCTATCTCTCGTCTCTTGAAGACACGGATGTTTTTTCTCTCCAGCCAGTTGACTCGGTGTCAGTTGTTGCACCAGTCGCAGGAGGGCGCTATTGTGTAAGAAAAGAATGATAATGGGTAATGGGCCTGGCCATATAGTAGCAGGCAGAATGTGTACAATTAGAAGAATTTCTACTTCTAACCATAGGTTCTGAATCAGAACATAGTTGGCAGGCACTACAACGAGCTATTTCTATACAAGTATGTATACGTAACCATAGACAAAAATACTAGTATGATTATCTTTTGGATATTATCAGATTTTTTTCCTGTTGTGTATTCTGTACTATTGGCCTACATGTAAGTCAAACATTTAAGTTCCTTTCCAGTTTGAGGTAGGTTGACATCCAAGTGTGATTTAATTAGTGAACTCAAGAAGAATCCTTAAAGGACCACTTCACCACTTTCAACGTATCTTCATATAATAGGTCCTCACTAATCGCACGATCTTTTTCTACTCTGTGTCTCATAGGTTTAGACACAGTTTAGAAACCGTCTTCCAGTGACATCATCATTAGGCAGATTTATTTTTAAACAAGATTTATTTTACAAAAATGTTTAGATTTTCATTATCGTGAGAACGATGGCTTCCATTTTCGCATTGCAACTTTTCAGGACTAGAAAGCCTGCAGTTTCTATTAGCTTGTATTCCCCATTGATGATGTCATTGGAAGACGGTTTCTGAACTGCCCACAGCCCTCCTATGAGACAGACATTTTTTCATGATTATTAGTGTGGACCTATTATATGAAGATAGGTTGAAAATTGGTGAAGTGGTCCTTTAAGGCACTCAGTCAGTTGAGTTCACAAATAAAGCAAATGAACACAATTAGAGTGTTTGTGTTTCTTATCATTTTTAAATACATTTTTATTCACTGGGATATTGCACATGATCAAATCGGATAGCAAAGCATCACTGCAGTTTCATTATGAAAATGTAGAAATTGATGTCAAGATAACTAATCTTGTGCTTATTATGAAACAAAATACCTTATGACCGTCTGAACTTTGTGACACACACACACACACACACACACACACACACACACACACACACACACACACACACACACACACACACACCTCTGTAAGGAACGCCCAGGTGGTTATGTCTAATGGTGACGTCATGGAGAGGCTGTGCTTGAGCATGGATTGGAAGATGCTAATCCCTTTGATTCTACTTGAACCTGAACCGATTTGAACTGCAGCAACATTAGCTGAAGAAAACATGGTAAGTAGTTTTAACATGTAGCCTAGTGGCTAGTAGTATAAGTTTGGACAGAGATAATTGTGTTTATTGTTTTGTTTCTACATTGAAACGTAGGCTATTGTGTGTGTGTGTGTGTGTGTGTGTGTGTGTGTGTGTGTGTGTGCGTGCGTGTGTGCGTGTGTGTGTGTGTGTGTGTGTGTGTGTGTGTGTGTGTGTGTGTGTGTGTGTGTGTGTGTGTGTGTGTGTGAACAATATATGTACTGACAAAATTACATGGACTGTGGTTGAAAAACATTCAAACTCTGAGTGGGTATTTTCTAGTTTACTACAGTCTGCTACTGCAACAAATTATGCAATTTAGTATATGAAAAACTCTTTATTCTATTTGTTTTCCAAACAAGATGTGTTCATATAGTATGTTGAATGGGTACAGTTCAAACTAAAGTACAGGTCAATACAAAAACTGCCACTGAGGATATAAGCAGAAAAAGCACTTTAAAGACTTGTTTACATCAGGGTCCTCCATTTAACACACCCATTAAAGATTCACCTTAAAATGCACTTAAATGTCCCTTGAAGACATTTCTACCGTAGCTAATAATCAATAATATATAATACAGTAATTTAAAAGTTATGGTGTGTGCAAAATCAACCACACCACAGTCTTTCAAGCTAATTTCAGTCGCACATATATGGACACAAGCAACCTATCTTGTATGTAAGCCATGACAAGCAGCACATATCTGGACACAAGCAGCCTATCTTGTATGTAAGCCATGACAAGCAGCTAACAGCTAAATCTGCTCTGAGTGATTCTTGCTCTGGGGAAGCATTTAGCCTCCTGCACACAGTGCCTCGATCTGGCTCTTTCTAGAGCTGCCAATCCCTACCATACCTACACTGGTCTCTTGTGATTGGTGGAGGCTGTCCTGCATGGTTCATTTCAGGCTGGTTATTTAATCAGTAGCTGGCAAAGCTTAGAGCTCTGTTTAAACACAGTGACAGCATGCTTACACAACTGGATTCTCTCTCTCTTTCGCAGTCTGGAGAGCAACACTGTAATAATAATAATCATCAGAATCAAGTTTATTGTCTCATCACATAATTACAGTTGTAAAACAGTGGGTGACATTCTACATAGTTTTTGTTATTTCCATAAGAGAAAGGGAAAAAGAAGAAGTAGAAGTAGAAGAAGAACGGGGCAAGGGGGAAGAGAGGTCAAAATAAAACGGAACAAATTATCTACATATTTTACATAGTACGAGATATCTACAAGTACCTGAGGTAAGACATAAAGGTGTGTGAGCATATAGCAGCAGATATATACTGTACATGATATGCTATGGACGTTAGTTTAATGGTGTGAGAAAAAAAGGCTTAAATTGGATTACGGTGTGTCGACTGTATAGTCCACATATGGCAACTGTCCCTGGTATAAGCCACAGGTCCAAGAGGAAAAATACGACCAGTCTGACGACAGACGGTGATCACAAACGGTGACCTTGTTCAGCAGTCTGACGGTAGCCGGGTGGAAGCTGTTCATGAACCTAGTGGTGTAGTTGTCTGGCTACACAAGACTATGTTGCTCTTGATACTGCGGTAGGTCTCCTTTCCAGGCCATGGTCGTTGTAGGGGTTTGAATAGTTTTGGTTGGGGTGGTGCTTGTTCTTGATGATGCGTTGGCTTTGACTATACACCGCTTGTGTGTAGAACTTGTACAGTTCCTAGATCGTGGGGAGCTCGCCTCCCATTATGCGCTTTTACTGACCACACCACTCTCTGAGTCGCTGTGGGTTTTCCTTTTCTCAGGCAGTACAGTTTCCGTACCACAGCCTGATAGAACGCCTTCAACTGAGCTGTTGTAGTACAGCCGGACAGGGCCGGCAGGGCCCTACTCTGAACTTCTTCAGACGGCAAAGTCAGTACAGTCGCTGTTACGCTTTTTTCCTCACGGGTGGTGTGTCTCTCATTTGAGCTCCTCCTCGATGTGTACTTGTCGACATTGAGGTTGAGGTTGTTCTCCGTCACCAGAGTGCCAGTGAGTTGATCTCATCTGAGTCATCTCTATAGGCAGACTCGTCATTGTTGACAATCCGACGACTGTCGTGTCATCCGCGTACTTGATCCATGTGGGCATCTGTGTGTTCATGCCACATGTGTAAATGTATTTGTAACTGTTCAGGCATGTCTGTCTATGCATTGTCCCATTGGCAGGGTTTGCTGTCTATGATGCGGAGAATGAAGCCGAAAGACCAGGAAGTGAGGTTACTGTTGCTGGGACTGGACAATGCCGGCAAGACCACCCTGTTGAAACAGTTGGCAGCCGAAGATATTAGCCATATCTCTCCCACACAAGTACACAGCCACACACACGCACGCGCACACACACACACACACACACACACACACACACACACACACACACACACACACATGATTGTCTGCCTAGATATATCCCTAACCGCCCCCTCAGGTCCTCCACTGCTGGCCTACTGGAACTCCCCAAAAAGGTGGCTAGTAAGAAATATGGCGAGGCAGCATTCTGATTTTATGGCCCAACAGCCTGGAATAAATTAGATAAATTAGACATTTTTAAGACACAGCTTAAGACTCACCTTTTTACTCTTGCTTTTAGTTGAGTTTTAAAATATCTGTTCTTATCTTTGTACCACTGCCTTTGCCTGATTTGACACTGCGTTATTGTCCTATTGTTTTAACTGCATGCCTGTTTTAATGCCGTGTTTTGCTTTTGTTTTTATTATCTTTTCTGCTCTGTAAAGCACTTTGAGCTACATTTATGTATGAAAGGTGCTATATAAATAAAGTTTATTATTATTATTATTATAACTCGCTCATATTTCAGGCCAGGTATTGCATAACTGTGGCTCTATGTCGCCTCTCCTCAGGGGTTCCATATTAAGAGTGTTCAGTCCTCAGGCTTTAAGCTTAATGTCTGGGACATTGGAGGTCAGCGCAAAATCCGTCCCTACTGGAAGTATTATTTTGAGAACACAGATGTGCTGGTAGGTGCTATTTAGAAGTTCTTATACAATCAGTTATTGCAGTTAATTATTCATTTGTAATATAGTATAGCAATACAGTATAGTATAACAATGCACATATGTTGCCTGTGTCCATAACTGTGTTGTTTACAGATCTATGTAATTGACAGTGCAGACAGGAGACGGCTTGAAGAGACAAGACAGGTACTGTACAGTATGGAGTTCCAGTGGGAGTAACCAAATGGTCCCTTATGGGTCTGTAACTCAGAGAAATGGAGCCTGGGTCCATTCATTTGCTTCCATTTGTACACTCTCAGAGTTAAATTATTAACACTGGATATCAAACTAGGGGGTCCTTGAAATGAGAAAGGTTGAGAACCACTTAGTCTAGCCATCCTTGAGAAAGACTGTTCTCTATGACAGATTGTGTAGTGTAATTGATTCGAATTTTCAGGTCATTAGTAATTTACACCATGAAAAGAATCCTTCCAGTCCTAGGAAATCCTTTCTTCTCTGTCTGGTCCTCACAGGAGCTGTTTGAGTTGCTCGAAGAGGACATGCTGGCTGGTGTACCGCTGTTGATCTTTGCCAACAAGCAGGACCTGCTTCCAGCTGCCTCCGCATCTGAACTAGCTGAGAGCCTAAACCTGCATACTATCAGGGACCGCATGTGGCAGATCCAGGCCTGCTCCTCGTTCACTGTTGAGGGAGTTCAGGTATATACACACAGTCACCAGCATGCACATATACAGTAACAATACACATACAAGTAAGGGAGGTACTGTATTTAGTTTATACTTTTTTGCGATTCTCTTTCTGGCCCATTGCTGAGAGTTGGCTTTGCTTGAACTATGACCTCATTGCTGGCCCTGTTGTCATGACAGCAGTTATCTGTTACCACAATTAGAATAGTTTTTCTTTCATCCCTGTAACTACATAGCCGGTATAGGTTAGGTTGTCTTGTCTGTGTCTGGGCTGAAACCTTGCCCTTGCCCTAATTTGGAGATCCCCAAACTGTCCCAAGTTGTTGTAGGCCTATGTAGATGCGTAGATGACTGACATCATAGATTGGCCTCAAAGTACTCTTAACAGTTACTACACTACTAGTATATAAAATGGAGGACAGTGTATTCGTAAGATTACTAAACTGCATCATTCTGTAATCCATGTATATACCAATCTGTTGACCTCGATTTTAAGGATGCAGTAAAGAACACTCCTACGCAGAGGGTTAGACATTGCATCCAGGGTAGGGGATTGTGTCATTGTTGCTGCATTAGCAGTGCCTACTGTTTAGTTGTGGCATCTGTTCAATTGGGAGTGGAGCAGGTGAAGATAGTGTGAACCTCCAGAGGCGCAGAGCTCCTTGCCAGTCCAAGTTTCTCGCACTAAAAAAGCAGACAAAGGAAATTTGAAAAGAAAACAATACTGTCAGACGATGGAAAATGTATTGGTGAATGCAACTGCAAATTTCTGTTCAGTTTTTCTTCTCAATTGACTGAAAAGTCTTTACTAGAAAAGAGCCAAGATTTTTTGTGAACTTTTTCAGTTGAAAATACGTTATTTCTGTTTACACAACACTTTGTCACTGCAAAAATTAGGCATAAATCAGAGCTGTCTTTCGGGTTTTGAAGTGTTATGGTTGACGTGATGTGCTCTCTTTTTCAGGATGGCATGACATGGGTGTGCCAGAATATAAAGGTTCGGAAGAAATAGTGGAGAATGAACACTCACCCGCTCAAGAGATTCCAGTTTTTGCACTTTATTCATAATTTCTATCAAGATTCAGTTAAAGTTAAATTTCAGGCAGTATATTGTCATTGCATTTGAAAAATATAGCCAGTATATCTAAATTCAATGCAATGCCTGTGCCTTGCATAGAGTTTAAGATACCATATACAACAAAATGTATATATACTGTATAGAATAAAAAATAAGAAAATAGTATATCTGCCAGTAAACATTTGATGTTTAGTGTTAAAAACAATATTTTTAATGAACAGAATAATGAATTGGTCAGAGAAAATAATTCTACGAATAAAGTATAAAAATTCATAATATTCAGAAGGAAGTATAGTATATCCTGTATTGTACTAGGCTATATATTAGATTATTTAATTCCGTTGCCATTTCTATGCAAACTTTAACTTTTTATTTTATTTATTTTTTGTAATGTGGTCCTTGGTGGTAGAGTACAAGGGAATTGACTGAATCAGCAATCAACAAGTCCTGTGTTCTGTATGGACAAATCAGTCATTTCAATTAGTGTCTGTGCTTCTCTCTGATGGAAGCTAGAGGGCATCCTTGCTCCACTTGCTGCACACCCTAATGCCTGTCCTAAATGCTCTTTCCCTGACTATGAAGTGTTAATTCTCCACAATGTTTAACTTGGTCATGTCATAGATAGCAAATTATACATTGTTTTGTACTTTATGTGACTCTGCTAGCCAGATAAATCTATTTATTTTAAATGTTTGATCTCTAAAGCTTATATCTCAGGTCATAAACAATGTAGCCAGTTCATTGTCACTTCAACATCTACGACATCTGCCACAGTCTTCTGTGATGGCAGCACTGCTTATGCCCACGGAATCTGTGATCTGCACTTTGTATAGAAAAGCCTTGTACCGTGAACAAAATGACTGAATGAATGAATTATCAGCACCATAATCTCTGAATTTCACACCTATGAACCTTGAATTCATTCACATTTTATGCATCAGAGTTCTTCCCTTAGCAAAGCAAATACCATGACAGAACCCAGCAGCCTTTTCCAAATACCCACACACACAGCATGTGCCCCTCAATACACCTCTCTTGCATATACATTAAATTACAAAGAAATACCTCAGCCATTCAATTACTGAAGTTCTCACCTTGTTCACCATGATTTACCACCCAAGCAATTGCATTTCTTTCCTTTTTTTCCATTTCTATTTTGTCTTTTGCAGCAGACCCCACTAATCTGAACGGGCTGAGTGCTCTACTGTGGTCTTATAGGGCATTTACATACAAACCTTTTCCGGGAGTCTAATAGATCTCCAATACAATTTGCATTTATATAGCCCTCTTCATACCAACATGATTTGCCCTCTTTGCCCATGATAAAAACAAACCTCTTTGGCCTTGAGTCACAGTGCTTTGCTACAGCTGCTATGCTGTTAGTTTCGTGTGTGTGTGTGTGTGTGTGTGTGTGTGTGTGTGTGTGTGTGTGTGTGTGTGTGTGTGTTTGTGTGCGTGTGCGTGCGTGCACACGTGCGCACGCAAGCATGTGGCCCTCTCTCCATGTAAGGTTGGTTGATTTTAATATGCCAGAGTTGCTTGATCCTACGATGGAAGTTGACACAAGTGCAGAAAGCTTCAAATTGGACCTCGAAGTGATTCAGTTGTCAGCCAAGTATGAGTATGAGCTGCTTTACTGAAATGCAACAAGGATCTTATGTGTAGGCACTTTTTTTCTGCTGCATATTTGAATGTTGTTCGAATCTACAAGAAAAGAAAACTGAGGCAGTGGGTGTGTATTTGGCCGAAATGGATCTCGCTGGACAATGGACGATTACATTATTCAGTATAAGAATAGGATGATGAACCATTTTCAGTTTTCTCGAAATTTACCTAAAATGTTAACAGCTGAGGTGTGTACAAAGAAAGAATTAATGAAAAAGGAAATGAAAATCTACCATGTGAGACCGGTAATAAAGTGCTCTCTCCCTTCCCCTTTGCAGAGCTTAATCATTAACATCTGATCTATGGAATAATCACTCAGCTAGTTTCATATAGGCAGATCAACTTTTTCCTGCTCAATATTTACTAACTGGATGTTAATCAGATGGCAAAGTGGGTATGCGCTTCCTACAATATTGGATTCATCAAATAAAATAATGGTGAGAAGTAATCAGCCCTTGTTACTCCTGGCGGCCCTATAGTGCTATCCTCTCAGTGAGGTGAGAGGCAGTCAGGCCTGCAAAGGGGCATAAATCATGGGAGTTTCCCAGCTCCTCACCCCGGCACATTGGCCTCCCACACAGGGGAAAGGAAGGGCAGAGACTGATTGACCTGCAATCGGCACAAACGGAGAGAGATCCTGTAACTTAATTAAAGTGTTGTGTGTGTCTCATGTTCTCTAACTACAGTTTAGTGTAGTCCATACAATCTATAGGCAGAAGTGATTGCAAGAGATTGGAAGAGAGAAAAAGATGTGTGTGTGTGTGTGTGTGTGTGTGTGTGTGTGTGTGTGTGTGTGTGTGTGTGTGTGTGTGTATATATATATATATATATATATATATATATATATATATATATATATATATACATATACATTCAAGTTTTTAGATAAGGGTAAACTGGCCTCTCATAATTACCTCTTAACCTTCTTTCCAAACGAAATCTATATCCTTGGTGAGGTGCTGTTACAGAGATGAATGCATCACATCCTTCAAGCAGACACAGTTGCAGCAGTTGGGATGTTTGATTGGCTGCCATGGTATCCCTCCAGCCTCGTTCCCGGACCCATCCTTTATGATTAAGCAGATAAGTGTTGGTACTGGATGATAAAACAAACAAATGTCCACATTCCGCTCATATCCACTTCCCTCTCCAGGGCAGTTACTTCTCAAAGCTCCTTTACCATAACCCAAACTGGAGTCATTAAACAGGCAAGGGGGGACAGGGGACTGTAAAAAGGACACAGGGAGCTCCATCACTTGGAGTGTAGCAGCCTGGGTCTTGACAGAAGTTCACACCTCGGAATAGGTCAGTCCCAAAGCTCGGCGTGGGGTCGGCATGGAGGTAGGGGGTCTCTGGTCTTGTTTGATGCTGAGAGATTGCGGGGAGACACATAACAGGGAAGCAGATAGACAATAGATGAGCAAAGGTCTGGTTACCACATTGGCCATTCCATAGGAAATATTTTTTCAAAAGAAAAGAAAAAAGAGCCTTGCCTCTTTAAATGAGTGTCTCAAAATGGGTAGGATGACAGCTCATTTTACCACGAGTAAACATTTCTATGTTTTCTCTCCAATTTCTCTTTACAGGCGCCATTAATGAGTGTCATTTTTATGTGTTGCCATTGTTATGTAACGAGCAGTTGCTGAAAAATGTTCTCTTCCCCTCCCATCTCCATCTCTCTCTCCATCTCTCTTTCTCTCTTACATAAACACACAAATACAACTATTCCTTTCTTAAATGAGCGTGATTCTAAGCCACACAAAGTAAATAATAACATAAACATGCATGGGTAAACTCTGTGGACTATATATAATCCCATGAATCTGTAATCTAAGGAGAATAATATTACCTCGCTGTAAAGGCAAGATTATGTTTGTAGATCTACAATTTTCCCTGACACGGTCGTACGACAAAGTAAAACCAGGCGTTAGAGTTCATACTCTTGACCCCTCGCTGACTCTTGAACTCTGTCTGGACTGCACTGATGTCACATGGGGCAAACTGAGAAAGAAACAGCACCTTCCATCATTCAAAATATCCACAGACGCCTTTCCCTATTGATTGATTGCCCTTATCTTTTGACAGATATCTTCCAATTCTCTTTCCTTCCTTCCCACACACACACACACACACACACACACACACACACACACGTCTCTCCCTAGTTCTCATAATTTGACTTTTTATCACCTTTCTAAGAAAGAGAGAGCCAGCGTCATCTGTCATTACTGCACCCAGTGACAGCTCCTCACACATGCATGGATTTTTACATTTGACTCAATCCAGGGCTTACTTTTCTGTAACCGATTCAATATTCCTCAAATGAGCCAGGCGATATATACACATGCCACAGCAGATGGGATGATCTATAGCATAACCTTAATAGATTTCCTAGGGTTGAAAGCCTGGCTACTTTGGGGGAAAATACATAATTTGTGCAATAAAAACATAATTATGCTTTTGATTAGCTTGATAATTTATGTCATTCTCATTTTCTTGGGCATGCATGGCAAAAGAAGTGTGTTTCTGCGTGCGCAAATGCGCACGTGTGTGTGTGTGTGTGTGTGTGTGTGTGTGTGTGTGTGTGTGTGTGTGTGTGTGTGTGTGCGTGCGTGCACGCGCACGCACATATTCATTTTCATCACTGATAAAATTAATGTTACTTTCAGGCTAGAAGTTATAAGGGGAAGGTAGACCTACACTATATGTATAATAATGATAATACAGAATAGCCATTCAAATTGTACATGTATAGCTTAGCAAGTACATTTGGCAATATTCCTGGTTTGATTCTGGCTGAATACATGTGTTGCAGGTCTGCCCCCATACATGTCTAAATAAAATAAAATCCTATAATTAACTCTAACCTAAAATAAACAAACAAATTAGGAAAAGTGTGATCAATAAATAATTTTAGGGAATTATTCTTGAACTCTCCAGGGCATCTCTAATAATAATAATAATAATAATGGATATTCATTGTTCAAATATGTTCACATCATATTATGTATTTCAGCAGATGTGTGTTCTATTGTTCTTCCTACAAGCGAGAAAGGCAGGGCCATTCAGGAAAAGGGAAATGTGTTTGTGTTTTGTTGTATGGTTAAATCTTCTTACCTTTTATGGCCTGCATTTGAGCTCTGCAAGTGCCTGCGTGTGTGTGTGTGTGTGTGTGTGTGTGTGTGTGTGTGTGTGTGTGTGTGTGTGTGTGCGCGCTCGCGCACGAGAAAGAGGGCAAAAGAGAGGGACAGAAAGAGACTATTCTCAATTTCCTTCTAAAAAGAAAATTCATTTGCAGTTGCTAATGTAATGTCATCGTTGTGTTTACTGAGCGTGGATGATGTATAGGGGATGTTGCATTGAGTGAGACTGCTTAATGATGCATAGAATTAAGTCTGCGGCTTTCAGCTGAGCTCCCCTCTCTCATATACCTCCTCCCCTTCTCGCTTCCACTCTCCCTCTCGTCTCTCTCTCCCTCTTTCGTATCCCCCCTCCTCTCTCTCTGTTTAATTCTGCAGCACCTCCACCACCAGCTCGCTTTCCCTCTTTCTCTCTCTTCTCTCTCTTCTCGTTCCCCTTTTTTCTCTTCTTGTTCTCTCTCTCTCTCTCTCTCTCTCTCTCTCTCTCTCTCTGATGCAGGCTGTCTTGGACTGGTGGACACACATTGCTCTGTGCTCCGTTGCCTGACTCCATCAATCACTACAGGGGGAAAGTGTAGAGGGAGAGACGCCTAATTTATAGTCCTTCGTACAATGGTAGCGCAGAAAATAGGCAATCTACAAGCTCACAACGTGCTTCAGATGCAATGTTGTGAGCTTGTAGATCGTCTATTTTCTGCGCCTCGACACTGACATACCACAGAGAATAAATTAGGCAAGAGAGAAAAAGAACAAAAAGAGACATGGCAAAGAAAATTAAAAATAATAATAAGTGGTATGAAAAATAGGCTACACATTGTGTGTAGACACAGTGGAGGATAAATAGTCGAATCTGGGAGGAAAGAAAGCAAATAATTTGGAGGAACGCAACTAGTAATTAATGTTCCACTGTGCGTGATAGCAATTCCAATAGATGCGTTTTCTTAATATTGCATGAATTCTGTGAACAAAAATCCTGCCTTATTTGGCTCTATGGTCATAATTGTGTCTGGGTTGGGAATGGTGGCGTTGATGATGGTGATGGTGATGATAATGATGATTATCATGAGGGTGATTATATTGCTTATGTTAATTGTGTTGGTGTTATGGTTATTACCAATGTGAAATGACTAACTGAGTGAGATAGCTCAGCAGGACTGCAGCTGTGATGGGTTACTAAATGTAACATAGATTGTTCCTATACGATAATAAGTATGAGACTCCCGTAACTCATCCTTACTATAAGGCCAAACAATAGTCTGCACCTGAAACATACCTGCATTGTATGTGTTAATTTAACTCCAGAGAAGTGCACTTCCTTGATTCATCTGCATTGCACTTGAAATCACGGCACAGTTGCTTAGAATTCAAGATTGTCACAATATATGTCATCATTCAGTCTATGTTCAACAAAATACAAAAAAAGGTCAAATACATTGTGGTCCCACTGCGGACACAAAAACACACCAGCTTAATGATTTACTGTGAGAATGCCACAGCATATAGGGTCCCATCAAATACATATCAACGCTGTTGTCTGTATACTGTAGGTTTGTGTACACACACAAATACAAGCTGACATCTGTGACAGTACAGACAAAGCTGGGTGAGTTTCATTTCTCTTTAACAGGACTGACTCTAGCTTATATTTCTGATTCAGATATTTTATTTTATTTATTAGAGATTAGGACACACTAAATTGGCATCGAACGGCGTCACAACATTTTACTCAATGAATTCAGATTTTGCCAATAGACAAGCAAGGGCACACAGAACGTTTTAAGTTTGTAAGCAGATAGGCGAATATGATTGTTTTCAGCAGAAATAGCTATTCTACAATCTCTCAAAGTGTGATGTATGTTGTGAGCATGTAGATCAGCAGTGTTAGATATGGTGTGAAGGTCAATGAAGTAGAGTTAAAGTGGTTACAACAGCTCCAAGAACGTTTTCCAAAGCTATGGTACACTAAAACAATTACACAAATATATAGCCTTATACTTATACTTATATATATACTTATATAGCCTACACAAGTTGAACACTAGAGGAACAAAGAGAGTGTCTGGGGTTGTTTGGGACCTTTTGAATGTAGGGGACAAAGTGGGACAGATGTGAGCAGTAGTCTAAAGCCCAAACCACACCAAAGGGTCCAGTTGGGACAGAACAGTTTTGAAGGCAAACACACCAATGCAACTTATTGAGTTGCAATGAGTTGCATTGGTGTGGTCTACCTTAAAAACCATTTTGTCCCAACCCGACCCTTTGGTGTGGCTTGGTTTTAAAAGTGTACATTTAACATGGGTCAATTTCTGCCTTCTCGCCAGAAACACAAAGCCAAATGTGTATTTATGACCTCCATGTGTGCATCACTATACTTCCCACAACATCACCTATTTAGAGAGACAGAGAGAGAGACAGAGAGAGAGAGAGAGAGTAACTGGTACATCTGCAGGGGCAGCCATAGCTGAGTGCATCAGTGGCAGTTGGACCTTAACTCACCCGTTCTGTGTGTCTGTCGAAGAGTCCCTGTCCCCCCCGCGCATACAAAGTCATCTGAGGTTGAGCAGATATCTGCTGGATGAAGCAGTTAATGCAAAAGCAATGTCCATTCCCCCCTTGTAGACCAGGGGGAATGAAGACACAATTACAGATGAAGACAGTATTATACAGTAACATTTTGTAAAATGAAAACTTTTCCTGTGCATAATAGGCCTTTATTTCAATAATAGGACTATGATCAATTACAGTATTTAAGTACTTGTTGCAGTCCTCTGACATATGTGACCTCCAGCAAACCAAGTCAGATTTGTTGGAGGTCAGATACGTCAGGCAGGAGTTTGTTTGTCAAGTGACATGCAAAACCATTCCAGTGACTGATGCTGTTTGTTTGCTTGTTGATTCTGCTGTTATTCTCTCACATCATACTCCCCTCCTCCCCCTTCACGTCTCCCCACCCCTCTCTCTCTTTCCCTCTCTTTCTCTCTCCCTCACTCTCTCTCTCTCTCACTCCATTGCTCCGTTGTGATCCAGCTGTCCACCCCATTCATCATTCCGCCACACTCCCCCGTGCAGAATTATTATTTCTTTGATGTGTTACTAGTTGAAAACAAATCCATTTTGCTGCCCATCAATTTATCATTTGGAATGGGGGAGTCACACTCGAGTTGTAGGGGCAACCACATTTTCCCATTCCAACTGGACCGGTACTCTGCACAAGTGTGTGCATGCGCATGCCTGCGTTTGTGCCTGCGTGTGTGCTGCTGCACACGCTTGGGTTTGTGAGGGAGGGTGTGTGCATGGGCAAAGATGAGTCAGTCTTGTTTGGATGTGTGGTGGTTAATGTGTGTGTGTGTGTGTGTGTGTGTGTGTGTGTGTGTGTGTGTGTGTGTGTGTGTGTGTGTGTGTGTGTGTGTGTGTGTGTGTGTGTAGTCAGCAGGTGCAATGCGTGTGGTCTGCTTCCATCAGAAGTGCTCAGAGGAGCAGGTTGAAAGAACTGATGGGGGACAAACAGTGGTAAATGGAAGGGATACGAGCAAATAGAGTGAGGAATGGCACAGAAAAGAGATGAGTGAAGCCTGATACATATACCTATATCCTACTTCATTGCTCGCTAAATATAACAGATTTTCATCACGCTGCTAGCTTGAAGATCCATTATTTTCAGTGAGCGACACAGCAGTGAGCTTGTAGATCTGCTATTTCCGGGGTGTGCAGTCCGACAAAGTATAAATCAGGCTTCAGAGAAAAGGAGCAGGAGAGAGAGAGAGAGAGAGAGAGAGAGAGGGCTTCCCTCCTCTTTCGTTCACCCTCCCTCACACCTAACGTCTGTGATAATTTATCACTCCTCCTAGCTTGGCTGACAAACTATTTGCAGGAAAATGAGTTTTTCCGCCACGGATTTGTCCTCTGGGAATGGAAAGGGGAGCTGCTGTGTTTTTATTCTGTCACTCACTCACGCATGTGCGTGTGCGCGCACGCACACACACATCACATGCGGGCACACACACACACACACACACACACACACACACACACACACACACACACACACACACACACACACACACAC
Source organism: Protomyctophum bolini (assembly GCF_963924005.1). Classification (NCBI taxonomy): domain Eukaryota; kingdom Metazoa; phylum Chordata; class Actinopteri; order Myctophiformes; family Myctophidae; genus Protomyctophum; species Protomyctophum bolini. The sequence continues at coordinate 18,861,907 of NC_137883.1, read as the reverse complement.
ACGAGCGCGCGCACGTATAGTGTACACAGACAAATACACAATCCACACACATACAGATGTATACTTGTGCGCACACAGATTGAGGTCTCCAGTATTTATGAGTGGGGGTGGTGTGGGTGGGTAGGGTGTTAAGATAAATGAGGTAAATTAATAGAGTCACTGAGGGGAAAGAGCTGCTTCCGCTCCAGCAGATCTGCTACTGGGAGGAGGAGCGGACACCTCGCTCTCTTTCTCTCTCTCTCTCCGTACATCTCTCTTTTACCTCTCTTTTTTATCACTTTACCTCTCTCTCTCATTATCTATCTCTTTACCCCTTCACTCTTTCTTTATCTCTCTCTGCCCATATACCCCTCTCTTTACCGCCCCCACTCTCTCTCTCTTTCTCTTTATGTTGATGTCTCTTTACCTCTGTTTATATATCTCTACCTGTCTTTACGCTCTCTTTTTTTCTTTCTTTTTTTTTTTACCTCTCGCTCATTTCTTTTCTCTACCTCTTTACCTCTCTGTTTCCTCCCTGTACCCCCCCCCCCCCTCTCTCTCTCTCTCTCCCTCTCTCTACCTCCTTCACCTGCCAGGCCATCCTTGTTACATTTCCATCCCGTCCTCTCCTCTCTCCACTCCCGATCAACCCCCCCCCCCACACAATGATAAATGTAACACTCAGACAAACAGCGGGGAGAGCCGTGCAGCATAATGTCAGCTTAGATCAACACTGGAGCAAAAGCAAATATCACAACATCTGCACTGCATTTCGCTCACTGTGTGTGTGTGTGTGTGTGTGTGTGTGTGTGTGTGTGTGTGTGTGTGTGTGTGTGTGTGTGTGTGTGTGTGTGTGTGTGTGTGTGTGTGTGTGTGTGTGTGTGCGCACGCGCGCGCACGTGTGTTTGTGTGCGTGCCATAATTGCTAAGTTTGAGCTGGGTCACTGCATTTCAACCCCATCAACAAAGATATTGACAATGTGCTTGATGGAGAATTACATCACAGTAAAGACCTAATTACATTGTTATTACCCTGGGCTATCAGTAATCATCAAATGACGTGTCTACGGGACATCTCAGCAGTAAATTTACAGAGGCACTCTGTTCATGCACTCTCTCTCTCCCTTTCTCATTCATACTTTCTCGCTCTATATATACATCTGTCTTTCTACATAGGACTCTGACTCAATAAGCTCAGGGCTAATTACTCCATCAAGCTCATTCCTTTTTTGACGATGATCTGACGACAAAACATGTTGGACAGAACATAGGGGAATTGGTTCATGATTAACAAACACTGAATAAACAGTGATAGGCTACTGTATATATAAATGAAGTATCAAGATTTAAAGATAAGTTCATGACATTTTTGCATGTGCAAGTGCAATTTACATCAAGCCACACCACTGTCAAATGAGTTCTTTAAAGAAATTATGGAGGTAATTGACTTCTAGACTTATTTCCAGTAAGTGACAAAAATGTGTTAGTTCAGTTCCGACCTGCCCCATACTAAGCCACAGGTGAGTCTTAACTGGCCACATAGTCGACTATGTGGGATGTCGACTAATGCGGGCCCACCGACTGGAGTCGACCAGGGCTCTATTTGCTACTTGTTTTGCCTACACAAATCTATTGGCCAGAATACGTAGGGACGCCAGCATGTGGTTAAGAACACACCAGTAATGGAGTTTGAATCATAGTGGTCAGTCGAGTGGTGACTAACATCACAGGTGGAGATAACAAATCACTTATTCCAGACTGATAAGTGTGGACATAATCTATACATATACAGTATAGGGTTAGACAAGCTGATGGTAAAACCTCAACCTTTTGCAATGTAACTGGATTATGTTGTAAAATGTTACAATCAATCTATACAACACATCAGTCTGGAATAAGTGATTCATTTGAACAAGAGTTCCCATGAGGCAGCTAAACTTTGTATTATAACTGGCCAACTTACTCACTCCCCGTGATGTCAGTCTCCAAGGAAACCAAGTCTGATTGACAGGCACAAAGACAACATCTCTGTGTGTGTGTGTGTGTGTGTGTGTGTGTGTGTGTGTGTGTGTGTGTGTGTGTGTGTGTGTGTGTGTGTGTGTGTGTGTGTGTGTGTGTGTGTGTGTGTGTGTGTGTGTGTGTGTGTGCACATGCAGTTTTTAGGCCCTGCATTTTCAATTGCATCCATCATAATAATAACATATATGACAAGAGATAGATGGTAAGACTCCTTGTGCAGTGCAATCGATATAGAAAGGATTATCCTTCTATCCTAACAGATACATGGGTGGTAGAAAAGACTCTGTCATGACAGATATAGATAGTATAAAGAACTCTCCTTCTGATATGACATAGGTTGATAGTAAAAAACAGAAATAGTAGAAAAGTGTATACTTCTATCTATCATGACATGACAAGTAGAAAAGACTCTCCTTCTGTTTGTGAGTCCAACTTGCAGGTTGAACTAAACACTTCTAAATGCTATACGTGGGGCAGTGCCCTCTTTTGCTAATGGCTATTACAGCCTGTATGCCATTGTGGGCCATACAATGGCCATCATGCTGAGATCTTGTGAGGAGCTTGCTGGCAACAGTTATTAGCCACCGAGAAACTCAGGGGGAGCTCAGCCAACAGAAGAACAAGAAGATTTGGGGTTCTAGGGGTGCCAGCAGGGGGAGGACCAGAGAACAGGGTGCGGGGTCAGAGGGCAAAGCCGAAACGGAAATGGGAGGCAGAAGGGGAACAATGGATGGGGCAGGTCTGGGACAGACAAAGCTGGAGGGAGGGTGGACAGTGCACAAAACACAGGAAGATGTTCAGAAAAAGATGTAGGGGCAAAATAGAGGGTCACCAAAACAGATGGCAAAAGCTGGTTGGAGAAAAAGGTGAAGAACAGGGAGGCGGAATTGACTATTAACAACACATGGATCATGAAAGTAATCGTGACAACTTCAGTGTGAATACATCATTCACATATGGCAACATATGGCTAATACTAAGAAAAACGCAATACTTGCATCCAGCTGGGTGTTTAATGCGGGAAGTGATTGCAGAACTCAGCATACAGTATAGGTCAAAGTGTTTAACACACCTCAAAGATGTCACTTTTTATAACTTTTACATACCATGTGGATTCAAACACTCTCCAAACAGTTATATGCTAACCGGAAGGCTCGCCTTAAAACACACTCACCCTCATCTTTTCGTCTTCTTGCATTTGTTTTACTGAGGACAAGGTTAGGCTTAATACGTTCAGGGTTATAGGCATAGTTTTACTGAGGTTAAGTTTAGGAATATAGGCTTAGGTTTTGGCACTGTTTTACTGAGGTTAAGGTTATAGGAATAATGTTAGGTTTAGTTTAGGCATATAGTTTAATTAGGTTACGTTTAGGAATACCATGCATGCAGCACCTTATAGAGACCTACCGGCCGCTCTGCCGGATTAAAGCCTGCAGGTGACTTTGTTTTGAGACGAGCATTCTGGTATTATATTGTCCCACCATGCAGATTGGTTAAAATAACATTTTATCCATTCATTCAGTGTCGGATTTCAGCTTTAAAGAGGGTCTAGTCAAACTCTCAAAGGGATGTGCTATGTCAGTGATTCTCCAAGTGAGGTGCACTGCAGTGAAGAGCACTCTGGGCTGAAGGCTCCTCAACAAAGTTGAGTAATTTGACAATTATTTCAATTAGGCTATAAATGTAAACAGAGATTAGCACAACATATGACAAAAAAAAACAAGAATGCATTATTTCAAAAGAATGATTGGCGTTGTGAAAAGAGTGCATGGACTAATGGAATCATCAATACTGAGGTGTTTTCTCAAGCCATTATGGCCTAATTATCTGTCTCATTTCGAATCGCTGACCACAAAGACACAAGCGTGCGGGTAGATTTATAAAAGTTGTCATTAAGTGGGCTTTTCCTCGCGTGCCCATTCATCTTATTGGGCGTGTGGAGCGACAAGAGGGGCCACGTGGAGCGAGAGAGGAGAGGCGATGCATCACTCTGGGAAGGAACACGCACAGCGAGTAGGTATAATCAGTGAATCACACACCGAGCCACACTTTCCCTGCAACACACACACCTCTGCAGGAGTGAGAATACTGACGCAAGAAAAAAAATAGTATAGTCCGTGATCTGATCCATCATCCATGCAGAAAATAGAACTATGCACCCAAGCATCATGCATGCATGCGTGTGTGCATGTGCACGAAAATGTATGGGCTCTGGGATAACGTGTCCTCAAATGAAACTAAATTAATCTAATCTCTAACGAGTATAACAAACGTGTTAACTGTTGTGTTTCAGGCCCAGTATGAAACAGCCGCGGGTGTGTATTTTTCCGGCCCTGCGCAGTGTTGGGCCTATAATCGCTGTTTTATCGACGAGGTGATGCTGGCAAAGAGCACATCGCTGCTCTTCAAGGCTATAGGCCTCACATTACCATTAGATTAGCCTACCTGTGTTGTGACAATTTGAAGTGATCAGATGATTTCAATGTAAATTTGTTGGAAGCTGTTTGTCTGACCTTTTAACCTGGCCTCGTCGTGGCACCTGTCGCGTCACCACTGGCCTGGGGATCTGATGAACCGTCAACAAGACAAGACACACCGACGCAAGAAAGAAGCAAAACAACACAAACACCAAGACAGCGAAAATGGAGATCTGCTTCAATAGTTCAATCACGTTGTTTCAACTTCACTTTGAAATTATGTATCCATTCATCTATTAATGTGAGCTATTGTTGCGTTATATGTGAGTGCTGTAGGCTATGGCTGTTTCGTTCTTTGATGGGCCCAATAAACATATTTTGAAAGTAAACTTTCTTAACTTTACAATTACAACCAGTATACGGGCTATAGTGTTACATATATGTATTGTGTTTAGTGTTTAAAATATAATCTTATAAAATGAGAAAAAATGCTGATAGACATATAGGCCTCATGCTTAGCCTATATACTTTATAATAAGGATGTTGTTTAATTGTTAGTTTATTTTATTTTTAATTAGCCTAATTATCCCTTAACTTTGTGTGCGTAATTTGGCTTGTAAATGTAAGGGTATAAGGATATGTCATTGTGATTGGAGTCGGCATTTATAGTTTTCATGATAACCCTCTGATCAATGCACGCAATTAAGTGACGCCAATCATAATAGAAAGCTAAATGTGTTGTTGTTTTTTACCATGCGGCTGAATCAGTTGATGAGGATGAAGAAAAATACACCAGAAGTTGTTGGATCGACGTGCACGCTATAGCTACAATAACCTTGACAGATCCAGGGTGTGCCCACAATTAGTCCACAATCTCATTGGCCTGCATGTCGCGTGTCGTGGCAGAAATGTGTAATAGCTTAATGAGGTCATTATCACAAGTTTTCAAACTGAAAAAAATACTAATAGTATCGTATTATCGGATCGTTTAGTGAAGTGAAGTCGTGACTCGTTAGCAGCACTTGTCATGAAGGTCAAAATTATTGAGAAACGGACAAGTTTCAACAGGTATGGCTATATACATTATGGCTATATATACGTGTGGATATTGTATAAGCTCTTGAGCGATATGGACATTGCGGCAATGTTCATATCGCCAAGGGGCAATGTCATTGCCCCTTGGCAACAAGACCCGTAATTTAACACTTATATGTCACATTGTTATTGTGATGATAGATAGCAATCAGGGAGTTTTAATCCCTTGTTAAACTCTTGACAACCTCTCTTGTCTCTCTGTCCCCCGCCATCGGGCAAATGTCATTTTCGCTTTGGAGAGGATCTATATGCTTCCATCTATAAGGTTAGGATTCCCTTTAGTCTTTTGATAGATTATGTATTTGAAAACACGTGCCCCATTGTCCCGTAGCACGGTATAAGCACAGTAAGCGCACTGATGTAGTGCAGCTCTTATTTAGATTGTAATGTAGTATAGCTTGTGTTGGTAAAAGATGAAGAATGAAGGACATCGAGATAAGAACGTTTACTTTAACGGTGTGATCATATAGCTCATAGAGATTCATAGGATGGTTTTCTCTTTGTAAAGGGATCCTAGCTACAACCACTGAATCTATTTTGGTATACAATTCAAACCTGTCGCCATATACTGACCTGTAAGTTAAAGTCAGACAAACATGAAGGCTAAATTAAGTCAAAATATGTTAATGCCACATCATAAGAGCCCCCCATGTCATAAATGGTTGGATGAACCAATTTATGACAAATGAACCAATTTAACTTTAATGGTTGTTTGTTTTACACGCTTGTGTGAGAACGCCATTAACACTGTCAGAACTCGAGGGGACGTGTCACACTGACAACCTGTTGGATTTCACAGGGTGGTCAGTTTTTTTTTAAAAGGGCAAAACTCTGTCCTGGAAATGTTATATGAACAATTGAATATACGCACAAATGTCTATGACAACATCAAAACAGCTCAAAGATAAGCAGCATGCATGAGCTATGCATGTTGGGCATGTCTTTGCCTTCCTTTCGCTATTCCAGTGATTGTATATAGGCTGTTATTATGCATTTGATCAGGCTCATCATTTTAACGCTGATATAGGCCTATATATATTGGAAGGATGTATCGGTTTTGAGGCGGGTAAAGTTCCTCTGAGAAAAGAAAACCCAGCATGCAGAATTATTAGTAGCCTAAGTATATATAGGCAAATGCAATTTAGATTAATTCTGTTCACGAGTTAGAAATACTGTGTTATAATGGATTCATATACACTCACTATTGGGTTAATTGTTACTGTTGGGTTTTATTTTTTGCTTTGTTTATACCATGACCAGAAAAATAAAACGCATCACTTGATCAAAATTAATGTGATGGCTTTCTTTCACGTTAATAAAAGGGGACAACAATTTAGATAGAATCTTTAAATAAATAGTTAAAAGCAATTTACGGGAAAGTTTTTTAACGACGAATATATATATAGGCAAATGAGAATGGATAAATACGAAATTTGTGGGAAAGCTATAAAAGTTACACCCTCTTCTATTACATTACGTGTCATATATACAGTGACATCAATGTGTCCATATATGGACACATTGAATTGAACCCTGGCTTTAGCGTTTATAAACGCTAAAGCCAGGGTTCAATAGACATTGAACAACAGTGACTGTCTGACCTGCAGGATAAAAGCATTATGTCAGCAGAAGACATGCAGTCCAATTTGCCCCCCCCCGTGAAACAAAGCCTTTTTATAGGAGAATAAACAGGAGAGATTGATTATTATAGCTTTGTGTCATAGCGGGTCAGCATTATGAATATCATAATTGAAACGAAACAACTGATGGGCCCCATAATACTTTAATGATAAAATACGTAAAATTATAAATTGAGTTTTCACTTATTTGGGTTAGGCTGCAGTCTCGTGCAGTATATGCATCAGTGTCGTTTGACTCGTGGTCGTCGTGTTCATCTTTTTTGTTCTTTCATAAAAATAAGTGTCACATGGTTAAAATGACATTCTAATAAACTTTCTTACATGAAAATTGCTCGTCTTTCAATTTTCAATTTCAAACTAAGGGGGTCAGTCCCTGCCTATAGCTACCTGTCAGGGAATAGACTATACTGACGGATTGCAGCAAATCACGTAACAAATTGCGTGTGAAAACGGTGCACTCCAAATGAACCTGAATCCACAGAGCACAGACCCTCGGAAATAGTGTCACACAACTTGTACACAATCTAATCAAAGTGGAGCTGTCGCTGGGGGTGAACGAAAACAAGCCGTCTCTTTGACGAGTGTTTCCGTAAACGTCGCGGCGGGTTTCGCCCAGTCAGTGTGGGTGGAATGCCATCAAAACACAGAATCAGTCAACCATGTGGCTTTTTGGGGACAGGTGACGCCCTCTTTTCGGAAAGACACACCTCATCCCTGCGTTTCCCTGCGCCCTCCTCCAAGCCCTCGTCCAATCGCCGCCCTCCGGTCTCTCCAGCCTGTGCTTCAGTTCAATAAAACCTCGCAGGGTATTGGCAGCGGCTCCTATTGACTGACTCCGTCTATTCTTTAGCTTGTGTTGAAAACACCTCGATCGTCTTGGACCTGCACGGCAATCCATCCACTGCATCCTGCAGGCGATTATATCGTCCCCAACTTCATTCTATTTGGATAATACCTGCTTCGGAAATTCAGCTTCACAGCAAAGGTAAATGTTATGCCCAATATGTAATAGCAATATATGTTGTATTTTTTGTGTGTCGTGTGTGTTGTACGAAATGCATGTGTACGAGACCGAGTTAGAAACTAAACGGGGAATCTGTTCATGCATTGCGACTTGCGAGCGAAATTGCAGGAGCACACTCAATGTAGATTGATTTCGAAAAATCGGACAGCAAATAGAGTGCATGCAATCGAAGGTCATTTTGCACATGACACGTATATGAAAGAATAGGCCATAATACGTTGGTCAATGCAAATTGATTTGCTTTGAAAGGTGGCAGACCATAAATGGAATATTACCTATAAATATAATCAGACTGAGTTAAGTTGTTTTCACAACAATGATTCGCCTTATTCTTTTGCTGAGGGAAAAGTGAATTTCGGTCCAAACTAAAATTCAATGTATAACGTTATACAAGTTTTCTTGGGATTGTTTGGCTACATATGACGAGTAGCCTAATATTCAAATTAAACACGTGGCATTTAGTTGAGAGAGACTAACTTGAGAGTGAAAATTTTTCTTTAGGTTCCTATTCCGAAAGAGGCTCGGGGATGTCAAAATATATTGAGAAGCAAAGGCAAACATTTAATTTAATAACATCAGTAGGCTTATTTCTCCGCGCAGGAAACGTGCCTGTGTCCAATATAGACGCCATAATCATTTCATATAGCACACGCTCACTTGAAATAACAGCGAGAATGAAAACAAAACATTCGGTATATGCATAGACGCTGTAACAAGTCTGCATCAGGGCAGCTTTACATTTCATGAAGCTATAACAACAACGCCAAAAAGGACGGTATAATTAGTAGGCTAGGTCATCAGGTGAAAGTTGCTTCTGGTAACTCTTGCATTGATTATAGAATTTCATTTGAGCTGTTTAGTTGCGTGTGAAATGTCAGAGTAGGCCTATAGGCTATTGTGGGTTGTACAGTTAGTACTAGCCATATTATCTTAACTAGCGGACTATACTTCCATATAGTTAGCAGTTGTACCTTCTTTCTTAAACATTGTTGTGGTAATCCAGATCTACTCATATTTACGAGTTCTAAATTATTATTATTATTAGAGTCCCATAAGCCCAGGCATATTAATGTAGGCATATAGCCTAGAAACATTGATAAATTGCAATAGGCTATAGCTCATACAGCGATTATTCTGATAACTTTTTAAGCATAAATTAAAATGTGTAAACTGATGCAGAGTTGCACTTCTGTCAAGTTTAAACTTGATCTCCATGATGGACTTAAAAAACGGATGCATGCAGTTACAATGTTGAACTTCATTATGTCTAAATGTGAGAAGATTTGCTTGCCATAACTATAATTATTGAATATTTAGATTTTTTTTTGAATATTTAACAATATATGGAATCTGAGATATTATAGGTACATTTTCCTACATCTCAACAGTAAAAGTTGAGTTGAGGGCAGCCTCCCAAAAAGCCATCTTATTGTTAACAATAGCACTGCAGGATATAAGGCAATACTAGTGCTTTAAGCACTGTATAATGGCTTCAAATTGTGGTTGTTTTCATATTTCAATCAATTTGCTGATAATTTAACGAAATCAACAGAATCAATCAACCCCAGAAATGAAGGGGTTGATTGATAGGTGTGTGTGTGTGTGTGTGTGTGTGTGTGTGTGTGTGTGTGTGTGTGTGTGTGTGTGTGGTTCATAAATCATATGCCTATATATTCAGGAGTAATGTCCTCCTTTTGGTCTGAAAAATACTTGCATGATAGAATAATATAGCAGCTTGTTTGTGGGGGTTGGTCTTCCCTTTTTATTTAAAAGGCCCTGCATGGTCTTGGTATATGGACTTAATCAAGCTATATGACAGACAGTGACGCCAAAAAAACATGTTTAATATATAATCTTGCAAATTCAGCAAATCTTTGCACACGTGTGCAGTCAAACTTGATTTATTTATTCTGAGAACGACGCTTAAATGATGGTGCTAATTAATAATCATGATTTTATTAAAAGTTTTAACTTGTATAACCTATAGTGAGTATTGATCTAATCTAAATGTATACTCCAAACGGTTCTCAAACAAAAACAAAACAAAAAATATATATCTTGAGCACATGCCGTTTACAAACAAGTGCAGTTTTGTCAATGAGTTGACTGACTGTATATGCAGATAACTGATGATCTTTGTAAAGTAATGAGCACCTCCATAATCATGTAATACAGATAGGACCAAATGCTCCCTCCATCTCTCTCTCTCTCTCTCTCTCTCTCTCTCTCTCTCTCTCTCTCTCTCTCATATTTTAGGCTACTTTCCACTAACACCAGATTCTATACTGACCAGACAAACATGCTATCTAAAATTCCAGCTGGTTGAGATAGACTATCAACCGTGCACGTGCCTTTAACTGGTTAATATGACATATATGACATATCTAATTGCCATGAGACAGACAGGTTATTAATCTTATTAAATTAATGTATGGCATATAGGCTACCATCACACAATACAGTATCAAACGCGAAGCATATAGGCTATCAATTTATCATATATCGATCTATCGCAATACCTCAATTAACAATAACAACAATATATACTTTTGCAGTAATTTGAAGTGGTGGTGCTCTCGGGAATACACTCATGCCAGAAAAGGCAACACGTGGACTAAAAACTCCTTGTTAAGTTGGACAAACTTGGACAGCATTACATTTGGCCAGGAGACCAAGGAGCCTCAGGGATATGTCCATAACGGGACGAGGTAAGTAAACAATAACTGATCATGTCGCCTCAGCCTATACTCTTCTCTCTCTCGCCTGTGAAAAGTTGAAACATAGCGCGGACAGCGGACTAAATTCAGTCAGGCTATAATCGTTGAAATCGGATATCGTGTCGTGAGCCAATAACGTGCAATCGTGCATGATTTTTTAAATCGGATTCCTTTTTTAAATTGCCAACTTTATAGTCAACAAGCAAGGCCCGTTAAAACAATATTTTAATATGCAGGCAGTCCATTCAACATTTAATTTACCACGACCTGCATTAGCTCGAGGGAACAATTGCCTTGATTGAATAGTTTATTAGACATAAATGTAAAACAGCAACAGAGTCAAACACTTATTCAAAAGCACAAAAGTCCTTGCGGTCTTGTTTCTATTTGGCCCTATGCAATCAATTCATATAAAAATATATAGCCTATATGCACTGGTATTCCACGAAAACGAAAATATTTGCCTAAATGTATACATGTAAATTATAAACACCATCTCTTAGGCCTACAACTTGAATAAAACAATAGATATAGGTGATATTTCAGTCTAGCGTGGCCTCATTGAATTTCAAATGTGCACTTTTGCAACAAAATAACATGTCCGTTTCACCGTTTGTGTATAAAGGCTTTGAAGTTAATTGCCTTGACATGATGTCAGATAAATGTTGGGGTCATCAGTGGTCATTAGCGCTTCAATTGCACCAGTGATGGAGTGCATGGTGGTGGTGCATGGGGGGCTTGTTTATGTTTCATACCGTCGGCATAAATTATGACTCCACCACGCACGACGCCCCAGCCTCGTCATTTTCTCTGAGTGTGCTATAGGATGCTTATTGGTTATATATAGCTTATATAGCTGAGCATGCACTGGATATGCCTAAAATGAACAACCACATTTACCGAAAGAAAAGCAACAATTAAGGATTGTATCGGCTATATAGACTATAGGTCTACACTTCAGAGAAGATACAATAAATTGTTGTTGTTTTTTCAGCTACACGTATATAGGCTATACTAGTCTATTGTGAGTAAATAATGCCATAAGAGTAGGCATAAGACTTGCAGGCATGCACGCCTGCACATGGCATCAACACGCCATACATTTTAGAATGTCTTGCAGGTGTGGTGTAATGAAACAGGCTATAACACATTTTGACTGAGTTGAAGGGAAAGGCCTATAGGTTTTATTTATGTATTCGTTTTAATTTTAAAGAAATATCACCACTCAACAGCACAGTATACGCTAATTCTGGACATGCAGGCCTAGATTATTTTAACGAATTAGGAAGCGCGTTCCCCATTTTATCAGGTTTTATGAATGAACAAGCAGACTAGAAAACAATTAGTCTGGTTGTTTTTTATTCTCTCTATATCTACCCCCCTCCCTGTCTATCTGTCTGTCGCGCGCGTGCGTGTTTGCGCTGTTGTGAGCTGCTTTTTTATGCGCGCGCGTACTATAGCCTACACAGTGCACGTGTGCGTGCGTTCTGTTCCCCTGGGCATTACTCCACTTTAATATCCTGCAGGTTGATGAAGCTTGGCGGGGAGATTTTTTGACACACTCCGCTAGCACCGTTAATAGCGCTCCCCTCCCAGCCTGGCCCGGCTCGGACCGCAAGCCGTTTGATGTGGAAATGAAAGCTGGGAAATAAGGGCTAAAGAAAGGAGCGAGGGGAAGCGAGGGACTCAAAAGGTTAAATTAAAAGCAATGGTATTCTTCTTAGAGTCACTGATGCAGTCCATACTCCATAGTCAGAAAAGGTACAGGCGGCCAATGACAAAACCGGTCCATGCAGCTGTAGCCTGGCAGCCTGCATGGCTATACTTGGCTGCAATATGTTTACATGGAAAAGTCGAATTTACACGTGTTATATATAGGCTCTGAATCTGATAGATCTATGCCTGGTCCCATGATGTGAAAAAATGCCATAGTCTACTAAAAAAAGATGTCATAGAATGCAACCAGTTTTCAACCAAAATTGGCTAAATGCAACTCATGTATTTCGAAGCCCTGAGAGATTCTCACAGTGAGGATACACCTTTTACCAAACACATATAGAATGAAAACGATACACCTAATTATAGATGATCCAACTAGCGGATTTAGTAATACGCCTATCTATTTCGCCTAACGGAATAAATGTGACTTTATCTGCATCCTTTTCCTTGTTGTGCTCAAATGAACAGTATATAGCCAAGGAAGGACTAAGCTATACACATATGTTCTGTTTCATGCAGCCACTGACCATTCACTAAAGCGTAATAATCAACCGCATTTTAAAGTTTGGACCCAGACAAACAATGATGAACTCTCATGCGAGGAAACCCTCTGTGTTCAATAGGACAGTCCCAGGACTGAGGGGGGGCATCCATCCAAGGATGTGGAGGAGTTGCTCTGACCTGTCTACACCAAAGGCTGTCAAAATACTAGCTAGATCCCACTTATTTGGTCAGTTGCCTATACTTTTATCTGTTTTAAACAAAGAAAAATACTTACACAGTATGACACCTTAACTCTGAATGTAACCACCATGTAACTCTAAGAGTGGATAAAAATAACACGATTTATATGAAAAACATTACTTTTTTTACTGCCCGCTGCGATTGGATAACTTAGTTATTAATGTTACTTTTAGCCTTTGCCTATATGTCTCGAGGTAATTCTATTTAATGTTATCATTTTCTTACAGTTTCTCGTTGTAAAATTAATTTAATTCATAGGAGCATGGTATCAGTAAGTATAGGGTACAAAGTTACAGTAATTCAATTTAAGGACATAATTATAGGTTGTGAATCTTTTCTTTACTGGAGGTAAACATGCAGAATCAGATTCTTGTGGAAGATTCAAACTATATTATTTGTAGGCATACTTATAGGCACACTTTCTTCTTGTAACAAAATGTTTCATATGCCTCAATGACTTATAGTTACTTTGTAGCGTCACTATTAATTTCAATTTATTTTGTCCTATCAGTGCTACATCATCAACTGTTAATCAGTAAGCAAAAGTTATATTTATCACATAGATAATAAACCGTTTAAGTGTGTGTGTGTGTGTGTGTGTGTGTGTGTGTGTGTGTGTGTGTGCGCGTGCTCGCATGCACTCTGAGTGCACTCTGCACACGTGCAGAGTGTGGGGGTGTGTGAATGTTGCATATGCGTTTGTATGCGTGCATGCACATCTGTGAGGGTTCTGTGTGTGCATGCTACAACTGCCAACATGCACATGCACGTGTGTGTGCATGTGCGTGTGTGCGTGTGTGTGTGTGTGTGTGTGTGTGTGTGTTTGTGTGTGCGTGTGCGGATGCGTGTGTGTGCGTGTGTGTGTGTGTGCGTGCGTGGTAGATGCAGGGGCAGGGGCTCAGGTTCCATGACATTTATGTGTGTTCATCCCCCTATCTCCCCCAGGTCATGGGGGTCTTAACCAACTAGGTGGAATGTTTGTGAATGGACGACCACTTCCGGAGGTGATCCGGCAGCGCATCGTGGACATGGCCCACCAGGGCGTTCGGCCCTGTGACATCTCTCGTCAGCTCCGAGTCAGTCACGGCTGTGTCAGCAAGATTCTGGGACGGTAAGGACAACACGCACCTTTAACTCAGCTGTGTATGACTATAACTCACTAAACTCAGTCATACACAGCACAATTCTCAGTGTTAATTTAATCCGCAAGAGTTGAAATGTATACCCATATTTTATGATATTAAGACTGAGGATTTTTCAGTGGATACATTCTTTGTACACTGAAGGGAACAATTAGGACAGCAGGCACTCTCCCTCGCTTATGTTGAGCCAATGCAGGGATTTGACCAATGCGTCAGACCATGTGTCAGACGTCTGACAGATGTTGACCAATGCGTCAGACCATGTGTCAGACGTCTGACAGATGTTGACGAGGACATGAGTTACAATATACGCCGACATGTATGCAACAACGCTGAGCCGTGTTTCAGCAACATGGGAAGCTGAGACTTGCGGCCCCATGTCGAGACAATCCTACATTTCTAAGTCGAGCACTGTGTTCAAATTGAAGTACATTATTATAGTCCCATCCTGTCAGTATATGCGCAACTCCAATCAAATGGCAGAGAGTCGTTATTACACCGCTCAATATAGGCAATCGCTCGACATGGGTACTCGCTCGTCCTGACATGCCTCATGGGGCTAAAGTCCACTTTCTGACAGCATTCCTGCATGCATTGAAATGTCGATATTCAATGTTGGTGGTTTGCAGAGATGTACAATGGCAATCTTTTAATTTGTTGGCAAACTCACTGAACCCTTTCCTATACCTTGCACTCGTCCCCACAGCTACTATGAGACAGGCAGCATCAAGCCTGGTGTGATCGGGGGCTCCAAGCCCAAGGTGGCCACTCCAAAGGTGGTGGACAAGATAGCAGAGTACAAGAGGCAGAACCCCACCATGTTCGCCTGGGAGATCAGGGATCGATTGCTGGCGGAAGGAGTCTGTGACAGTGACACTGTACCGAGTGTCAGCTCCATCAACAGGTGACAAAGATAAACCCACCCGATGCACAATAGAATCCTTCAGATGCAGCACAGTAAACTCCTCAGTGTACACTCAGAAATAATTATAAATTGATAGATTAACACTGAAGGATTTTACTGTGCGTAGCGTATACTGTGCTGTTGAGTGGTGATATTTCTTTAAAATTAAAACGAATACATAAATAAAACCTATAGGCCTTTCCCTTCAACTCAGTCAAAATGTGCTATAGCCCGTTTCATTACACCACACCTGCAAGACATTCTAAAATATGGGACAAAAGTAGGTACAATGTGATAATGTAGGTTGAGTGAATAATAATCACATGTGTGTCCCTATACTGAACATTACACTTTATTTTATTTGGATCCAGAATAATTCGAACGAAGGTCCAGCAGCCATTCAATTTACCGATGGACAGCAAAGGCCTAAGTCCAGGACACACGCTAAGTAAGTCTCACAGATCAAGTATAATTCATATTTCACAGGATTAGGCATGAGCCCTAATGCCTACAATATATATTATTGATATTATTCATATTAATAATGGTGATATTTACCCTCTATTTTCTTTCTCTTTGCCCCTCTTAAGTCCCCAGTTCAGCAGTGACCCCTCCCGAGTCACCACAGTCGGACTCATTAGGCTCTACTTACTCCATTAGTGGGCTGCTGGGTATCCCACAGGCCAACGCTGATGGCAAGAGGAGCCTTGATGATAGTAAGTGAAGGACCCCTGGGTGTTCCCCAGATCCCACATTGAAAGGCAGAGCTCTAGGGGAATTGGCCTCCAGTACTACGAAGTGAAGCGATCTTGCACACACGTTTAAAGAAAACAGAGACAAGGCTAAATAATGCTGATTAATTACAATGTTGCTATTCTAGATGGGTTTTACACATGGGTTGTTTCCAAATATAGGCAATATTGCAATTTCCCCGCATGATGTTCTCTCCCAGGTATATCGAATGCACACACATGTACAGTGCATGGTGTCAGCGGCGAGTTTCGCGTACAAACTCCTAGCCTATATACTACATGTAGCTTTTGTCTAATTACTTGCAATTTCAATCTAATCTTCTTGTGATAAACCATGTCACTCTTTAATTCGGACTCTCTTCCTTTCTTTCCACGTCCCTTCTTGTCCCCGAAACCCCCCTTCTCTTCCCAGGTGATCAGGAGAGTTGTCGACACAGCGTTGACTCCCAGGGCAGCGGAGGCGTACCACGGAAGCAGCTGAGAGTGGATCACTTCCCCTCTGCCCCCCAGCGCCTGGACTGTGGCTTTGACCGTCATCACTATCCCCCAGAGTCTTTCAGCTCAGCCTCCTCCAGCAGCAAGACCGAACAAGTAAGACCAGTACTCAGCCCAGTGAACGAGTATACACTGACACCACGGCGCGTATTCAGAGCGTCAAGCTGTGACTCCGCCCACCCCCGGGGGAAGTTGTGATTTGCTCTCGTTCACTGCAATGCAATTTGCGGCATTTCCAAAACAATATTGCACAGAGTAGCGATTATCAAACGTATTTGCAATGCCATACGTTGAAAGATCTGTTGCCTGTGGCCAAGGCACGCTACCTCCGCAAGTTAGATATTATCGGCATAGATGTTTGTCCATATGTGATTAAGGATTGGACCAAGTTGCATTGGCAGCCATAGAAAATTCTTACTCCGGGCTAAAACCGGATGTGACATTTGTGGGCGTTCCTGTCTAGCTTGGTGTCGATCAAATACTGACACTCGGTCGGGACTGGACCCCATAGTGATACTGGCTCAACGCACTGGTCACCCTTCTAGCGCCACATTCCAACGTTCAGTGTGGTCCAACAACCCATCTGAACAGAGCCTGTGCATTAGCATCCTCTATGCGTCCTTACCGTCCTAGGTCACAAACTATCTCCATGAGCAAGCCAATTTCGAGCCATGAACTTTCTTCTGGGTGTGGGCCAAACTTGCAGTATCAGAGTTGGCCCTCTTGTCAACTTTTGCTTCAATCAGACAAAGCATAGCTCAGAGAATGATATGCTTGTTAATCGGTACAGTTCTTTATTAGTGTTTTCTTGTTTTAGAATGTATACAGTATATGCACTCCATTTGCACGCACACACATGCACGCTTGCACACGCAAACACGCACACACGGACACTTGATCTACAAATAGCTAATCCCTTTGTATCATCCCCAGACTTTGTACCCTCTGTCCCTCATCAACGGCAACCTAGAAGAGACCAAGACTGGCCTGTCAGCATCAAACTCAGCCATTGGTCGGAATCTCTCGGCACACCAGGGCTACGCCATGGTGGCTGGTAAGCACTTAAATCATGACACTTCATTAACGGCACCCCCCCGGGCGTCTACACTAGGCCCAGTCCATTTTTCAAATCACTTTGCCAAAAATAAAAAGCTTATCGATCAGCTATTTTCGCCGAACTTTCACCCAAAAATAGTCAGTAGGTCGATGCGTGGTAGGATGGATGGACAGCAATACGGACAGTCAGACAGACAGACATGCTGCAATAAAACACTTACTTGGCCCTCTACACAGGGGCCATAGTGTTGGTTAATGCTAAATGCTACCTTTTGACCCCACCGGGAATAGAACTATAAGGCCAAGTCCAATGTGCAGAGTCGTTTCATCAGCAACGTCGGCATATTTTTGTAACAGTGACAGGACACTGACATGATGAACATTATGTAAATGTTGTTTTAAGCCAGACATCAATGTTAGTGGTTTCAAGGCAACTATCAGAAAACTTAGGTTCAACACACTGTATATAGGCGTCATCAGCTTGTTCTGCATGCTCTTGCGTTGTATAATTATTGATTAGCCTTATTATCACAAGATGCCCACAGCAGCATCCAAACACAGTTTTAACAGACGTGGAAGACGTACATTATGTCTAGTCTATCCTCAACCTCTTGTTCAAACTTCAAAGCACACTGAAACAAATCTATAACCATTATAGAACAACCCTTCATTTTTGTTTTATTAATTTCAATCAGTCTCAGGTAATTGTGTTTGTATAGTTATTAGTTACATTCATTCATATCAGTTATCCCATTTCTTTTCCATTCCACCCACTGCCTGTGCCATCCCCAGACCACCTACAGCCCCTACCACTTTGTCTGAAACAGGAAATGTCTCCGGAAGTGACCAGCACAAGCCCCTCCCCAAACATGGCTGCCTCCAACTTGGCCTTTGCAGAGTTGCAGGCATTACAGAGTCCTGTCTCTGTCAGTAGCACCTGCAACGGCTCCAACCATTTCCCCCATGCCTTCAACTCATTCTCCCATCATGCACCTGTGTATGGCCAGTTCAGCAGCCAGTCATTCATTGCAGGTAATAGAGACACCCATTTCATTAATTTACTTATTTAAAAATGACATTGTTGAATGACATTCAACAATCATTTTTAAGTCATTTTGAGGACTTAAAATCAGACAATGACTTCATCACTGGCAAATATCAAAGTTGAAGGTGTGTGTGTTTTTAGGTCGTGACATGGTGAGCTCCACTCTGCCAGGCTACCCACCTCACATCCCCTCTGGCCAGCCTGGTTATACCTCCTCTGCAATCACTGGCATGGTAGCAGGTACAATACACTGACACAAGCACAAGTATAGATGCGCGCGCACACACACACACACACACACACACACACACACACACACACACACACACACACACACACACACACACACACACACACACACACACACACACACACACACACACACACACACACACACACACACACACACACACACACACACACACACACTTGAGGAAATGTGAAATTGAGTACTCCATGTGGACAACTGACAACTTCTAATAATGCACAGACATACAATACATAGAACAATGTGTTGTGAGTCTGTGACTGATCCTAAAATAAAAGAGCTGTATACAATACAACGAGGAAGAATGTAAAGGGATGAAGCAAGTAAGAAATCGAAAGAGAGAAGGAGAGTGGCTGGGAGGGAGGCTTGCAGATTAACAGGGAGACTGAGTGGGTTAATGAGTTGCCTGGCTATGCTGGCGAAACGTGTGTGTGTGTGTGTGTGTGTGTGTGTGTGTGTGTGTGTGTGTGCGTGCTTCTGGGCCCAGGGGGTATAGGGAACAGGCTGAGGGTTCCGCCTAGCTGCCTGCACCCCCACGCAGAGCCCTCTGACCACACATTGCCATGGGAACCGGGGGGCCCATGAGAAGGAGGTGGGGGCATGGTATGGGTATTGGTTTGGGGGAGGGGGGGACGTTAAGGGTGGCACAGGGGGCTAGGTATTAAGAGAGTTTGGTGTGTATATATGTGCCCCATGCGTGCACCTGTGTGCATTTACATGTGTGCCTGTGCGACTATGCCTGTGTATGTAGGGTGCGGTGTGCCGTTTTTATATGAAGTCTGTCCTTCGAAGCGCGAAATGAGAGGGTCTGATTTATTATTTTTCTGGTGGTCTCGCCATGAGGAAGCGTTCATACACAATTACTCACAGGAAGGAGGGAGTCAGGCAGGCAGAGCCCATGGATTCAATCCAGCCAACATAATTACCAATTAGATATCGGAATATATATAAAAAAAAAGGAGAAGAAATAAAGATTGAGCATGAAAAACTAATACAGGAAGTGTGGCATGGAGAGGAAAGGAGAGTTGGAAGACATTTTGAAGGAGTGAAAGGCGGATTATAGGAGGAGCCAAGTGCTGAACAGAGGACATGGCGGCTAGCCACATACACGCACCATTGGGCCGAGGGATTTCACCCCCAGCCATCCACCTGCACCGTAGATTAATGGTTTACAGGCTGCTCTAACTGTCACTGAGTTATGAGCTTAAACTGAGCAGATGCTGGCGTACAGACAAACAAACGAAGGAACGCTAAAGAGCTCTTGGACAATGGCATTGTCTCAGAAGTGTCCCTATTCTTGCCATTTTATAATAGGCGAACATTTTGTAAAAATAGGTGAGCATTCCGTGAAAATAGGCAAACATTCGGCAAAAATAGCAGCTCAACAAGCTGGTTATTTGAGCTATTTGACATAGAGTACAACAATGCAACAATGCAACAGTTGCCACCATGGCATGGGGAAGGTTAATCACTGCACACAGGAATAAGTGTGAGAGAGAACATTTTTCTTTAAAAATAAAAACGTCTTTTTTAAAGTGATTAAGTCTCCTCACCTCTGCATGCAAATAACCTCCTGCACATATAATAGTACTTGAACTTCCTCCTAATCATGCAGCCTATTTAATTTAAAGCACACCTCAGAGCGTACACTACGTCACACACTAGATCGCAATGATTGTGCAATCACTCAGTTCTTGCTCAGAAAAAAAATGGCAAATAAGGTAAAGATAACTGTTCGGGCATTCCAGCCGTTATGGACATACATATGATTTTGTTCATGTTTATGTCTTGAAAATGTTTCTTGCCGATGAGTGATAAGCATCGCTTTGGGACTAAACAAGAGGGGTCTTTCAAAGATCAAACAGACCACCATGCAGAGTTATGTAAACATGATCTCTCTCTCTCTCTCTCTCTCTCTCTCTCTCTCTCTCTCTCTCTCTCTCTCTCTCTCTCTTCTGATGAATAAGATTGGGTGGAAGTCTGGGAGATTGGTGGTTTTATCGCTAATGATCATTACAATCTCTGGATGTCAAAGATTATTAAACCATATACCATATATGGACAAACAAAATCTATTGGAAATATTTGTATTTTGATAGATCATCATAATTAAACGTAATACTAATGTGATATGGCACACTCAAGAAAATACAATCATGGCATCTCATGTCAAAAAGGTGACCAACCCAGCAACCCCTGCAACAAAGTAATTTATAGGGTTTAAGTGATTAATAATGAAGGCTTGGAGATAGTTTTTTTTAAATAAGTATTTTCTTTCTGGTGCAGGTGCAGACTATTCCAGCCAGTCCTACAGCCATTCCCCTTACACTCCCTACAGTGACGCCTGGAGGTTCACCAACTCCAGCATACTTGGTGAGTACTGTATGACCAAAAATAACAGAGATTCATCAGTGATATCAACTAATACCTGAGTTTTACTTAGTTGCGTGGGGGTGTCGCACATGCTATAAAAGCTCACAACACATTGCGCTGTGGTAGGTAAATCAGGTGTAGCCTAAGTGTCATATAGCCAAAATGCCTCAGACTCCTGGGGTCCTGGCTTGAACCACAAAATCACATTGTCGTTAAAAAAAAGAAATCACACAACCCTTATGTTCGAGTCTTGCAAATTACAATTTAGGCATTTAGCAGACACACTCAATCCAGAGCGAATTACAGTAAGCAAGAACAAAAAACATGGTAATACTAGCTTGACACTAAACCTGAATTTTCATTGTCTCCACCAGGCCGAAGGCATGGGGAGAGAGTATGTTTTGCACTCCGTGTGTGTGTGTGTGTGTGTGTGTGTGTGTGTGTGTGTGTGTGTGTGTGTGTGTGTGTGTGTGTGTGTGTGTTACTGATATCGATATTATGTTTTAGTTTTTGTTGTTTTTTATTTCCCCCTTTAGTGCCAGGGAAACTATACATCTTCAATACAAGAAATACATGTTTAGAATCTACAGCTTGGTAGACTACAGATAACCAACACACCAACATAGCCAATAGCCAAAATGTATGCTTATCAACAACAGATAAACATAGGCTACTGCCATCGGTTAATGTCAATTGTATTTGCCGATAACAATATTGACCAATAACAGCATATGTGGACATCGGTGCATCACTACTTGTATAGTCAATAGTCATCGAGGCTAGGGCAAGTGATACGGAAAGTGCTACGGGGTAAGATGGAGTCTGAAGAGGTGGGTTTTCAGACTACGGCGGAAGATTGGACGCGAGTCTGCAGTTCTTCCATAGTTTTGGAGTGAGAAGGTAGAAGAGTTTGGGATGTGTGGAGCGTTGTCCTGGCATTTTTAGCGAAGGTACTTCCAGCCTCCCTGAGGCTTATATGAGCACGGGATGTTTGTAGGGTCCGATCAGACTTACAAGATATGGGGGTGCCATACTTTTGGTTGCTTTGAAGGCCAGCATCAGTGTTTTGTACTCTGCAGCGCCCGGGAGCCAATGGAGGGAGCGGAGAAGGGGGAAACATGTTAGAATTTTGGCTGGTTGAAGACCAAGCGAGCTGCGGCATTTTGGATCAATTGGAGAGGCTTAAGTGTGCATGTCTTGTTGACGTAACTCAAGCCTGAAAGTCAGGGGCCCATGAAAGTACAGTTGTCCTATCTGTGGTATCTTTATTCTAGGGACCAGAACACACTGGCAAGCTGTGGTCAGATTATTCATACTGACATGGGTTTTTAGTTTTTTGGACATGAATAAACACTGAGATTAGTTCATAACTGTGACTAAAATACAAGCTAAATTGTTTACACTCCCATTTGTCAAAGTGTTTGTTTTTATTGAGAAGGTAAACTGCAATAATCTCCCATACACTTTGATCAATCTTTTCAAATCACTGTTTGAAAAGCATACTGATGACAATTCTGTTAACAATGGATAGGGTGAGCTACTGTAAAAACGTTAGGAATTGTGTGTCTGTGTGTGTGTGTGTGTGTGTGTGTGTGTGTGTGTGTGTGTGTGTGTGTGTGTGTGTGTGTGTGCGTGTGTGTGTGTGGCCGTATGTGGCCGTGTGTGTGGCTGTGTGAATTCCAGTCGTACGACAAACGATCCAAGTCAGTCAGGTTTCCAGCACAAAACCATCTGCCACTGTGCCGCATAAGCAGGATAGAGAAATGTCTGATGTTCCATCAATGCCACAAGCTGGAGAAACAGCCAGTGATCGCTGACACTTCATATCTCTGTCTCCCCCTACAGGTTCACCCTATTACTACAGCTCAGCCTCTCGTACAGCGCCCCCCTCCACGGCTGCTTATGACCACCTCTAGTTGCATTGATTGAATCATTGTTTCTCAATGTCTGGTCCGGGGCACACCACCAGGGTCCCGACACCCAATGGAGCCTTACAGGACTGTAACACTGGATCTTTTGTTTTGTTTTGATTTTACTCTGAGAGTGCAACAGATGGAACCAAATGGACCTGTACGTAAGGTCCATTTGAATGAAGAAATGAAGAAAAGCTGTATACTTGAGATTTCTCTTGATTGGTTAACATCAAACTAGGCTGTTAAAAAATGCTGTATACATTTTGAGTCTTGTTTCCAGTATATGTGTAAGGGTCCATTTGTGCACTCTCAGAGTTACAGACCCATGGTGGTCCATTTGGAATGCCTTGTGGTCCCCCAGACTCCACGTTGAGCACCAGTGGATTGAAAGACTGATATGATATGGACCAAGAGTACATACTCATGAATATCATTGCAACTATCACTTCCAACTGTGGACCAAGGCATGAAAGTGGAGAATGGATGTCAATTGTACTTGTACACTGCTAAGGAACTAGCTTATGGACCATCAAGTCAGATTTATATTTTGCCGTGCACCAGTGTCACACATAGTGAACATTGCAGATCTACAAGCTCACAGTGCATTGCGAATCTGATGCGCTATTACGGTATGAGGTTGTAGATCAGTTCTTTCCGGCACATGACACCGTCATACGAAAAAGTATAAATCAGGCTTTATAGGCTTTTCGCCTAAGTCATGGCTAATTAATAAGTTATCTATTTGCCATTGATGATGCCATTTCCCATGGTAACTTTGACTCATGCACATTTACACAACTCCCAACTGAACTCTTCCCAGGAGCTGATTCCAGGCCAAGGATTAATCTTGCAGTAGTACATGTTGTCATTATAGCTCCAATGCTGTTTTGCCAAAGAATTCCTTTCTGTCACGTCTGCAACATG
This sequence comes from Protomyctophum bolini, assembly GCF_963924005.1. Taxonomy (NCBI): domain Eukaryota; kingdom Metazoa; phylum Chordata; class Actinopteri; order Myctophiformes; family Myctophidae; genus Protomyctophum; species Protomyctophum bolini. The sequence continues at coordinate 18,837,681 of NC_137883.1, read as the reverse complement.
ACACTATGGTCCGATATCAACTGAAATAAGTGACTGGTGATATGCAATGTGTTTGTTTTATTGTACCATGTCTGTTTTTGTTTACAATACCTTTTTATAAGAGGTTCTGTCCCACCATCACATATCCCTTTGTTTTTGTTTTTTGTAATTTATGTCTGCTTGATAATTATACTTGTTTTATATCATGGTGTGAATTCAGATGGCAGCGATGGACTTTGCTTTAACATTTTTAACTGATAACTGTAGTTTCATGTGACACAAATCAAATCAAACTTCAAAATTCCATCCAAGACTAATGTATATGTTTGATAATATGTCTATTGTAAATAATGAACTATTATTGGGGATGTGATGCAATGTGGTTCCAAGAATAAGAAGGGTGGGTGTGGTGGGGTGGTGATTTATCTACTGAAAAACTATGCTTGAAACATGTTTCTTTGGCTTTGATGAAATTTGAAGTTTGTTGTCATGCTGATGTTTGGTAAGATCCGTGACTATTTTTTCTGACACTGTTGTTAATATTATTAAATATGTAAATATGGAATTTCTAAGGAATTATTTTAATTAAAGCATGACACGTTATTCCTTTCTTTTGTCTTTTTTATATGGCTGCATCAAAAATGTATAAATTGAGGGTAAATGTCCCGTACTGTTGAAACACTATTATTATTATTATTATTATTATTATTATTATCATTAGTATTAATTTATTATTATTTATTCCATTGGATCCCCATTAGCTGTCCCCAAAATAGTAGTAGTCATGGGGTCCACAACAAACCATAACATACATACAACACATATATATATATTATACATATATATTATACATATAATACATTTGGCTGCATTTTAGCCGTCACCTGCAAGTATACGTCTATAATGCTCAATATTTTCTGCAACTCAGCAATTTAAGAGGACGAAAGCAATGATCCTGAAAGCACGCGCATCTGTTTAATTTTGTCTTTTATTTTCTGCATCATGTAGTTTTATTTGCAATTATTTTGCCTCTCTTTGCGGCCTCATTATTATACGGCGTTAACGAGGCCACGGTTGGACGGTGCCATGGCCCCACCTGGAGCCAGCACCATAACAGCCAGGCGGGGCGTGATGGATAGGCTCAGCACTCTGTGACGGGCAGGGTACGAGCGGAACAGAATAAGCTTACTCAGCCCACCAGAAAGCCATAGAATATCAAAATCTATGTCTGGTTGTATTGAGAGCCTAAAAACACTTTAATTAGTTTGAGTTCCATTAGCCTAAAAGCTTTGGCTTACATGTGTTTTGTGTCCTGTCCCCCGTCCCCCCCCCACACACACATGTATACACATCTCCAATAATATGTTTTTAATTGAATTAAGCGATTTTAACATGTAAACGTGAACAGTAGAAAAACGGAGGGTGTCATTTGTTTTGTGGGCACACAGTGGGGGCATTGGCGATCCTTTCATTAATTTTCAGCCAGTCATGTTCTCTTTGCTTCATGGCCTAATTCACCACCAACGAAACCTTCAAACCTAATAAAACAAGTCTTACATCAAATTATATTAGGCTATTGTCTGTGAAAATGACTTGAACTACTCAATATCAATGATAAACTGGCACTGGCTATACATGGGATGCAGTTGATGCAGCATAGGCTATTCATCTCCTGATTAGGATTAATAGTGACATATTTCTATTTACAGTATACACAGCTTTTCTTTCCGGTGCCTTTGCCGGCCTCTGCTTCTACCATCTTCCAGTGTTCACCTCCTCAACCCACTGTTCCAAAATGCATTTGAATTCACACAACTGTATGCATTGTGTGTGGTGTCCTGTAAACTTTTAACAATAGTTGCCTGCACCCTGTCCCTTTGTTGTTTGAGTGGAATGCCTCACTTCAAACTGCCCATCAACTGACTGAACACACTCATTTCTTTCCAGTCCCTTGCGCAGGCATGCAGAAACACACATCCATACATTCATATGTATGCATCCACAGGGGAGCTTTTAAGTAGATGTGCACTCTGTTTTAACTGAGGCTAAATGAGTGCCCATCCCCTCCCTAGCAGAGATATTCAAATTCCAGAGCTATGAGAGCCAGCTGATGTAATGCCAAAGAAATAATGACAGCAACTGTTAAACATTAACACAACCATGGAAAAAAAGAAAATATCACACATATCGCTGTCTCTCTGTCCCTATCTCTCTTTCCCACTGTCTCTGGCCGTTTTACTCTTGATCGCTCTCTCTCGCTCTCTCACGCATGCACACAAACACAGACCCACACACTCTCCTGTTCTCTCTCTTCCTCTAGCCTCTCTCTCTCTGTGTGTGTGTGTGTGTGTGTGTGTGTGTGTGTGTGTGTGTGTGTGTGTGTGTGTGTGTGTGTGTGTGTGTGTGTGTGTGTGTGTGTGTGTGTGTGTGTGCGTGTGTGTGTGAGTGCGCATGTGTGAGTGCGCGTGTGTGCGTGTCTCTCTACCAAACTGTATTTCCTTGCTGTGGATGACTGTGGGCCTATTAGTGATGAGGTTTTGGGCCACAGTGCTTCTAGTAATGAGTTCAACAGCACAATACAAGCACCCGTCCGGAACAGCTGAGGAGAGACAAAAGCCAGCAGGCTGGATAGAGGAAAGAGGACGCAAGGTTACTACGTTTAGCACGTGTGTGCGTGTGTGTGTGTGTGCGTGTGTGTGTGTGTGTGCGCGAGTGCATGCACACATTGACTTGACACGGTGTGTTTGTCGATTCATGTACATGTCGCATATGTACTGGTGCATGAATGTGAGTGAATGCGCAGTTGTGTGTGGCTATATGGTGTATAACTGTGCCTTTGAAAGAGGGTCATGTCTGCCAGAAGCATTATTACAGGGACAGATTCAGAGAGGGCTGGGGGCTAGGGGCCCCTGGAGAAATTGCTGCCAAAAAGGCAGTTGCGGAGTGTGTGGCAATCAACGGAATGACGGATCAGGGTTGTCCTGTGCCAGTCATCCGGAAACTTCACTAGTACTTATCTCCGAGCTTGAGACATTGTCCGACCAGTGCAGACTGGCAAAGGTGGTGGTATGAGGGGGTCTGAAAGGCAAGCTCACAATGCATGGCATCGCGACTTGTGAGTTTACTAAGCTGCTACTTCTGTTATTTTTGAAAGATTTTTGTAAAACTGGAAATATTGGACAATTTTGAAAGATTTCATCTACATGCCATGCCCATAATAGGAACAGTGGGACACCAATTGTGAATGGCAGCACTGCCCTGGCACTGCAGACATGGTATTGTGAATGGCAGCACTGCCCTGGCACTGCAGACATGGTATTGTGAATGGCAGCACTGCCCTGGCACTGCAGACATGGTATTGTGGACCAGTAAAAAAACAATACACTGTGACTGAACACAGCACCTTCATTCATTGATTTGAATGGTACGATGTGGGTGACTGATGTTTGGGCTTTTCTCCCCACATAAAACCCACCCGTCTCTGAATCTGAACAAATTGGAAACCATTCAGAATGAGCTCATTATACTGCTATGATGACATTATCACAGCAATGCTCAGCGATAGTGTCCATGTCATTAATAGTGCATGGCACAGCGGCCATAGCCGAGTGGGTAGAGAGAGGCCGTCGGGGGACAGAAGGTCCCCGTTTTGCGCCTCAGCCCTGGTTTGTGTCAAAGTGTTGCTGAGCAAGACTCTTCACTCCTACCATAACTGCCCCCAGACTGCTGTGTAAATAGTGCTCACTGCTCTTATAAGTTAGGATGGTAAATGCAGAGGACAAATTTCCACATTTTGTGCAAATATACAATGACAAAAAATACTAGTACGGACCCTATAATGACTGTACGGACCCTATTATGGCCCCATACATTATATTATGTTTTCACTTTTCCATTTTTGGCGGCTTATAACACAAACAACATACCATAAACATACTGTATCTTCTACTAGAAGAACAGTGAAAGAACTAGTGGTGAAGGTGAAGGTGAAGCTCTAAACTGAATTTCGTTGTTTCATGTAAGCAATGACAAATAAAGATCTATCTATCTATCTTGTTTGCAACTGAAATATTGAAATCAAGGCAATGAATCTTAAAACGCAACAGGCAGATATAACATTACAGGGATCTTGACACCCACCTAAGTCTGGTTTATAGATGGTTGCGCAATGTTGCCCTGCACTGGAAATAGTCAATCAAGATTTTTGACCAAGTTTAAATCAGGAATGAACCATAATGGATCTGAAACAAATGTGAAACAGATAATGTTTTGGTACAGAAGCTGCAGGTGGGGGGAGACCAGCCTTAAGGGCAGGAAGTTAGTATTGACTAGAAGATATCAAGAGAAACGCACCTTTCACACACACACACACACACACACACACACACACACACACACACACACACACACACACACACACACACACACACACACACACACACACACACACACACACACACACACACACACACACACACACACACACACACACACACACACACACACACACACACACACACACACACACGGATAAAATCAGTCAGGTATCAGGTACTGCCCTGAGGGAATAGGTTGACCTCTGCAAGCTGGTGACTGCCTAGTCAAACACTCCATTGACAGAGAGGTCATTCACTATCACACCGACCCTTTGAAAGAATACTGCTTTATCTTCAAATTGCACAGTGTAGACTGAGGATTATTGTACATTTAGACCATCAAAGTTCAGTGCCATTAAATATAGAGATAAATAACAAATGTATTTGTTTAATGACAATTAACATTTAAAAGAGCAAAATTACAGACAAAATTCTAGGAGAAACCCATATGCCAATTTTGGAGTTTGTTTTCCTGTACAGCTTAATTACAAAAAGGTAAAAACATGACAGTCTGACCTTATACAGTAGTACATTTTTATTAATAATTGATTAATAATGGCTGTGTTAGATTTAGGTGCGCAAGCATTGACAGTAGTTTTTAAACTGTACAGGAAAGCATACAAAATCGGCCTGTAGGGTTTCATGGCCCGTCAAATAACTCTGTAGATTTAACCTATGAGGAATGCCTTCAAGGTCCAGTATCCTTATGTTTGTGTACAACTCCTGCATCTTAAAAGCCATTGAGTCCTTTCCTAGGTTGTATTGTTGAGGCCAGGAGAGTGTAGAAGAGCAGAGGGCAAAGTTAGGTCATGCGTTGAAATGCCCTTAAGCCAGTGACTATACCCTAACTCCTGCAACAAGAGGCTCCTTTGGTACAAAAGATAACATTTGCACAGGCCATGAAAGCATGGCTATGCAATCTAAAGAGTCATTCACGTTGTTACTGAGTCTGCTTGGGAAGTAAAATAAAAGGACACACTTACTGTGCGTTATAATTTATTTTGTCCTACACTATGACAGCACTGTTGAGAGTATCTCCCATAATTTTCTTTCCCTGTAACTGCATCTTATCTGCTGCCTTTGACGACTGAATTTCCCTCGCAGAATCTTTATCTTATCTTTCATTGAGAGCAACAGAGATTTGTAAAACGTCAGTTCCACTACGTAAAACATGAAGTTATGTGAGGTTAAATATTTAGTTGTCAAGGTCACCACCAGTTCATGTGTAGATGATGTGTCAAAGGTTCTAGCTTCAAAACCTACACATAACATACACAAAATGTGTATCATTTGAAAAAAAATTGCACCCATATCCTGCACATCCAGTACCTCTTTGGTAGGGGAGAAGACAACAGCCTTCGAGAGGTGTCCCCTGTGAGTAGCAAGAGATTTTAAAAGACCTGCTTGCAAAGCAGTCGTCATCTCATCGCCCAGATCACCAGTGTCTTCCCGGTCTCTTGTGCCCCCTGGTCTGCAAGCTTGCAGCTGAATGCAGGGGGTCTTACCATCGCCAAACCGGACTAGTAGGCCATAGGCTTGCGCACTAGTAGGCCATAAATGGCCTACTAGTGCGCAAGCAGAAAGTGCTGCGTGCAAGACTGCAAGTACTGTCGACGGCTACGAACTTTCAAATCTCAGCCTCTCTGTAAAACATTGAAATTAAATACTAAAGTCGGGTTATAACCGGCTGTCAATCGTGACGTAATTATATGTTTCTATATTGGTTGGGTAACAGCCAGGTAACGTATGTATACATGTATGTAAGTTGTAAGTTGAAAGTACTATACTGTGGTCGGCTGGCTTTTTTATGTGCGTAAGCTCGGAGGTATATATACTGATGTTGATGGTGACGTAATTAAGATACGTTTCAATGTCGGGTTATAACTGGCTGTCGGTGGTGACGTAATTAGGATATGTTTCAATGTTGGGTGAATTAAAGGTAATGTCTCTATGTATACTGTACATGTATGTAAACTAGAACTGTAATGTCTGTATGTATACATGTATGTAAACTAGATTTCAACCAGGGTTATAACTGGGTTTTGACGGTTTCAATATTGGTTGGGTAACAGTGGTCGTGCTGGTACGAATGCACGTGTATGCTTGGTAGGTATTGATGGTGACGTAATTAAGGCATCAATGCTGGGTTATAACTGGCTTTTGATGGTGACGTAATAAAGATAGGTTTCAGATTACATACAACATGTACATGTTACATGTACATGTAAAGGTAATGTCTGTATGTATACATGTAACATGTATACATACAGACATTACCTTTAATTCACCCTACACTGAAACATATCCTAATTACGTCACCATCGACAGCCAGTTATAACCAGACATTGAAGCATATCTTAATTACGTCACCATCAACATCAGTATATATACCTCAGAGCATACATACGCACATTAAAAAGCCAGCCGACCACAATACAAGTAATAATAACCTTAGGTGGACAGCAACTGGCCAATGTCCACAGGGCTCGAGTGGTTGTCCACTGAGGTCCCATCGGATGTCAATGTTTACAAGGCCCCACCATCACTGCTGACCATGGCGTTTAACTGGCAACATACAGATTGGAGTTATAGCCAAACAACAGCTAATGGAGAGACACGAAGCCAGTGGGCCTCCAGCGCCAATGCACTGCTGCTTTTCGACACAAAAGAGGCCCCAAGCTTCTTCGCTGCCTGATGGAACACCTATAACAACCCAGACCTGGCCGTTGCAGTGTGTAGTGTGCAGTTGCAGTTCTTGACAGGTTCCCCCACTCACACTATCGATCGTCCATCATAAAGGACCCGTCCGTGGTGCCGCCGGTAGAGGAGAATCCTGTCAAGAGGTGGAACTTTCCAAAGGCCAAATGGCAGTCATTTACGGAGAACCAGGGTCACCTGAGTGTACAAGGAAAAATATCTAGCCTGAGCCTCCTCCGGCATGTCCACCAGCAGGCTAGCTCCCGGGAAGAAGTGAATGCAGCGACGGCAATGGCACTGGACAGCACCCGAAAGGCAAGGTCGTTGAGTCAGTTGATTTTTTGAATCTATCATGTATCATCTATCATCTATCATAAGTTTGAAGCTAAATATGGGTTTGTATAGGGAAGGGGCGGGGCAGCAAAAAGGAATATCTAAATAGCCTACTGAATCAACCAACTTAAGTTTGTCTGGGGTGTTCACATAAGCCTGAGTAGAAATGACCAAAAGTTTTTTTTTGTATTTAGTTGACAACAAAGCCGCATTGTGAGCTTTCCTCTACCAGGAGTTGGCTCTAAAGATTGATGAAAGGACTGCCTGAGTCTTGAACTTCAAATCTCTGCTATGAGAGGTACATAACTTACCACTGCAACACCGTGTTTTGTATTTTGGCCATTGTCTTACATACTTTTTAGTTAAGATTAAAGCCAGGCACAAACTTGGAAAAAACAACATTCATGGTTTTAAGCCAAAAACCTTCTCTTTACAATGCAATGGCAGATCATCTGCACCACGGCGGCAGAGGCATGGCAGATGTTGGTGACAAACTGGTAACCAAGCTAGAATCACTAGCACCCTCTCTAGACCCACATACTGACGTTGACGTGCACATGAACAAAAAACACGATATAATACACAAATAAACATTTTGAATGAGCAAAAATGAAATAAATAGATAAATAGGAAGTGTGTTCTCACGCCCAATACATGAGAGTTGGCAGCTCTACAAATAGGAATATTACTATTCCTTAATGCGACCACAGGTCGCAACTATGGAATCAAGCATTTCAGGTCAGTGTGTTGGGTTGGTTGGTCACCCCAGGCAAGCCCCCAGGTCATCGTTACATCACGTGACATTAGCCCCTAATCCCATATATGGTGCCCAGGTCATCGTGACATCACATGACATCATCAGGGATGGATATGCGACCTGCTGTCGCAGTTAAGCCCATATATGGAGATCCATGATTAACTATGAAACCTTGCGTTTTTTGTCACGTCACTCACAATCCCCATACATGGGGAAAGCCCACATGTATTGTGCCCAGGTCACATGACATCACTATGACATAGGTTTCGTGATGTTATTGCGAATGCAATGAGCACTTACTATGAGACCTAGCAGATCATGTCTGTCTGTGTGTGTGTGTGTGTGTGTGTTTGTCTGTCCCGCTATCCAAATATGGAGTGTGTTGCATCAGCAATCACTCAGCTCCATATATGGGCACAAAAGGGGCCAGGTCCACTCAGCTCCATATATGGGCACAAAAGGGGCACCATATAAGGAGTCCCCAAAGCAGCTATACGTCCAAAACCCAAATATGTACGAGCTGCGTTCGCTTCCCGCGTTTGCGCGTCTTACTTGTCAATATATGGTTATATGTCAGAACCTGTTCTGACATTCCATTATGTTGATCCTTCCCCATCCATCCATCCTTCCTCTTCCTCTCTTATGACCGATACCTGTCCATTTAAACTCTAGACGGGCCTGCCACAAAGCCGGCAAAAACTCAACAGTCCCGAAAATGAAGGCCCGGCCCGGCCCTACCTGGGCCCTCATCAAACCCTTTACACTCAAGACACTGCCACCGCTGCCACCCTTAGATCTCCATATATGGAGCTGACCTGTTCTGACATTACATATGTTGATCTGACCTCATCAAACCCTGTAGACTCAAGACACGCTCCATATATGGCCAGTGCACGGGAGCTCGAGGTCGCTTCTTGCCCTCAGGCGTCTTACTGGTATTATAAGTAGTATAGGGTCAGCAATGTGAAAAGTATAGGTAATTACTATAGGTGATGACACCATCTATTGCACATGCAAATTAGAATATAGCAGGTTATTATACCCAACAGGTTATTAGATATAAATATCCTATGATAATTAGTATGACCTTTTTTGCTAAAATATTCCTATTCAAGGTTAGAACGCATGTTGGAGACCTACCTCTCTGTGTTCATTGACACTGAGAAACAATGGGAGACTCAAAATAACACTGAGCATTTTGCTTCTGCAATGTCAAGGTGAAGGAGGGGACCAAACTACTAAAAGTCTCACAGAGTGATTTCAAGTGTCCTGGAGAGAGAAAAGGCTGTGTCGCAACATCGGCCGTCAAGAGCAAACCCATTGAAGAAGACATGAAGAGAAAAGAAGAGGGTGGCCAAAGATTGAGGAACAAGCCAATGGGAGAGGGAGGGGGGAATGAAGAGTTAACATGGGAAAGATAAACTAATAATTAGAGCACTGTATGTGGCGTGAGCAGCAGATGGAGAATGTAGATCTGTCAGGAGGGACATCGAGGGACAAACTGAGACTGAAAGAAATCCCCGGGTGAAATATGTGCGCTTGAGGGTGAATTTAACATCAGTTATACACACATTGGCAAGGTGTATGGTATGTAAGGTGTATGCACATTGCAAGGGGCATATTTGGACGGATCTCTATTGGAGTTGCTTTGAGGGTAGCACATTGCTCAAAAACAACATTAAGTATTTGTATGTGTGACTCGCAGTGTGAAGCGGGTGGGGGGCAGCAGCCGGGCAGGCTAGAATGACCTTCCATGTCAGAGGTCTCCTTTGGAGGCTGGATGGCTGACTGAAAGCAAAGCAAAAAGCAGTGCACTGGACGAGGCCCTAATGATCACAACTCAGGCTCTCGCCTTTTTAATTACTCAACCAGGCCTGACTGAGCAGCACAAAGCTCTCCAACCCCCAGAATGGAGTGGCAAGGATGAAAAAAATAAATAAATAAAAAGGCCAATTCCCTCAGACGGATGCCCTCTGAACCTTGCAGCCTAATGCAGGCCTCTCCACAGTCCCTGCTGCTGCGCGACTGCTGCATTGTGCTTGAAGAGGAGGAGAGTGTGCAAAACAAGGCTGCCACCACCAGTGTCATGGTCCACGGGCCATGAGAAAAGCTCTCTGGTCAAGAGCTCTTCTATGACGCAAGCACCCCACTGTTCACTCTGTCACTTATAGATGAACATCATTTGACCAAATTATACACAAAATATGACAAAATCTCCAGCTGTCTCCATCTCCAACTACATTTTAACCACAGGCCTGAGAACATTAGTTTAGCCAACATGTCTTTCAACTCACCTAGCTGCTTCTCCACACAAGATGATGTTAATATAGCCCAAGGCCCCCGTCAGTCATGTGGCCCATCAGTCACCCTTCATCTGGTGAATCTGACTTTATCTTAATGAGCTGTTGTTATTCCGATGAATGAATGAAGACTGCTTCCATTCAGAATACAACAAAACAAACATTGTCCCATTACCTCAGCAGTCACCACTTCTGATCTGCTACTGAGCAGTCAGAGGTGGCCTGCATGCCCACAATGCAAAATCCTGTTGATGGTTTTTACTGTGACTGAGGATCAAAGACATTTCCCCCTCATATTCTAATGACATCTCTTAGTGTTAACCACTTTAGAGCTGCAAACCAAAACCTTTTTAAGTCAATACAATATTATTTTAGTATGTTAAAACAATATAATGAACACAATTGGTGGTTGAAGGTGCATGGGCTCCCTGCTCTTCTATTGAGACTATTTATTCCACTACAGGCTGACAAGTTTGCATGAAATTCAAAAGGAAATATTTCACCTTGCCAAATTATCTCTGTTAAAACGAAATCCTGGCACTTGTGCGGGGGATTTGGGTTCAAATCCCAGGTAGGACATGAAAGGCACAGATTGCAGCTTAAATCATTTTTAACCCCGGCGTCCCTGTTTTGGGCAGATTTATATTTATATTTTCAAAATGATCAGATCTACAAGCTCACAACGCATCACGATGCCACATGTTTTTTTTAGCTCATAATAGACTAGTCTTTTTTAATGTTTGAACAGGACTGAAGTGGTTAGGATAATTCACAAGGAGTGTATGGCCTCTCTCTTGTTCAGCACCTGATCCCGTGAAGACACACTGCTATACTCAGACAGAATGGTGTGACCTGGGGGTGCTACCCGCATTGTGGGCTCCCATTGTTACATCACATTCTTGCCTGTACTGCTGGACAGGGACACGGAGGAGGAATGAAGAGTGCATGTGTGTGGTGGGGGTGTTATTCCAGACATCCTGTTCTTATTGTCAACCACCCCAGGCTGACCACTGCTCAACATGTCAGGCTGAAAGAGAACAAAATGGGGGCCCAGATTCCGTTGTGTGCCACCGGGAGAGATCACACACAGAGAGTGTGGTCCTGGTTTGGACCATCTAACCACTGAGGCTTAGCATTTTACATCTACCAGGGCATGACTAATGAAGCATTGAAATAATTAGGTTTCATAGTGGCAGTTTATACAGACAGACAGACAGACAAAGAAATGTCCAGCATTATTTGGAGAGAGAGAAGAAAGTAGAGATAATAATGCTACTTTATGTGGCTAGTGGTTTTGGCAATGATTAACAAAATGAATGATTAACTCTTATTGTACATACTTGACTCTATATATTAGCAATTTAATTAACGTACATTAATTCTAAATGCATGTAGCATAAATGATACCATAGTATAATACATTGTATTAAATATAACATACAAATATTAAATGATACAATGAAGCTGAATCAAGATTTTATATAAAATTCTTCAATGAACAATGAAATTGAGAATATTTCAAATGTACCAGATTAGAAGTAGGCTGTCTGACACTTCAGACATATTTTGTACTACAGCACCCTCTTGTGGTTGACATCTGTCAAAGCAAACAAAAAACATGGTCTAGAGTCTAGACCACGTTTTTTGTTTGCCTTGACAGATGTCTCCCAGCACTGTTGTCTAGACTCTAGTCTAGACAACAGTGCTGGGAGAAACACTGCAGCGCTATTGGTTACAATGACAACAGTGACATTATATTAAAACAAAGGCTTAGGTCACAGAACACAGAAAAACAACTACTTTAAAGCTAAATTCTTTGACTTCCTTTTTTTGTTTTTGTGAAAGTGCAAACTGCAAAAAATGCATAAAAGGTGACTCTTAAGAAACAGAAATAACACTAGACTTCCTGAGTCAGATTCTATTATGTTGGTTTGGTGATTGATCCTCCTCTCAATGACTCCTCCTGATTCAATATCAATATAAAAATACAATTTCTAGGGCTGGGTATCATTTGGAAAATGCCGGTGATACCAATCGGAATATAGTACCTTTGAAGTTGAAGTTATGACAATAGCATATTAGTACCTTATTTGAATATAAACAATGTAACTGGAACTGTTCATGTTTGTAGCAATCCAATCGCTGAAACGGCAAAAAAATATTTAACACTTAATAAATTATTAATTCCAAAAGCAATTTAAACGTAAGCAGTCGAGCTAACAAAACAAACATCATAACCGAATAGAAATTCAGATTGTAAGCAAAGTATTTTAAATGTCTTAAAGACAGAAAGCACTTCAATGTTCAACTTATATTTTGTTCAATAACTAATGCCCAATAAAACTCACAGTAATAGCATTCATACACAGCAGCTGTCGTTTGTTGCAGAGAACTGTCCAGAAATGCCGGTATAAAAGGTCAATCACGTCAGGTGTTGTGTGGATATGAAAAGAATACATATCATTATGGTAAGGTAGATTGACTGCAGGATTCATTTGAATGGCATGGTTATGCTGCTACTTGGCATCTTATTGATTCAATCCATTTTCAAAGAAAGATAGTACAGCGTACCGGTACCCACTACCCAGCCCTAATATTCACAAGTGTCTACAGTACATACTGTACAGTGTACAGCAACATCATTCCCAAGGGCAAAAGACGTGTCATCTTATAACAGTCATAATCTCACTGCCGTAAAACACCTCCTAGAGGATTTTATGACGCCGAGGAATAATGGTCTTGCGGTAAGTCCGTCGCTCAGAGATGTTGCGTTTGACTTTGACCAGAGGTGGTGGAGCCATCTCCAGGTCCAGAGAAGGGCTAGAGTGAGACTTCTTCAGTCCTACCTCCTCATCACCCATGAAGTCTTTACACAAGGCTTTGTCAAACAGAGTGAGTTCTTTGGTGCCAACCACGGCATCAGCTGCCATATTCAAACCCTTCCAGGCCTCCAACACACGAATGTAGACCTCATACCGACATATCTATAGTGTGAACAAGAGAAGGGATACATTATTGTAACCAGTCTGCCTGGTTCTTAGCTTACGTATATGATTCATGCCATGATGACTATGTTTATGTATTTGATGTATTACCATGTTTTTTGTTCTTGCTTACTGTAAATCGCTCCGGATTAAGAGAGTCTGCTAAATTGTAAATTGTTAACCGCGAAACATTTAAAATTATATTTAAAAAGTAGCCAGTCTCCAAGCTCACAACTTCACAAGCATAAAGCTTACTAGTAGTTTGAGGAAGATTTTCTTTCCACCTTGGAAGATTTTCGCCTAATAACATGCCCAAACTTGGGACACCAGGGTTAGTGGTTAATACAATACCACTAGAACAGCTGCAGTGGTTGGTGGTGGTCTCCCATAGACGTAAATACATAGGCCACATTGGCCCTTGGGGCAATAAGTTGATGCCACCACCGCTATTAAGTAAGACAGCTTGCAATACCCAGAAACTCTACCGCAAGAAATACACCTGAGTCATATATAATAAAACTATTTTATTTGTTTTATAATCATTAGATTCACTACCGTTATCGATTTGGTGTTGACTACGAAACCTCACATTTTTATTCAACCAAATATGTAACGACACTAACGGCTTGAATTTATTTTGAGAATTCAGCATGTTATCATTTTAATTGTTGCGAGACCAACTGTTTCCATAGACATACACGAGGCATACATGCATTCGGAGGCATGGCTTACTTTAACTAATAGGGCAGCCCCATTGATGTATCTCTCCAAGAGCAGCAGCCACCAATGTGGTATCTACTGTATGTGTAGACTAGATTGTTGTGTGCTGTATATATTTCTATGGACTCCTTACTATTCCATCAATATATTTAGACCCCTGGTGTTGGGTACGACAATGACCTACTGGTTGACCAGTAGTACTGCCTAAAGTTTATGAGCACAATATTTGCCCATGGCAAGCAGGGAGTCCTAAAAAAAACAATCTTATCATCATAATCATCACATTCCGTGCTCAGCCAAACAAATCATCACAAATATCATTCCGGCCAATCACTTTTGGCGTTGTCACTTTTCTGCCCTCACTTTTATCGTCAATATTACTTTGCTCAGCCAATCAAATCATCGCTATGGGGTGATCAGCCAATCGAATCATCGTGGAAGACTTCTCAAGCGGAAATGGGCATGGCGTATTTGGGGAGTCCAAGGAATCCAAGGGAAACTTACTTTTGATTGTATGACTTATAGGGAAAAACGTGAATCTAGTCTCAGCCACGCCTTCTGCGATTTAGGCATTTAGCAGATGCTCTTTTTCAGAGTGATTTTAAAGTGCAAAGTGCCATTGATCTTTGTCAAACATCAAAGTGTCCAAGTAATTACAGTGTGTATGAAAAACAAATGCTACACTGGATAGCACATAGACAACACAACACACATGGTATTACCGGTAATCTAAATAACTTCCATCTACGGTAAATAGTAAATGAGCATGAAGGGCAGATGCAAATTGAAGTGTTAGGACATAAGAGTTGGGGTTTCAGCTCTTAATTGCACAACATTGCTAGGAGAAATATCAAGCCACCTGTCAAAGTAAAAGTGTCATTTTTGGTTTTGACATCGTTATGTCAGTGGCTTTTCAGACAACATACTCATGTATGTACATACACACTGGCAGGCCAACTCTATTTCCACAACATTGTTATTCATAATATTGTATATTCACATGCACATTTACTTGAGAACACACACCCACCTCCACAGTATTTACATGTACACACAGTCTCACAACACTTATAGTACAGTACATAGGGCTGTCACGATTATGGAATTTTACTTGACAATGAATTGTCGCTCAAATAATTGCGATTATGTCTTTAATCGTGTTTCTATTGCGGAACATTATGAATTAATGAAAAATAATTAATAAAAAACTGTTTCACTTTCAGGCTTTGTAAACGAAAGGTGCACATGGCAGATATGACAAATAAATTACATAATTTAACTAGAACTGGGCTCGCTGAAAACCCGCCATGTGATGTAGAGTAGAAAATTCCCTGATCCAGTGATGATGGATGGTTAGGTATTCCAAGCTGATGTGTTTTTAAACGTGTTATATGCACTGTTTTATTGGTTTTACTCTTTTAATTGTTTTTTCTAATAAAGTTGTCCTTTTTCTTGTCCCCCCCCCCCCCCCCTGGCCCCCACACATGTAAAGCGTCTTTGACTTTGAGTGTCATGAAAAGCGCTATATAAGTCCCAGATATTATTATTATTATTCAACTCTGACACCCAGGAAGCGGCAGAGGTTTGAATGCGTTGTTATTGGAACCACAGATAGCACCTCTGTGTGAACCTAGAGATCTGACCCTTCCTCATGCAAAGACAAAATAAAAAATACAAGCCTAGATGACAGCATAAAGCTGAACATTTCTAGCACAAAGTATGTGGAAGTAGTTAAGATGCCAAAAATAAGTTGCTGTAGCAGCAAGCCCACAGTAACGTTATATTTTATATGAATAAAAAAGTCATCAAAACGCTAGTTGAGCTTGTAGATCGAACAGTTCCACTACTTTTGAAAATATTATATAACAATGATTATTTATTTTCTACAAGGAAATGATTATGATTAAGTATTATCTCAAATAATTACGATTAGGCGATTACCTGTATGTAAAAATAACACCTGTGTGAAGTGAGGGGCGCTCTTATCATCGTACATCATCATGATGTAAAATAGACACTATGCCTATTTGCTCAGACACTATGATGTAAAATTCTCCTTTCATTGTCAATGTGAATGTAATGTTTGTGTAGGACGGAAATCTACACTAATAGCTATATAGGAGGGGCTAGAGCCCCTCAGAAATGGTGACAGGCCTAACAGTACCTCATGCTGCAAGTAGTCCTCTCTGACGCGGCTTTCCTCCAGTTCTTTTGCTTTGGCCCGTCTGCCTTCTGGGAGGTTCTGGCGCAGGAATGTCAGATCATTGTGGAAGGACTCCAGCATTCCTTCATGAGACTGCAGCTGACGCTCCTGAGTGAAGATATCACACAACATAGAATCGTGTACGCCTTAATAGTCATGATGAATACTTCATGTTTTACAGTAAAGTAGTATATTGTCATGAAGGAATGTCAACTGTCACATATGCATTAAATAAAATGTCGTTCTTTCCGTTCAAGCACACCCATTGCTTGTAATTTTTTTAATAGAATACATAAGATCTATGAAAAGTCAAGCAGCCCTGCAAGAAATAAAGTTGCTCAGATCAGGGACAATTTGAAATGGATGGAATAGATTGTAACACAAGATGATAACGTATATGTTTACCAATTTAGTACGACATGAAGAAATGCAAAAAGGTTCAAACAAAGAAGAGAAAGTACCAATGTTTGTGCAGACTGTGAGGCAGGTAGGATGGGTCTACAGAACCTCCTCTGGGAGCCTACAGCAGCAGGGAAGGGAGGTGAGGAGTTGAGAGCCGACACCAAGTTCATACGGTTGATCCAAGAGCTCATCTCTGCTCTGGACCTGTGGAGGATTAGACAAGAAAAAAATTGACCCTGGCTACAACGCTAGCTGTTTAGTGACATTTTTATAGCATGGCTTCTAGGGGCAAAGACATTTAGAATAGTGTTTGTGTGTCTGTGGCTAATCTCGCAAAAAACAATAAAGAGATCAGCGGCAAATATCATGTACACTCTGTGACAGTAGACAGTATTGGTGAATATTTTTCACATTGTGAATATCTGACACATTTTGTGAATTCCTAATCTCAGATCCAATCCATGATCATCATCAAATCATACATCATCCATCCATATTTGGGCAAGTTTGATGTCATTGATATGACTTAATCAACATCATGTCAGAGATCCACAGGGAAGCCACACTTTATTTTTAAAGATCCCATCATGTTTAATATGAATTGACTCTGTATCATCGCTGTTGTCAGTGTTGGGGAGTATTAAGCTACATGTAGCTGAGCTACGTAGCTTAGCTACATTTTGCTGTAGCTTGTGGTATTTTAGCTACATTCATATTTGTGTACCTCGTCAAGTAGCTCAGCTACTTTTTGGGTCATTTTTTGTAGCTTAGCTACTCAAGTTACAAGCTACAAGTGTGGGTCTCCCAGAGGGGAGGAGGGGTCTCCCAGAGGGGAGCAGGGGTCTCCCAGAGGGGAGGAGGGGTCTCCCAGAGGGGAGCAGGGTGGGGGGGTCTCCCAGAGGGGAGGAGGGGTCTCCCAGAGGGGAGCAGGGTGGGGGGGATCTCCCAGAGGGGAGCAGGGTGGGAGGGGTCTCCCAGAGGGGAGCAGGGTGGGAGGAGGGGTCTCACAGAGGGGAGCAGGGTGGGAGGGGTCTCCCAGAGGGGAGCAGGGGGAGGAGGGGTCTCCCAGATGGGAGTAGGGTGGGAGGAGGGGTCTCCCAGAGGGGAGCAGGGTGGGAGGGGTCTCCCAGAGGGGAGCAGGGGTCTCCCAGAGGGGAGCAGGGGTCTCCCAGAGGGGAGGAGGGGTCTCCCGCATGTACATTCTCAATTTAACGCTGAAAAATAAAAAGTAGCTTTTAGCTACTTTTCCTATGTAGCTGTAGCTTTACAAGCTACATTTCTCCAGGGGTAGCTATGTAGCTTGATCAAGCTACTGCCATGGTGAGCTACTTGTAGCTTTACAAGCTACGCTTTCAAAGTAACTTCCCCAACACTGGCTGTTGTCACAATATTGCCGGTGTAAATACACAGCATGCAGACGCCTTCCAGCGGACACTTACGAGGCTTGAAAGAGGAAGACCCTCCAGTCAGCAGTCTGCAAACGGAAGACATGTGGTTTCTTGGTGTAGTTGATCGCTTGCTCAGCCAAGGCATGATGCACGCTCACCACCTCCTCTGTGCTGTGGTACTCCTTCTTATACTCATCCTGACACACACACACACACACACACACACACACACACACACGGGGGGGGGGGGGTATGCTGTGAGTTTAAGCTAAAGAAACTCGTCACCAATTTTCAACCATATCTTCATATAATTAGGGTAGTTTGGAAATGTGTCTCCAAGCTAATGGAAAGTACAGGCTTTAGGTGTTTTCACACGGGAAGCAACTGAGGCACCTGGCAATTCGAACCGCAGCAACAGTCGAAAATGTGTTTTTCTATGCGACGCGTCTACTCACATGTAGTCTCGCGTAGCCAGACAACTATTCCACAATCTCTGAATGCTATATAGAGTCTGGACCTATAGCCCCCATGAGCTGAGTAACGGAAGCTGCCATTTCCGTTCACGAAAATATATATTTTTATTTCCTTTTCTGCTAAGCAGTAGTCACCCACATAGAGCATGTAGACAGAATTGGTATTGTCCGATAATAGTGTGCAAATTTTGTTAAATATTCCTAACTCTTGAGAGTTATACCTTAAGGGTCCAGAATGGAGATGTGTTGTTGTTAAACAGTACCTTGTGCAAGTATGGAGATATGTTGTTAAATACCTTGTGCAAGTAGAGGACCATTCCCCTCATCACCCCGTAGAAGGTTTTCCAGCTCCTCTTGCCCCAGGGAGCTGGCAGAAAGGTTAAATGATGGTTACTGTAAAATAGCTTTGGCAAATAGACAAAGTCTGCTGGCTACTGTGGCTAGTGGCTATCTGTCTACACCCCTACACCAGCATGCCTGTTAAGAGCACGAGGACCAGACAGGATTGAAGTTTCACAGTATTTATTCAGGCTTTAACGGGTGATCGGAAACATGGTGGTGATGGTAATGGGGATTTAATATAATGCATCACAACTCGGCACATATAGCTGTGGGGTGGGGTTCCCACAGTACACTTCACCAGGCAAAGACAAATGTTTGTCTGTGGATACCATCTGGGCCTATGTAGGCAGGCAGATATACCGCCACAGGTGTGCCGATTTAGTATCAGATAGGGCTCCACCCACCATGTGAGGATTAGCTGCCACTCCACCTCACTCTCTTCGCATGGAAGTTCAAGTGTGCCCAGGCTGTTTTGGAAACACATTGCAGACACGCCCACACATTCAAGGGTGTGTCCCATTTTCGTTCAGACTGAAAGGAATTTAGTCTGCATGACTATAGAATTAACATCTCAATCAACTTGCTCCACCTGTTTTAATAGTGTGTTTGAAAAGTATGGATTTTGGCCGCCACCCCTATTTTGGGTATATCATTATAAGCAAAACATTTCATTTTCTTTTCTTTTTATATTCAAAGGGACTTTTTAAATACATTTTAATATTATTTATAAAAATAATATTTGCTATAATTGCAGATCTACAAGCTTGCCGAATACAGTGGCTAGGTAGCTACAAAATATCTGTTTGAGTGTGTCACTCTTTGTTTGATAATGTACTGTGATTAAGCAAACTAGTGTCAGAGTATTGTATTATGTATTTACGACACCACTCACTGCGCTTGCCGTCGATGTCAGCGTGGGTCTTCCGCTGGAGGAAGCCTTGTTTGAACACCGTGGCTTTGCTGTCGTGAGGTACATCCTGGAAGGGGTTGCTCTTGCAGCGTACCGGTGCATCCTCTTTCGCATCGTCCTCCAACAACATAGAGCTCTTCAGTTCCTCCTCATCACTTCCAACGGCATGTGAGGACAGAGAGGATGACATGCATGGCAGAGAAGTTAAGTTAAATGAGGTAGGATTTCATAAGAAAGAGCATAGGGACAATCCCAGCGACAAATCAAGAGCTTTCCAATCAAACATGTCATATAGTAGTGGTTCCACTTACACAGCCCATTCCAAAGGCTCGTTCTTAATGGAGCTGTAGAGGTTCTGAAAGAAGAGGATAGATAAAAGACTGAATGAATAACCACATTCTTAATCACTATTCTGGGCATAGGTGAACATTCGGCAAACACAGTCTGTGAGAATAGCAGATCTAGTTGTATCTTGAAAAACATTTGAAAATAGTTCAACTAGCAGAACTACATCAACACGTTGTGAGCTTGGCTATTTGAACTATTTTTAAATGTTTTTCAAAATAGTAAAAAATGACAAATCATTTAGGGATAAGGGATAAGGGGTGGCACAAGATATAGTAGCACTTAGTGTAGAAGGGGGAAAGGGAGGGGATTAAGTACAGACCTCAGGGGTACCCCAGTGAATGAAGTATCGGCTTTAAGTGGTTAAAAATGTAACCACATAAGACATATTTTTCTTTTTGTTCGGCTATTCAAAAATAGCATTGCGACACGTCACTATCCTCAAACGAGCAGATTAAAAACATCACAATGATTTCTCAAACATTATGAGGGTGTGGGAGTTACTTTCAGTAGTTCCTTGCTGAAGTTCTGGCCTTCATCCATCCCATTCAAGTTGGACACAAAGTCTGAAGTGGACATGGCCTTCCCCACATTCTACAAACAAAAATTAAAGGTGCACAACATGATGTAACACATGTATTATCTCAATGTTTTGAAATAAATGTTTCAAGACTCACCTGTCCGTGCAAGTCACTGTTGAGAAGCATCAGGGCACATGTGAGAGTCAGCACCGTATCTGAGAGGGAAAGCCCAACATGACGGTATTATTTACTATCTCTGAACAAGAATGCACAACAGGACTATGGCTGCAACTATCAATTATTTTTGCGATTGGCTGTGGGTTCGAGTCCCAATCCCGACAAACTTTGCTGTGTGTTCTCCCCC
Organism: Protomyctophum bolini; assembly: GCF_963924005.1. Classification (NCBI taxonomy): domain Eukaryota; kingdom Metazoa; phylum Chordata; class Actinopteri; order Myctophiformes; family Myctophidae; genus Protomyctophum; species Protomyctophum bolini. Next base: position 18,816,587 of record NC_137883.1, on the reverse strand, counting down.
ATCTCTCTCCCCTTTCCTGTCTACCTACTGTCTAATAAAGGCAAAAAAGCAACTAAAAAATATATCTTGAAAATAATCAAGAGCCTCCTCCCCCATACATTATTTCATATAACAAATTATGATCTTTTTAATCGACTAAATTGATTTTACTGATTAACCACTTAAAACTTATCTTAAACTTTATCATACTGTATAACGGTGTACCACAAAATTAACAGATATACAAGCTCACACAAGCTCAGTGTGGCCATGATTGTGACCTTGTAGATCTGCTTTTAAAATAATTGAAACCTAAAAATAAATAAAAATAGATTGTTTCTTTAGTTTAAAATCAATAATTTAGTATAGAACTTACACCCTTAGTCAGGACCAGAGCTCACCTGCATCGGACAAGGAGTGAGGGTTGCATTGATGGAAGCGGCAGGCGAAATGCTGCAGTACTCTCTCTCTCTCCTGGGTTTCCCCAATCAGCAGCACCACCTTCAGGAAAGACCTGAAACAAATAAGAACATGAAGAAATAATACAATAATTATTCCTTAATCTCTTCACAAGAGACAAGGGAATAATTATGCGTGTTAGATGGCTTAACCCATTTAGGCCTCACATCGAAATTAAAAAAGCTCTTCATGACAGTTTTCTGAAATACCCATGTTTCTGGTGCTCAATATTTCATGTCAAGGACCCCAAAATATATATGTAATAGGCCACCGACCCCCGTCTGAAAATATGTAGTTCCAGGGAACCCCCCCAGTAGCAAAGATTTTAGTTAAAACGTTCACTCAATATACAATATACTGTATATTCAAAGATTTGAGAAACATTTTCAAGATTTTTCAAAAATAGCAGATCTACAAACTCTGAGCTTGTAAATCTGCTATTTTTCAACAGCTAAAGTATAACATAATGCTTAAAACACCAATTATGAATGGGTTAACCATAATACTCACCTCAGGGAGTTGTCTAGAGTCTGTCCAGTGAAATCAAAGAATTTGAGGTATTCCTCTCCCACTGCTCGACTGAAGTCGTTGCTATACATAAAGAAACATACCATTCTGTGATTCGTTTACAATACATACATTCCCCATGCAAATCCATGTTTTAAAAAAAATTGTAAAAGGGTGCACAAAGATGTAATTTGCACAAATTGATGTAAGACGAACAAGTCCTTACTCTTTGTCCAAGTGTCGGACCACGTCTTTATGTTGAATCCTGTCCAGCCTGTAGAGCCTTTCAGCCAAGCAACAGGCCTTCTCCCTGTCCACCACTGTTTCATTCGCCAAGGTTCCAGTTGGGCCTCCATTTGACACCCCGGTCTGCATTGGTGCAACCTTTCTACAATCTGCCTGTATATTCTGAGGTGATTTTTCAGTCTGCCTCTCTTGCTGTGTGAACTCAGTCTTGGCAACATACTCCAAGACTTCAGTGTCAGGAGATTTATTTTCTGCTTGGTTCGTCTCACCAGTTCGTCTGGTCTCAGCTTGCAGCCCTGGAGGTTTTGAAGGCGTTGGAGATGGGCTACTCGTTTGCAGAAACGGGTCACTCTGCTCAGACCCTTCCATCTGCACTGGCTGTCCTGTCACTGCAGTGTGTTGCATCAGAGCGATATGTTCTGACTGTTTAGACTGTTCTGGTTGGCCTTCCTTTTCTGTTTTTTGTGACTTTTCTGTCGACTCTTCCTTTTCTGTTTTTTGTGACTTTTCTGTCGACTCTTCCTTTTCTGGTTGTTCCGACTCTTCTGGCTGCTTGTCCTTTTCTGGTTGTTGTGGCTGTTCTTCCTTTTCTAGTTGTTCCGACTGTTGTTTCTTTTCCGGTTGTGGTGACTTGTCAGTCTGCTTTTCCTTTTCTGACTGTTCTCTCTGCTCTGTGTGTCGAGATTGGTCAAGAGGTTCTGGCTCCGTTGATTCGCTCGAGTATTCCTTGGAATATTGTGTTTGGTTTAATAACTCAAGCCAATTTGATGGCTGGAACTGCTCTGATGGTTCAGTGTTTTCTAGGTGCATGGGGTCAGAGTCTGCAGAATGTTCTGTTGTTTCTTCACAATGTTTTGTCTGCTCTGGTGGTTCTAAACAATATGGCTTTTCTGCCTGGTTATCCTGCTCTGGTTCCTCCTGACAGATTTCCGTGAGGAGCCAGAGTTCTGGCTGTTGAAGGACCTCTGCTCTCTGTTCAGAATTTGACATCTGATTGACTACTTCACATGCTAGAGGCTCTACAGGAGTCTCATCGGTGACATCTGTATTTTCACACATTTGAATATTTTCTGACTGCCACCCTTCTGTCAACTTCTGAAACTCTTCCGAATGAATCGCTTGATCAGGCTTTATGATTAGTCCAATATAGTTGCTGCAATCTCCAAGCGGCTCCCTAAAAATGGGTAAGAAATATGTCTATTATTTTTTTATATAACAACGCAAATTAATAACAACCAATAGTACAACAAGTAAGTGCAGGGCAATCGTGTTTGCCTCTTCCACCCACCTGCCCTTTTTAAATAAAGGCTTGTCACCATCATTACTGGTAGGTAATACTGCCATTGTTATTCATACAGCTTAGGTTGAGTTTAAATTAAACACACACGGGGTGCGTGGCACTCAGTTTACACACACATTTGCACTCAAAGGAGCAGAATGGAAATTACCTCTCAATCTTTTTTGTGTGCTTTATCATTCTGATAGCTACGTACAATTACATTATATGTTAATGTAAAGTATATGCATCTCTGTCAATAAAAATGTCAATCAATGAAAATATTACCTTTCACATGGACCATTTAGAACAACTGACACAGGTACTTCATTCTCTTCATGGCAGGGAATCTTTGCCACAGTCTCCTCATCTTCCCCGTTATAATTTTCAGCCTCCACTCTTCCCAGATGCTGCTCTTCAGTCTTGAGACTCTTTACTGTAGCAGAGCAAGGCTCTTGCTCCAAGTCAGTCTGCCCAGTCAGCAGAATGTGAGGCCTTTCCTGTTCCTCTTCCAGTCTTGAGTCGACCACATTCTGCCTCTCCACCCCAGGCGCAGAGTCTACATTCCCCTCCTCTGTGATCAGCAATGTCTCTGCAGATTCAACAGCTTCATCTGTTACCGACTGTCCATCCTCTTCCTCTGTATCTGCCAGTGAGACTCCTGCAAGCCCATCTGGAAATGGCAGACATTACCCGTGAGACATCAAATTAAGAAGAGAACTCAAATTAAAACATTTAAATTCGTGAAACAGAGAGGATTTTGCAGAGTAGAAGTTTGCATCACTTTAAGTTGAACAATGCACTGAATTTCCATTTATATATTTCAATTTATAAAGTTTACACCTACCATCAGTATCGACACATTCTGGTAGCATCCACACTGGATCTTCGTCTTCCTGTGGTTTTGTTTCTTCCTCCGTATTTAACATATCACATGGCTACAGATTGCAACATACAGGAGGGAGTGTTAGAGAACTTGTGATTAACATTAGGTCATCATTAGACAACAGCTGTGATCTGAGTCTCGCTCTCGCCTGACCAATACATGCACCTGGCGACGCCAACTCTGCAATAACTTAGACATACAGCATGTCCAAATGCACATCGATCTACTTTCACTCAGACAGGCTGCTGAAACACTCGCACACCCACACCCACACCCACACGATGACAAAAGAACAAAATAATGACATTTCTTTCTCTGTCTCCACATACCTGTAGCTCTACAGTTGAGTTTAGAGGCTGTTGTTCCTCTAGCCCATCATCATTCTGTGTGTCCTCTGAGGTAAAGTCAGTGTCTATGTCCACAGAGTGAATTGACAGCGAATTTGTGAGAGAAGTAGCCAGCTCAGCCAAGCTGTTGTCGACTGTGGGGTAAGGGGTCTGAGAAGAGGGGTAAGGCGTCTCAGAAGAGGGGGCAGGCATGTCCCATTGCACCGTCGCTACAGAAGGACAGGTCATGGGGTATACTGGTGAAATGATTGGACCCCACTGGCTTTCTGCCTCCTCAGGATCATCCAGGCCTTCAGCAGGTGAAAGAGCATGGGGTTGTTCTTTGCTGTGCACCTTGTTCATCTCGACTTCTTCCCAGACAATGGCTTGCTTTTTCTCACTCAGCTGTGGATGTTCCACCGGTGACCATGATTCTTTTTGAAAATGCCCATTGTCTGAATCGTACGGAATCGAGGAGAATGTGCCGTCTTCCTCCATTAGCTTCGTCTTCAGTCTGCCCTCGTGTCAGGATGTCAGGTTTTTGGTTGGGTGTGTAGCTGTGAATGCCCGACAGTTAAGAATAGTTTTCTGTTGTATGAGGGGTGGCCATCTTTTAACGATTTCATCCAAATGCTATCACATGCGACCCCTAAGTTGTGGCATGACATCCAATACAGCCCAAATGAATGAAAGATCTGTGAAGAAGAAAGGAAAACGCATCAAAATCCAAAATAAATATTTATCTACATCCCAGCCTAAAACCACACTTCCCTCCATGTCCAAAACTAGACACGTGTTTGAGTTAGGTCCAGTATAACTAAACAAACTATGTGGTTTTGCCAAACTGGTTCTTTGTGAATACCTTTACCAATGTACCATTTCCACAGTTAGAAAGAACCTGTAGAATGAATTAATCTATAAGAGATACACAAATAGAATATACAGTATTCACTATAATTTAGCAGTTAGAGCAAATTACAATTAAGAAAGAAGACAAGAAACAAGCACAAAAACGCATCAAGTAAACAATTTAGTAAGAAACTGTTTTTAAACAATAGAGAATATACTGTATATCCGATGCTCACTCACCAGTTGTCACGACTATGGTCGTGTGTGGTTATGATTAATTATGAGTGTTATGATTTATGAGTGTTATTTTGGATTATAAATATATATATGTTTATTGCTAATAGTATATATATATTTATATGGTGGTATATTGTTATAGTATATATATATGTATGTGGATTATCTTAGGCCTAGATGTCTTCTAATATATATATATATATCTATATCTGTGCAGCAGTTGTTATGAACCTGTATTAGACTAACTCTCCTCCCATGCAGAGGATACTAATGGGTTTTCAGACAGACTGATTGTCATCAGCTGTGTGGCTGGGGTAACCCTGTTGGCCATGACCATGGAGGTCTGATCAACCTCCCTGATTGGCTGACGGTCGCGTGAGCGAGCTAGCGGCCGCGGCTCTCTCACTACATAGCCCATTCATGCCCAGCCCAGCGCTGGGGAAACACTTCCAAGGTCTTTCCCCCATCCGTCGTACTACTACTACATGTCGCCAACTGTTTTGTTCCTTTATTTTGTGAAGCTGAACTTTTGTTAGACAAGTTATTCCCTTCGGAAAGGAATAACTTTAGTTTTGTTTTTGGATTCCGTTTATTATGTTCATGCGAGTTAAAGAGCCATTTATTTTGTAACCTATTGTTGATTCTTATAATTTATTCATTATACTATTGAATAAATCCTTGTATTAAGGCCTTGGTTTCCGTTTCTCTCATATATTACATTACCTTTACCCCTAGACATATGGTTTTGTAACATATTTGGGAGCCCGTCCGTTTCAAAAAACAAATTAAGGATTCAGTTGTTCAGTTGGTTATGTTTTTTGTTTTGCTAGTATTGCTTTTGGTGGTAGACGGATTGGGGAGTATTAATGGTGAGTATGTTGCTCGTACCAGTTTGAGTAGCGGATTTTGTATATGGCCTGTATTTGGTATGGCCTCTGATGACCAGGGTGCTAGTACGGATGTCCTGTCGCTTGAGGAGCTACAACAGTGCTCATATTGGGAATTGTACAGTATTGCCAAACAATTTAACGTTCCTTTACCGCACGGTACCAAAAAGAAAGAGGCGATTTTCGCAGCTGTCTCACGGCAGTTGTTTTCACAGGGAGTCATTACGATGCTGTCAGATGAGAGTGAGGGGGGAGACGTATCACTCATTGTCGCAGAACCGAGTTCTAGTGGGGCCAATCAGTCTGACACTACGGGTGTGTTAGAGCAGGGCGAGGATCCCGCGGGGGACCCGTCTGCTCAGGCCCCACATGATTACCCACGGGGCACTGGGGGGAGTCCTCAGGACATAGGGGGGGTTCTGCGCCTCCGGGAGCTTGAGCTGGAAATAGCACTAACAACGCTGAAGAGCGAGGAGTGCAAACTACAGCATCAGAGACATGAGCTCGACATGGCACGCCTGCGAGGCCAGACCTACCCCGACGAGGCGTCCGCAGGGGCGCCCGCCTCCCAGCAGCGACACGGGTCACCCCCAGGTTCCAGAGGAGTGGCAGCGTTCGACATAAGCAAACAAATCGCATTGGTACCTGCGTTCAAGGAGGGTGAGTTGGATAACTACTTTTGTGCTTTTGAACGAATTGCTGGTGCTGTTAAGTGGCCCAGGGAATTCTGGAGTTTGCTACTCCAATGTAAGTTGACAGGTAGAGCACAGGATATCTGTAGCGCACTCACGGTGGATGAGAGCCTATGTTATGATGTCGTAAAGGCGGCTATCCTTAGCGGTTTCGAAATGGTGCCTGAACATTATAGGCAAAAATATAGGGCCGCTCAAAAATCCTCTACTCAAACGTTTGTGGAATTTGGCCGTGAAAAAGCCACATTGTTTAGGAAATGGTGCAACGCGAGCAACGTACACACTTTTGAGCAGCTTACTGAGCTGATAGTGATGGAAGATTTCAAATCATGTATCCCAGATCGTATTGTTGTCTATCTTGAGGAACAAAAGATTAACTCAATTGCTAAAGCCTCTGTGAGGGCCGATGAATATGATCTGACGCACCGTTCGGGTGTTTCTCCGGTGCGTAGCGGGGAGGGTCTGTTCAACATGCAGAAAAAACAGCACAAATTGTCACAACCGAAAAGTCCACCGAGGGGCGCAAGTGCAGCGCCTGACAATCGTGCTTGTTTTTACTGTCATGAAGTGGGCCATTTGGTTTCTCGCTGCCCTAAAGTACAACATAAGCAGCAGAAAGAGAATGGAAATGGAAATGTGTATTCAAAAAAACCAAAGGGTGTGGGGTTTGTGCATACTATTCCTCGGTCTGCTTCCGAGACAGCTATGGCTGTCCGGGCGGAGGTAGAGGAGTGTTTTGATCCCTTTATTTTGCATGGCTCAGTCTCGCTGTCTGATAGGGAAAATGAGCGCGTTCCTATCACCATTTTGCGTGATACAGGCGCCTCACAGTCCCTTATTTTACAGAGTGTACTGCCATTTGCGGAGAATACCTTTTGTGGTTCCGATGCATTGGTTTTGGGCGTGGAAATGATATCCTCTCGCGCTCCATTGCATATGATCCACCTACGTTCTCCACTTGTTTCTGGTCTTGTGCAGATCGGGCTACGTGAAAGTTTACCCATTGAAGGTGTGGGGATGATTCTTGGCAACGACATAGCTGGGGACAAAGTGTTTGCGTCGCTAGAAGTGGTTGAAAAACCTGTGGCTAACGTAGCTATGCCTGCGCTGGGAGCCCCACCCACTGTGTTTCCGGGTTGTGCTGTGACTCGCGCACAATTGAAAAAGTTTGATGACGAGGCTACGTTGTGTGACACTTTCTTGTGTGCCGAGCGACCAGTGGGTGATGCCCCACAGACACCGCGTAAGCGGGCTAGGAAAAGCTTGCTGGCTACTAAAAGTGATTTTGGGTTTGATATCGATAGGGAAACATTTGCGCATGCGCAGAAGCACGATCGCTCTCTCTCTGTGTGCTGGGAGGCAGTTACCAAAGTGGGTGAGGCTGCTGGGCCGAGTGCATATAGTGTAGAGGATGGCCTCCTTGTGCGTAAATGGTTTCCAGCGGCTATCGGTGACTTGAAATGGAATGTGGTGCGTCAGGTTGTGGTACCTCAGGGTTTCCGTTCCCAGATTCTCAGTCTGGCTCACGACAACATTTCTGGCCACCTGGGCATTCGTAAAACTTATGACCGCATCCTACGCTATTTTTTCTGGCCGGGTTTGAATGCGTCTGTTACTGACTTCTGCCGCACTTGTCATGTGTGTCAGATGACGGGGAAGCCAAACCAGACTATTCCGCCCGCGCCGTTGAAACCGATCCCTGCTGTGGGTGAACCATTTGAGCACATCATGATTGACTGTGTCGGTCCATTACCGACCACAAAATCTGGTCACAAATACCTTCTTACTGTAATGTGTAGTGCAACGCGCTACCCAGAAGCGTTCCCATTACGCACACTAAAAGTGAGACCAGTTATTAAAGCGCTTTCTAGCTTTTTCTCTACTTTTGGTTTTTGCCGGTATCTTCAAAGTGACCAGGGCTCAAATTTCATGTCAAAATTATTTGCTCAAGTTGCTTCCACCCTTGGCATAGAACACAGACACTCTAGCGCTTATCATCCTGAGTCCCAGGGCGCGCTTGAGCGGTTTCACCAGACGTTGAAAGCGATGATGAAGAAATACTGTCACGAAACTGGTAAAGCCTGGGACGAGGGCTTGCCTTATCTTATGCTGGCAGTAAGAGAGAGCGTACAGGAGTCGCTGGGGTTTAGCCCAGCGGAGCTGGTGTTTGGCCATACGGTGCGCGGGCCGTTGCGTGCGTTTCGAGAGGGCTTATTAGCCAACGCAAACTCGCCGGTGACTAATGTATTGGATTTTGTTGCGGGGTTTCGCGAGCGATTGCACAAGGCCAGACAGATGGCTAGCAGCTTTCTGAGTAAAGCTCAAGGTAAAATGAAGGCATGGTTTGACAGGAAGGCTGTGCATAGAGTGTTTGCTGTGGGTCAGAGGGTGTTGGTGCTGCTCCCACTGCAAAGCTCAGCCTTCCAGGCCAAATTCAGTGGTCCTTATGTGATTGACAAAAAAATAAGTGAAACGGATTATGTGATTTTGACGCCCGATCGTCGCAAAAAGACAAGGGTTTGTCATGTGAATATGCTCAAGCCGTATCTGGCTCGCACCGAGTCAGATACTCCTGTTATTCCCGCAGTTGTCGCCTCACTTTCTGCAGCAGCGCCGTCACTTTATTCCCCTGAGAGTGATGGGCTGCGTGTAAAAGGTTCGTCTGGGTCACGTCTACAGAACTCTGAAATATTGAATGATTTACCGGGGTATTTAAAACATTTGGGTCCCCAGGCGCAAGCAGACATTATTGATTTGATGGAAAATAATGTGAATCTGTTTTCAGATAACCCATCATGCACATCAGCCCTTTCTCATGACGTAATTGTACAGAAGGATTGCCCTCCTATTAAGCAACATGCCTATCGGGTTAATCCAACCAAGCGTGCTTTACTACGAAAAGAGGTTGACTACTTGTTAGAGAACGGGCTGGCTGTTCATAGCAGCAGTGCGTGGTCTAGCCCCTGCTTGCTGGTGCCTAAGGCTGACGGGAGCCAGCGGTTTTGTACAGATTTTCGTAAGGTTAACAATATAACGCAGGCTGACAGTTATCCGCTCCCGAGGATGTTGGATTGCGTGGATCGGGTGGGGTCTGCTAAATTTGTAACTAAATTGGATTTGCTAAAGGGTTATTGGCAAGTGGCTTTGACACCCCGTGCATCAGAGATCAGTGCATTCGTGACACCAGACGGTTTATACCAATATACAGTGATGCCATTTGGCTTAAGAAATGCACCAGCGACATTTCAAAGATTAATGAATAATGTACTAAGAGGCGTGGACAATACAGAGACTTATTTGGACGATGTTGTGGCATATAATGATACTTGGCTTGAGCATATACACACTTTGAGACAGATTTTTCAGCGGTTAGGAGAGGCTAACTTGACATTAAATTTGTCAAAATGTGAATTTGGTTGTGCGACCGTAACGTATCTTGGGAAGCAGGTTGGTCAGGGCCAGGTACGTGCTATTAATGCAAAAATCCAGGCTATTCTAGAATATCCTGTGCCGAGGACTAGGCGTGAGCTCCGCCGGTTTTTGGGCATGGCAGGTTACTACCGGGGGTTTTGCAAAAATTTTGCTGCCGTCACTGCGCCGCTGACTACGCTGACTAGCGTCAAAAGAGTATTTATCTGGTCGCCTGCCTGTCAGTTAGCGTTCGAATCCTGCAAGGCTCTCCTCTGCAGCACTCCAGTCCTGGCTGCGCCCGACTTCACCAAACCGTTCAAGCTGGAGGTGGATGCCAGCGCCTGTGGCGCCGGTGCTGTCCTGCTCCAGGAGGATCTTCAGGATATCGATCATCCCATCTGTTACTATTCAAAGAAATTTAATTCAGCGCAGGGTAACTATAGTACCGTTGAGAAGGAAGCTCTCGCCCTGTTACTTGCATTACAATTTTTCGAGGTATATGTTGGCTCAAGCCCGTTGCCTATTGTTGTCTATACTGACCATAATCCCCTTGTGTTCCTAAGGCAAATGCAAAATTCAAATCAAAGACTGATGAGATGGTCCTTGATGCTACAGGACTTTGAAGTGGAAATTCGCCACAAGAAGGGGACGGACAATGTCCTTGCGGATGCCCTTTCCCGGGTTTAAGGTGCTCTCTTCTTTGAGAAGAAGTTATTTGGGGATATAACTTCTTTTCGGGAAGGGGGGTGTCACGACTATGGTCGTGTGTGGTTATGATTAATTATGAGTGTTATGATTTATGAGTGTTATTTTGGATTATAAATATATATATGTTTATTGCTAATAGTATATATATATTTATATGGTGGTATATTGTTATAGTATATATATATGTATGTGGATTATCTTAGGCCTAGATGTCTTCTAATATATATATATATATCTATATCTGTGCAGCAGTTGTTATGAACCTGTATTAGACTAACTCTCCTCCCATGCAGAGGATACTAATGGGTTTTCAGACAGACTGATTGTCATCAGCTGTGTGGCTGGGGTAACCCTGTTGGCCATGACCATGGAGGTCTGATCAACCTCCCTGATTGGCTGACGGTCGCGTGAGCGAGCTAGCGGCCGCGGCTCTCTCACTACATAGCCCATTCATGCCCAGCCCAGCGCTGGGGAAACACTTCCAAGGTCTTTCCCCCATCCGTCGTACTACTACTACATGTCGCCAACTGTTTTGTTCCTTTATTTTGTGAAGCTGAACTTTTGTTAGACAAGTTATTCCCTTCGGAAAGGAATAACTTTAGTTTTGTTTTTGGATTCCGTTTATTATGTTCATGCGAGTTAAAGAGCCATTTATTTTGTAACCTATTGTTGATTCTTATAATTTATTCATTATACTATTGAATAAATCCTTGTATTAAGGCCTTGGTTTCCGTTTCTCTCATATATTACATTACCTTTACCCCTAGACATATGGTTTTGTAACACCAGTTTTACAGTTTAATAAAATTTCACACAAGGAGTACTGTACCTATATTCTTTCACTTGTGACATTTAAGTGTGGCGGGAAGGATATAATGCAATGACTTTTACCAAAACGTTACAAAACCACATCTGCACTTCCTGGAGACAGAAA
>NC_137883.1:16985190-16987690 GCF_963924005.1 Protomyctophum bolini | reverse complement strand
ACAGGGGGGACAAGAGAGCTGCAGAGAGAAAGAGAGAGAGACAGAGAGAGAGAGAGAGAGAGAGAGAGAGAGAGAGAGAGAGAGAGAGAGAGAGAGACAGACAGAGAGAGAGAGAGAGATCCCAAGAAGACATTCGCTCATAATTAATAAATGAAAAATGTTGTTAGTGCAGCTGATCAATAGAGTTGTTAGGGAGAACGACGGATTGATCGAACGAACGGAGAGGTGGGGGGAGATGGGGGGGGGTGAAGGATAGGAGGGAGGGAATCAAGTGTGTGTGTGTGTGTGTGTGTGTGTGTGTGTGTGTGTGTGTGTGTGTGTGTGTGTGTGTGTGTGTGTGTGTGACGAGGGGAGGGGGAGGGCACTGGGGCTCTGGTCTTGCGGCCGTTTCCAATTTTCACCCTCATTGAGAACAAAGGAGTCTCCTGAGTCCCATCCACACTGATAGACACTTAGCACGGACCTGACCCTAATAGGATGGAGAGAGAGAGAGAGAGAGAGAGAGAGAGAGAGAGAGAGAGAGAGAGAGAGAGAGAGAGAGAGAGAGAGAGAGAGAGAGAGAGAGAGAGAGAGAGTGAGTTGGGGAGCATTAAAAAAGTGTGAAGGGAAGGAGAGGAGGAAAGTGAGAAAAGGATGAATGGGTTAAGGGAGGGAGAGAGGGGGAATTGATGATGGTAAGGAATGTTTTACTGTACTCTAACCTATAGGCCTACTAACATTTGTCACATTCTGGCATGTTGGTGCACACAGCATTTTTCTTTGTCAGTGTGTTGTGTCTGTTTTCAAAGCCTACTGCACATGTACGGTCTGTTTTCAAAGTCTACTGCACATGTACGGTATGTTTTCAAAGTCTACTGCACATGTACGGTCTGTTTTCAAAGTCTACTGCACATGTACGGTCTGTTTTCAAAGTCTACTGCACATGTACGGTCTGTTTTCAAAGTCTACTGCACATGTACGGTCTGTTTTCAAAGCCTACTGTACGGTCTGTTTTCAAAGCCTACTGCACATGTACGGTCTGTTTTCAAAGTCTACTGCACATGTACGGTCTGTTTTCAAAGTCTACTGCACATGTACGGTCTGTTTTCAAAGTCTACTGCACATGTACGGTCTGTTTTCAAAGCCTATACTGCACATGTACGGTCTGTTTTCAAAGTCTACTGCACATGTACGGTATGTTTTCAAAGCCTACTGCACATGTACGGTCTGTTTTCAAAGCCTACTGCACATGTACGGTCTGTTTTCAAAGTCTACTGCACATGTACGGTATATGCCTCTCTACAGCCCACTTGTGGTGCAGTTACAGTAGAGCAAAAAGGAGGCGTGCTCGGTAGAGCGCAAATCTCCAGGAGGGATATCCCTCTGTCAGGGAGCATGTGATGGCAATGTTATGGGGTTGTGAATGAAAATGAACTTGGAGACACATCTTGACACTCAAGTAGTACTCTAGTGACGTGTCATCATCAACCAAGTGAAGTCAGATCAGTCACCCAGTCCTTTATTCAACACTCCGGGTATAGTCCCGCAGCCCACTGGACTGCGGAAGAAGCCGTTCTCACTATAATGTCGATGCATCCGGTAGAAAACATTTAAAACAAGGCAGTTATTGGCCGTGCCGAGTGGTGCAAAGTCCACTTGTGATGACCAGCACCCTTTGAGTTGTATTAGAGAATAATTTCACTGACGTTTAATCAAAAGTGTTGAAAAAGTTTATTCAAATACCGGTAGTCGAAAATGAATTAGTTAAAAAATGGTGTACTTAGGTGTATGTCTGTGTGTATGTCTGTGTGTGTGTGTGTGTGTGTGTGTGTGTGTGTGTAATCCACATAACTCGAGAACCGTTAGCCCCACTGACTTCAAATTCGACACACACGTTCCGCACCACAGCAGGGAGTGCAGTGCTTGGTGTCGAGTCTGTCGGACCCACGGTTGTCCAGAACCGCCCCAAAAAGGCCTCTGCCCGGGCTCTGGACCGGGTCCCTGCCCAGCGTCCATATATGGAGCTGGGCTGTTCTGACCTCACAACACTCCATATTTGGGCATGCCTGACACAGAACTCCACAGGCTGGCTGCATATACTCCATATTTGGGCATAACTTACAAAGAACTCCATATATGGGCATAAAAGGGAGACAGCCATAATATCTGGGTGGGGCATGCATTTCCAACTTTCCATCATTCCAAGTAGGCCAGTGCCCAACGGGCACCGCTGTAGAGGCCCCACGGGCACCGTTCTAGTTTAGGTCAATGATACTGTATAACATTATGTTGTGATATTATAATATAGCAGCGGCTATAGGCTACTTGAGGCCAGTCAACTGTCTTCTGTGTTTTGGTACGATGATGCGTGACCATGGCTCACCGCCGTCCCAACCCCCACCATGCCGGTATGAACTGTCAGCTGGTCCGTGGTAGTAGAAATGTTGGGAACCCCTGCCTGCGCCTCGGGTATACCAACACAGAACCTCTGCGCCTCGGGTATAGGTACCATCACAGAACC
>NC_137883.1:16937690-16980190 GCF_963924005.1 Protomyctophum bolini | reverse complement strand
ATGTCAATGTGCCTCCATGAGACACCGGACAGCACCATGTCAATGTGCCTCCATGAGACACCGGACAGCACCATGTCAATGTGCCTCCATGAGACACCGGACAGCACCATGTCAATGTGCCTCCATGAGACACCGGACAGCACCATGTCAATGTGCCTCCATGAGACACCGGACAGCGCCATGTCAATGTGCCTCCATGAGACACCGGACAGCGCCGTGTCAATGTGCCTCCATGAGACACCGGACAGCGCCATGTCAGTGTGCCTCCATGAGACTTGCCTTCTTGTCAGCTATAGGCCTGCCATGGCCGCATGTCTATTACTGCATATCTGCATTAAATAAGCTGACCAATGTTGTTGTTATGTTGGTTTTGCCCTCCAATAAAGATGTACTGACCGCATCTCTTCCAGGCTGAATGCTATATCCGCATGTCTGTCAGTGCGCTCGTGTGTGCATGCATTGTCAACAACAACTGTCATTTTATATTTTTGGGACTGTATTACCGCAGTCCATACTGTCCCTCCAGGCCTGTTCTAGTGTATTAAGATTTAAAAAGCTTTTGGTACCAAAAGTAGTTTACAGTTTGGGCAGTCTGCTCCAAAATAGTGTTAATCAGTCAGAACAATATCAAAGGGAACAGGTAAGAGACACATGAAGGCTAGCATTCAAGATCAATCAATGGTTCTCTGGACATCGGCCAGTAAAGCCATCAAGATAAATTTAATTTAAAGTGGACAACCCTGATAAAAGACAAGTAAAAGACAAGTAACGAGAAGTATACTTCACAAGACCACAAGTCTTAAATACTAAGTATAAGTATAAATAGATAAATATAGAGTCAACATGCAGTTCAGTTCACACAGGGGAATCTGATTGTTAAGTCCTTGCTCACTATTTACAGGAAGGCTGATAACTCATAGTCCTCATTTAGTCCATGGGGTTGTAGGGTGCGGAGGGTGTAGGTCCAATATGCCTCCCTTCTTAAGAGGAGGTTGTGGATATCTCCACCTCTCCGTGGTAGCTGCACCCTCTCTATGCCCACATACCGGAGCGATGCCACGGCATGGCCCATTTTATTAAAGTGTTGGGCTACTGGGCTTTTGGGATTGGTGTTTCTGATGTTGGATCTATGTTCACTGATACGTGTTTTTAGGGCTCTACTGGTTTGTCCCACGTATGAGAGGCCACATGGGCATGTCAACATGTATATAACGTTTGTGGTTGAGCACGTAATTGTTCCTCTGATTTTAATGGCCTTGCCTGTATGTGGATGGTTAAACGTGTCACATCTGGTGGTGAAGTTACACTGTGCACATGATCCACATTTGAAGTTGCCTGTAAGGACATTTTTGTCCAAGAAAGTACGAGGTGTTTGAGGATTATGATCCGATCTCACCAACATCGATCTGATGTTGGGTGCCCTTTTGTATACTATCTGTGGTGGTCCTTCGTACGCTGATTTAAAGGCGTTGTCAGATTGGATTATGTGCCAGTGTTTGTTTAAGATGTTATCAATTTCTTTTCCCTGTGGAGAGTAAGTCAAGAAGCACATGGGTCTTTTCTTTTGTGATTTGGTTTTGGTTTTTTTACTAAGACACTCTGTCTGAGAGATATGATTAACCTTGTCTTTAGCCTCCTGGGTCCATTGGTCTGGGTATCCTCTCTGTGTGAACCTTACTGACATGCGTTGACACTGTTCCTCATAAGCTTCCTCTGTGCTGCATATTCTTCGCACTCTGTTGAACTGACTGATGGGTAGGCTCCTTTTCAGGGCTGTGGGATGATAAGAGTCACAACGGAGGAGAGTATTACGATCAGTTGGTTTGCAATATAGGTTGGTGGTGAGTGTATTGCCTACTTTGACTATCTTGATATCCAAGAAGTTAGACTCACTTTTGTCTACGTCCACTGTAAAACGAAGATGCTCATTGCGGCTGTTGAGATAGCCATGGAAGTTGGCAAGGTCCTCTTTTGTGCCTGAGAATACAATAAAGATGTCATCGATAAAGCGTTTGTAGAACTTAACTAGTTTGTGGAACGGATTTACTGGGTTCAATATGAACTTGTTTTCAAATAGTCCCATGTATATGTTGGCTAGCTGTGGGGCCATTTTGCTGCCCATCGCACAGCCCACCCTCTGTAGATAAAAAGTATCTTTGAATAAAAAGTAGTTGTGTTGCAAAACCAAAGCCGTCAGATCGAGGATACAATTAGTGTTGGGAGGGTTGTCATTGGGTCGTAGTTCTAGAAAATATTTGATAGCTTCTAGGGCTCCTTGGTGAGGGATATTTGTATATAGACTTTCTACATCGAAGGTGACTAGGAAGTCATTTTCACTTACAGGTCCGATCTCCTGGAGTTTCTGGAGGAAATCACCGGAGTCCCGGATGTATGAGTGTAGTCCGGCAACACTGGGTTTGAGATGGTGGTCTACAAAAGAAGATATATTTTCAGTCAGTGATCCAATACATGAAACTATGGGTCGGCCTTTGGGGTTCTGTAATGACTTGTGAATTTTAGGCAATGTATAGAACACTGGAATTCTGGGGTGCATTACCTTCATGAAATCATGCTCGTTTTTGTTGAGGTCTCCCTTGTCCAGTAGTTCTTGTAGTTTGCCATGGATGATCTTTTTGAACTCTGTGGAGGGATTTTTTGTCAGTTTTTGGTAGAAATCTGAGTCCTGTAATTGTCTCTCAATCTCTCCTTCATAGTTCTGAACAGTTTGTAGAACTATGGCTCCCCCTTTATCTGCAGGTTTAATGATGATTGTTGTGTCATTTTTTAGATCCTTAAGGGCCTCTCTTTCAGCTTTTGTCATATTGTTGTGGATTCTCTGTTCTTGTCTCTTGTTGAGAGCTACATATACGTCTCTTTCCACCAGGCGGCAGTAAGTATCAAGGGACGCATTCCTTCCTTTATAAGGTATAAATTTGGATTTTGGACGAAACACATTCTTAGGGGTTGCCACAGTGCTCGAGTTAGTCTCATCTATGGTACCTGTGTCATGTTCACTAGTACGGGTTGGTTCATGCACAGTGTTGTTGGGTTTGTTAAAAAACTCTGTCAGCCTGACAGAGTTTTGCCTAAAAAACGATGGTGGTGCTCGGTGGATTGTGTGCTGGCGTCAGCACACAATCCACCGAGCACCACCATCGTTTTTTAGGCAACGCCAGAGGACACCGAGGCCGCCGACGAGGACGGGGTGCAGGAGGGGGAAGAAGAAGAAGAGACTGGCATTCCCCACCATTGACCCGCAGCCAGACACGGTCATAAACATATCCACAAGGTCAGTCACAGATATCGAAATTGCAGCTCTATGCAAAGGTCTCTCTTTTGTACCCACGACTACATGCAACAGTTTTGAAACTCATATAGACTTGAACAAGTTTTTCAGATCACTCAGGCTGACAGAGTTTTTTAACAAACCCAACAACACTGTGCATGAACCAACCCGTACTAGTGAACATGACACAGGTACCATAGATGAGACTAACTCGAGCACTGTGGCAACCCCTAAGAATGTGTTTCGTCCAAAATCCAAATTTATACCTTATAAAGGAAGGAATGCGTCCCTTGATACTTACTGCCGCCTGGTGGAAAGAGACGTATATGTAGCTCTCAACAAGAGACAAGAACAGAGAATCCACAACAATATGACAAAAGCTGAAAGAGAGGCCCTTAAGGATCTAAAAAATGACACAACAATCATCATTAAACCTGCAGATAAAGGGGGAGCCATAGTTCTACAAACTGTTCAGAACTATGAAGGAGAGATTGAGAGACAATTACAGGACTCAGATTTCTACCAAAAACTGACAAAAAATCCCTCCACAGAGTTCAAAAAGATCATCCATGGCAAACTACAAGAACTACTGGACAAGGGAGACCTCAACAAAAACGAGCATGATTTCATGAAGGTAATGCACCCCAGAATTCCAGTGTTCTATACATTGCCTAAAATTCACAAGTCATTACAGAACCCCAAAGGCCGACCCATAGTTTCATGTATTGGATCACTGACTGAAAATATATCTTCTTTTGTAGACCACCATCTCAAACCCAGTGTTGCCGGACTACACTCATACATCCGGGACTCCGGTGATTTCCTCCAGAAACTCCAGGAGATCGGACCTGTAAGTGAAAATGACTTCCTAGTCACCTTCGATGTAGAAAGTCTATATACAAATATCCCTCACCAAGGAGCCCTAGAAGCTATCAAATATTTTCTAGAACTACGACCCAATGACAACCCTCCCAACACTAATTGTATCCTCGATCTGACGGCTTTGGTTTTGCAACACAACTACTTTTTATTCAAAGATACTTTTTATCTACAGAGGGTGGGCTGTGCGATGGGCAGCAAAATGGCCCCACAGCTAGCCAACATATACATGGGACTATTTGAAAACAAGTTCATATTGAACCCAGTAAATCCGTTCCACAAACTAGTTAAGTTCTACAAACGCTTTATCGATGACATCTTTATTGTATTCTCAGGCACAAAAGAGGACCTTGCCAACTTCCATGGCTATCTCAACAGCCGCAATGAGCATCTTCGTTTTACAGTGGACGTAGACAAAAGTGAGTCTAACTTCTTGGATATCAAGATAGTCAAAGTAGGCAATACACTCACCACCAACCTATATTGCAAACCAACTGATCGTAATACTCTCCTCCGTTGTGACTCTTATCATCCCACAGCCCTGAAAAGGAGCCTACCCATCAGTCAGTTCAACAGAGTGCGAAGAATATGCAGCACAGAGGAAGCTTATGAGGAACAGTGTCAACGCATGTCAGTAAGGTTCACACAGAGAGGATACCCAGACCAATGGACCCAGGAGGCTAAAGACAAGGTTAATCATATCTCTCAGACAGAGTGTCTTAGTAAAAAAACCAAAACCAAATCACAAAAGAAAAGACCCATGTGCTTCTTGACTTACTCTCCACAGGGAAAAGAAATTGATAACATCTTAAACAAACACTGGCACATAATCCAATCTGACAACGCCTTTAAATCAGCGTACGAAGGACCACCACAGATAGTATACAAAAGGGCACCCAACATCAGATCGATGTTGGTGAGATCGGATCATAATCCTCAAACACCTCGTACTTTCTTGGACAAAAATGTCCTTACAGGCAACTTCAAATGTGGATCATGTGCACAGTGTAACTTCACCACCAGATGTGACACGTTTAACCATCCACATACAGGCAAGGCCATTAAAATCAGAGGAACAATTACGTGCTCAACCACAAACGTTATATACATGTTGACATGCCCATGTGGCCTCTCATACGTGGGACAAACCAGTAGAGCCCTAAAAACACGTATCAGTGAACATAGATCCAACATCAGAAACACCAATCCCAAAAGCCCAGTAGCCCAACACTTTAATAAAATGGGCCATGCCGTGGCATCGCTCCGGTATGTGGGCATAGAGAGGGTGCAGCTACCACGGAGAGGTGGAGATATCCACAACCTCCTCTTAAGAAGGGAGGCATATTGGACCTACACCCTCCGCACCCTACAACCCCATGGACTAAATGAGGACTATGAGTTATCAGCCTTCCTGTAAATAGTGAGCAAGGACTTAACAATCAGATTCCCCTGTGTGAACTGAACTGCATGTTGACTCTATATTTATCTATTTATACTTATACTTAGTATTTAAGACTTGTGGTCTTGTGAAGTATACTTCTCGTTACTTGTCTTTTACTTGTCTTTTATCAGGGTTGTCCACTTTAAATTAAATTTATCTTGATGGCTTTACTGGCCGATGTCCAGAGAACCATTGATTGATCTTGAATGCTAGCCTTCATGTGTCTCTTACCTGTTCCCTTTGATATTGTTCTGACTGATTAACACTATTTTGGAGCAGACTGCCCAAACTGTAAACTACTTTTGGTACCAAAAGCTTTTTAAATCTTAAAACTAAAAACAAACAAAAAATGCAAAATCTAATATATAAAAAATATTAAAAAATGTATTTAAAAAAATACTAAAACAGTCTGTAACAAGCAAAAACCAGCAAGTTTTATTGAAATTGTTCTTTTGAAAACTGTGTTGCCTTATTGTAAACTTGCTTGATGTGGTGGTTATTCATGTTCATATTGATTGTCATGTCACTTATTGGTGTTAGTGAATCACCTGCCCATGCAGTCGTCATCAGTCACGTGATGTGACGACTAGGTTTAAAAGGGAGTTGTCACATATACTGCCGATTATCACCTGATGAAGGCCGTTCACGGCCGAAACGTCGTGTTATATTTATGGTGTTTTGAATAAAAAACAAACACCTTGGAGCAAACCTGTGTGCGGACTCTCTTCTCTTCACTGTATGTACCTTATTAGTCCAGCACCAGACAGGAACTGGATGTGCGCTAGCCACCTACCTTTTTATACTGTTCTAGTGTATTAACATTCCCCGCCCCATGCGCCCATACGGATTGGTCAAGGAGAACAAACATATATTGTATTCATTAAAGCAATTCCCAGATTGCACATTTTTACTCTCACTCTCAGCTATCTCACATTACTCGTTCTTCCCTCGGTCTTATCTTTATCATCTATGTGAGTGTTGAGCGTATACATGCAGTGGGCCTGTACAACCAAGCTGAGGTCTCCCTATCCACCGTTCCAGCCTGTTCATATCGATCTGTCCAACCATAGCCAATCTCTGCTCCTAACCAGTCCGTGTTCCTCCCGGTCACATCCAGCACGCTCCTGTGCTGCTCCTCCACTTCCGGCCCTAATAGACCTGAAGAAATGAGTCTGAAACCAGTTTTACCACACAGACCCTATCGGCCCTATCCTGATCTACAAGATCAGAATGTGTCTCAAGGTGAAAAACTAAAATCCTGAAAAAGTTAAATGTAGACAATTCTGTAGAAGAGCTGCGGTTTAACTGTGTAGATCGATTACTTTTGGGGAAGATAGTTGGTGTCGAGAGAAGAAAAGCGGGAGTTGACCTAATATAGAGTCTAATATAGGATCTTGGTAAATGGTGC
This sequence comes from Protomyctophum bolini, assembly GCF_963924005.1. NCBI lineage: Eukaryota > Metazoa > Chordata > Actinopteri > Myctophiformes > Myctophidae > Protomyctophum > Protomyctophum bolini. The sequence continues at coordinate 16,973,176 of NC_137883.1, read as the reverse complement.
ATTTATAGCGCCTTCATCCAAAGCGCTTTACATAGATTGTGCATTACATTCACCCATTCACACACACATTAAACCCATAGCGGAGGAAACCATGCAAGGCAACAACCTGTTCATCGGGAGCACTTAGCGGTTCAGAGTCCTGCTCAAGACACACTTCGACACTAACTCTGGGGGAGCCCGGGATCGAACTGGGAAGCTTCCCGGTTCACAAACGGCAACTCTACCCCTGAGCCACTGCCACCCCGGTCACGTATATACGTAGGGTTTAAGTGGAATACAATGGTGGCACGCAAGCTTTCCTCTGAGTCACAAATGTATTTCTAGATCGAACATACGTGAAACTAGTCAAATCAGAACTCAAATCCAGATCAAACATTGGGAGAGGGGAGAGAAAAAAAGAGGCAAGCAGGCACAAATTGTTGGCCACACACCGCTCGTCGAGTCATCATGGAGTACTAAAATAGACATTACTGGATAAACACCGTTCCCAAAGAAGAAAGAAAAAAGCTCCCATTTATTAAATCTCCAACAAATGAAGAGATTGAACATCTCACGGAGCCAGAGACTTCCAATCAATTGTCTATACAGGAAGGATTTTACTCCTCAAATACCAATTCATGCCTCATCGTCTCTTCATAAACAATCCATCGATACTCACCCCAACACACGACACACCCCATTACCTTGCAGCCCGTGATGCTCTATCATCACATTCACAAGAAGTCAGCTGAAGTAATTTATATAAAAATATTTATCAAATGAGCTCTTCATTGCTTTTTAAAACATGGGAATCAATTGTCATGCCCTACGGTGAGTACAAATCAACTATATGGATAAGTGTGAGAAGATGAGACATGATCACAGTGAGGAGACGGCAGCTTGTTTCGACACCTCAGATACAACACGATATTGATCACATTTTCTAATGGAGCAACATTTCAGTAGTTGTTTTGTAGACAAAACAGACCTTGTATTGATACATATGTCGTGTTTCAGTGTGGTAATGAAACCTTGGGACCAAAACCTGACCGGGAGAAAATATTTCAATGTTTTTTCATGTAATGCAATTTAAACTAAACTAACTGAAACATAAAATATAATTCAATTTGGTTTCAACAGAGTATGTTCCTGCATGAGTCTGTGTATTCAGCGTGTGTGTGCGCGCGCGCGCGCGCGCGCGCGTGCGTGCGTGCGTGCGTGCGTGTGTGTGTGTGTGTGTGTGTGTGTGTGTGTGTTTCTCCAGCAGAGCGTTGAGTCTCCCACCGTTCCTTCTGGCTTCTCAGCAGGACCAGATTCTCACATCGATCGAGGCAGCCAACCTCTCCTCTCCTCTCCTCTCCTCTCCTCTCCTCTCCTCATTGTTTCTCTTTCCCATTTAGTGATATCCCTATACTGTGTTAGTAGTACAAAGTAATTTTTGTACAAAAGCCTGCCATTGCTGCCAACTCTCTCTCTGCATGTGCATGTGCATGTGCATGTGCATGTGCATGTGCATGTGCATGTGCATGTGCATGTGCATGTGCAATTGTGCATGTGCATGTGCATGTGCATGTGCACAATTTCTAACAAAGCTGCCGTAGCTATAACTAAACTTTGTTTTAACTTTGGTTTAAGCGTCTACCTGCGAACCTATCATGTGTTATTGATACGCTCCAAACCTCCTGTATTTGGGCTCTGAGACATTTTCTCAAGATGAAAGAAGATGATCAAAGATTATCATTGTTTCTGATCAATACACTCTCACAGCATGGGAGGGGGGATTATTTGGGTAAACCTAAAACTGCCATGGTCTCATTTTACGAGAACAACATTTAGTTTTTGCATGACCTATATCAGTGGTGGGGTCCTTGAGAGTGGTCCAGGGAGTCCCTCGCTAAATGAGTTAATGTAGCATCAACATCGCTTCAACCACTTTAACTATAGGTTAGGGATGCACCGATAGACATTCTAAATGAGTTAATGTAGCATCAACATCACTTCAACCACTTTAACTATATAGGTTAGGGATGCACCCATAGACATTCAACCACTTTAACTATATAGGTTAGGGATGCACCCATAGACATTCAACCACTTTAACTATATAGGTTAGGGATGCACCCATAGACATTCTTTAACTATATAGGTTAGGGATGCACCCATAGACATTCTTGGCCGATACCGATGCTTAAAATAACAATTTAGCCGATACTGAGATACATCTTCAATACAATACAATAAACAAATGTTCAGAATCTACAGGAAAGAAAGAAAGAAAGACATTTGATGAGGAAAAATGTGGTGGAAGAAGATCAGCTGAGAGAATTATTTAGTAAATTATGGTTAGATAATAAATTGATTAGGAGGACTATTAGTCTACTTGAACCCTTGAACTTGAACACTTGAATGTCATTCAAGAAGTTAGTCAAATGTTATATTTGTATTGTTCCAAGTCTTGCTATCTATCTGACCCTTTATAATCTGTAGATATCGTTGCCGTTGCAGTTTTGAATAGAGATATCGAGCTAACAAGTTTGCCAACGCAATGAACGCATACAGTATAGCCTATACGTGTAATTCTTGGGATTTTCTTTTCCTTCAGTCTCTTCCCATTGTGGGTTGGACATGTGGGAGGACTTACAAGCTTATGGCATGAAAGACAATCAATAGATTCCCATGAGCAGGAAATGGAAGGCCTGTTAATCAGTCTAACACCGTTAGGGGAGCTGCTGCTCCGGGTGTGTGATGGCTTCCAACACATAACAACACACCGGTGCAAACTTTCACACCTGTGCACAGTATAACACTCAGTGTTTATTTACTGTAACCCAGTTAAGGCTTGAGGCCAAGGACCACCAAATTGATATGTATTGGCCACGGACGTTTTTGCCAAGGACCCCCAGAAGAGAAGTTTGTATTAATAAAAAATAAAATAGCACATGTACCAGTGTGATTGATTCAAAGCCATTTGGAAAGGGGGATGTAGTAGGGTAGGCCTATAGACAACTTCTTATATATAATTAGAATTGCTCTGTGGACACTACTATAAGGCCTACGTTTCCATCTCTATATTTGATAGTTTTCAACAACAAAAAATAAAGGAGAATCAAAATAAATTTAACAGCCACCAACTTCCCGTACGTGCCTACAAAGATTGTTTCCCAGCTATGACAAAACAGCCACAGCATCTGATTTCAGATTCAAGGGCCGGGGGAGGTCTGTGTGATTTCTCTTTTAAATTCATTGCGGCCTATTTAGAAGCCCGTCGCCCATTATCCCTACAAAACTGTTCTAAGTAAGTCCACTTATCCACTTTAGAGACATCTCTACTCTTAAACCTCTCTTTACACGGTATCAACGCAAGATCCCGTCAGTGAACTGGCGTTCCTCTAATCCGGGCAGGAGTTTCTGGCACATTCTTTAAATAAATAAAAAATAAGTAGTGGGATAAAGTCGTCTCCCGGTCGCTATATGCACTAAAGTGAAAAGTCGATGTTAATGCAGAGTAGCAGGAGTAAGTAGAGAGAAGATCAAACAGGGACTATATGTGTGTTTAGCTCCGACAAGGCTGCCTGAGACCGCTTCCTCTTTGTTGTTCAAGGTACTTGAGATGGAGAGAGAGGACAGAAGAACAGGGATTACAGAGAAAGAGTGTGGACAAAGCGAGAGAGAGAGAAGTCAGAGAGCAAAAAGAAAGAGAGAGAGCAGTGAGGAGATGGAGGGGAGGAGGGGGGGGGACATGTTTCGATTGGGTAAGAGCACAACGCCCGTGATTCTCCACAGCGGGAGACAAGCTCAAGTATTGACGCGAAGAGAGAGAGAGAGCGAGAGAGAGAGAGAGAGAGAGAGAGAGAGAGAGAGAGAGAGAGAGAATCTCTGTCTTTCTTCCACCCTGACTCTCTGCTGTTTTCATTCCCTCAGGTAGGCATTAAAACCAGGATGGGGCGGGGGGTGAGGGAGAGAGAGAGAGAGAGAGAGAGAGAAGCAGAGTTGTGTTAGGGAGAAAGGAAAGAAGGAGGTGAAAAGAGAGGGGGGGCACGAGCCATGGGCTGCCTTGGATTCATCAGCGTTCTCATATGAACGCGGACCCCCTCAGGGGACCCCTTGTCTCAGAGCGGCAGCATGCTGTCCAAAATTAATCGCCGCCGCTTTAGTTTTTAATTATCAATTCTGTTTGGGCGCCGAACCACAGCTTACAGCAGGCTTAAGGTTACTAACAGGGTGTTAAGACGCCAAGGCGGGAGGGGGGATTGGGGAAGAGAAGGAGGAACGTTATGTGTTTTGTGTTTTAACGAGGTGTGAAGATCAGAGGAGAGAGGCTGTCAGCGTTCAGACACTGATCGCTGAACGCTGCACAAAGTGATAGGACCGGCCTGCATTGAAACTTTTCCCGGATTTTCTCTATCTCCCTTCCAGTCAAATGGTGCTTTCCCGGGGCACTTCTGCGCTCCGGGAATGCAGAAGTCCTGTTCTCAGACCCCGCGATGGTCAGCCAAAAGAACAGTCAAAACAACACAGGCGCACCGTCTCAAGCGCACTTGAGCCGCGGGAGGCACTGTAGCGAGCATTGTGAAGTCACATTGAGACGACTGCAGCGCCCATTCCAGTTATGTCCCTAAAAGGGACGTAATAATCGTAACTCATATTCCCCAAAAGTCAACACGTGACCCCCTTCAAGTCACAGTTTGACATGTGGTCACATTTGTCCCAAAACGTCACAATATGTGTGTCAAAGGTCCTATATACTTCTGGCACTACAGGTTGCCGACGGCTAGGGATTAAAGGTCAAACGTGTGCTCACAGACTGACCAATTCATTCAGTTCATAAACAAAATGATTTATTCTCTGTAGCTATTGTCTACTATACTTTAGCATACAATAAATACAATTAAACATAAACAGCCACACAAACCAGGTGAAATACCTCGTAAACCGTGACCAAACCCTGCAGTGATGTCATCAAATAGCAAAACGACAACATGGCTCATATATGGCTCTCACAATGCCTTTTGGGGGCGAGACAGCGTTGTCACTCACAATAGGCAAACAATTGGAAAAAGTAGCTGAACATTGATGATGATTGATGATGAAACCGATCTACAAGCTCACGATGTGTTTAAACCATTATGAATCAGCCTTTCACCGAAATGAAGGGTATCCCATTTCCAAGGGTCCTCACCGGCAAAATCACTTTGACGTCGGATCACCGTCACTTTTTACAGCGTATATTTAAATCATACAGCGATGAACTCTCCCTTACACCACTCTTCCTCTGATGAAAGGTATAGCGAGAGACAGACACGAGAAGAGGGAAGAACCTCAAAGACAGAAAAAACTTTCTAATGTTACATATTGATTAATAAATTACCCATGCAGCAACTTTAGGCGTGCGCTCCTCTTTATTCTCCATTCATCTTCTCTTAGCTCCTTTCATCATCTGATGAGAACGTCTACTGCATCGAGCGGCGGCAAAGCCCCCGTTCGCTCCGTCAAGGAAGAGAACGCGCGGGGAGATATATCTCCTTCTGCGCCGCGGAACGGAATGACCTCCTTTATGTATTAAGAAGCAAAGAGTTCTCACTGCTGATGGGATCTGATCTTCTGCCACAGCTGTAAACTATGAACAAGCCCAGAGAGTTTCACATTGTACTCTCTAGTCTAAAGTAGGCTATTGTTCATCACAATACTGAGCATATTCAATGTTTGTTGTTTTTGTTGTCGTTTTAAAACTTAATTTTTTTTTGTGATCATGCCAATGGATTCCTCCACACACATTGCCACCTCCCACTCAGCATTCCCTGCGGACTGGGGCTAACAGAAACATATAGGCCTACTGTATAGAAGACGCTCGGCAAGCCGGATGCACCACAGTGGATTTGAGCCCCTATCCGCAGTGGTGGATGGGTAGTGTGTGTGTGTGTGTGTGTGTGTGTGTGTGTGTGTGTGTGTGTGTGTGTGTGTGTGTGTGTGTTTGGTTCCTTGTTTCATCTCTACACATCACCCTCCTCGACTACTCTCTCTCTCTCCCCTCTGCCCTTCATCAACGACCCTTTATTATTGATGAGCCTCCATCTAATCATGACTGCTGGGATTTTCATAACTCCAATAACTGACTACATTAATCTCATTAGAATCTGATGTCCCAGCTGGCCAGCAGCACACATGCACATATACAAGCACGCACACAAGCACGCGCATACGCGTTGAATTGTAAATCAGTTCTTATTCAGCGAGCAATACCATCATTGATGGAGTATTAATTCAAGACAGTTACAAGTTCTACAGCCATTACAAATGTGGAACTTTATGTCCTCTTTCACTACATCCTTTTGTGGAAAGTCTATTTCAGACCTAATACAATGACAGCAAACACCAAGGCTAAATGTACAGGAGGCCAAAGCACCCAACATAAAGAGACATTATAATTAAATGCTATAGGTTCTCAGATAACACAATGAACACACATTTACAGTAGCCAACACTGATGACTACACAAACTGTTAATAAACAACAGATAAGGCTGCACAAAAAGCGTCCTATACGTGTAAACAAGTTAACAACTATAGAAAGATTCCTCAAACTCAAAGTGCCACATTGATAAATGGCTCTGACTCATGTTTAAGTCAGGTCAACAAGAGTCAGTATAGGCTATACTGCACACGTACAAGCTACACTGTTATTTTAATAGTGCAAAAGTACAACACATGTCCGCGACTTGGCAAATGGCTTTTTTAAAGTAAAAGTATCAATACTACAATGTTAAAATACTCTGTTACAAGTAGAAGTCCGGTAATCTAGTAAAAGTACAAAATGTATTATCAACATTTATGAAGCTCACAATGCGCCACATCGCAACTTCTTGAGCTTGTAGATACAGTAGCCTATGCTATTCTCAACTATAGCAGAAATGTATCCACTCCAGGCTAGTAGAATGACGTAGGCCGTAATGTTTTGTAACAAATAATCAAGAATCTACAAAGTACTGTAGGCCTAACTAAAGTATTCAAATAGTTGCTGTGGGGTAAACGTATATTTGTCTCTGGGATGTAGTGAAGTAGAAGTATAGCCTACTGACATTTGCAAATACTCCAGTCAAGTCAAAATAGGCCTAGCCTAAATGAGTACAGTTACTGTGTAGGCTACTTGAAACCACTGCTATCTATGAACCCTGTTCAGCACCATGGACAGCGAACATGGGGTCAGAGTTGAGAGGAAAGTCGTCCGTTTCAGTTGAAATGGGTGAAACACAGCAGTCCACCACCCAGCTTTTCAAAAAGAACGTTATGTGAAGATAACAGCATCAATACAGGTAGTTGTTTAACGTTAGCTTACCTTATTCAGTAATCAGTAGCCTATTCAGTAGTAGGCCTAGGCTACAGCAACAATAGTAGCCTAGTTGTTTAACTGTCCGCCATGTTTCAACCTATTTTTTATTTTATTTTTTTTACAGTCTATGGTTTCAACGCAATCGTTGAGAGGACGGGAGAATACAGGCTATATAGGACCGAGGCTAATATTGGTATTGCGCTAATTTGAGTTCAACCAGAAAAACAAACCAGTGACGTGTTACTGCCTTGGCTTGAGTCAATGACGTCAGCGCGGAACGGTTAGGAAGCTTAGTTTGTTGCGAATGCAATGTCGCATTCTCACCTAATACTTCGGTAGACTCGAATGCGTATGGGAGGAGAAATGGGATTCTTGCATATTTAATTGGCTACGGTTTGCCTTCACACTGTCATGATCCGCAGCAATTGGAAACGCAGCAGGGGGGACCTTTATCAATGTGTTACATTCATAAACTAGCCTACACAGTGAAATGATAAATCTATGGTGATAATTATACTCATAACGTGCATTATGTGTCGTGCCGACGGTCTGGGACTGCCCCCCCCTCTCTCGCTCTCTCACTATAAGCACGCAGCCACGCACGCACTGTTCTTTTGGGCATGGAGGCACAGCGCTGAGCGCACTGATATAACAGACAGCAGCGCAAAATGTTTACAAGTTTATCGAGATGAAAGTTCCTACTCCCCACTAGTCCCCACGCAGTGACAGCACTCCATGTTTACGGCACGCACAGACAGACAGAATATTCTGTAGGCTATAATACTATTACACTGCACTGCAGTGTTTGTGTTTTCTTAAGCAATTGATTAATGTACTCGTCCTCATTTCGATCAGGGCTTCAGTCTCCACTCTCCTCATTCGACCACGTCTATCCACGGTAACGGGACATCTTTGCGCTGCGTAAAATATGCCTTCTCCGTCTCCAACTGTGTTCAGCTCCTCACCCGCCTGACGTATGTTTGCTTCATTTCCTGTATTTGCTGCGGATTGCATTCACACCTGCACCGAATCGTAGTCAAGCGCGATTGGAAGCGAAGCGAAACCCCCGTTTTTGCTCGGAGTAAAATGCGGTTCTTTGTTGCGCATTAGGATTCGAAAGAGCCTTCACACCTGCCAAACGAAGCGCACTTTCTGAAAATGCGCAGCAGGATTCGTTTTAATCGCAGCAAAGCTCTCTGGTGAGAATGCGACGAGACCAAACTGCTTCTACATTACACACCTGCTGTGCATTAATCAATGCGCACGGGATAAATGCGGTGTTGCCATGTCCGCATATTATAAGCTACTTTGGGGTTCAAGTTCAAGTCCATTTTCATGTAATGGACCCCCAAATGTATTTGTCTCTAACCCCCTGAAAATCATTTGTGCCCCATTATTCAAGATTTTATTTCAATATTTTTTATTTCAACTATTTTCAAATAGCCGACATCTATGAGGAAACTAAGAATCTAAATGCTTACATGATCTGTTTTTATCTTGTTTCCTTGTAGTTGTCTAGAGACCTGCGCATCAGAACCCTCCATTAAATCTAGAGCCCTGCACATCAGAACCCTCCATTCAATCTAGAGCCCTGCTTGTCAGAACCCTCCATTCAATCTAGAGCCCTGCGCGTCAGAACCCTCCATTCAATCTAGAGACCTGCATCAGAACCCTCCATTAAATCTAGAGCCCTGCACATCAGAACCCTCCATTCAATCTAATCTAGAGCCCTGCACGTCAGAACCCTCCATTCAATCTAGAGCCCTGCGCATCAGAACCCTCCATTCAATCTAGAGCCCTGCACATCAGAACCCTCCATTCAATCTAGAGCCCTGCGCATCAGAACCCTCCATTCAATCTAGAGCCCTGCGCATCAGAACCCTCCATTCAATCTAGAGCCCTGCGCGTCAGAACCTTCCATTCAATCTAGAGCCCTGCGCATCAGAACCCTCCATTCAATCTAGAGCCCTGCGCATCAGAACCCTCCATTAAATCTAGAGCCCTGCACATCAGAACCCTCCATTCAATCTAGAGCCCTGCATCAGAACCCTCCATTCAATCTAGAGCCCTGCGCATCAGAACCCTCCATTCAATCTAGAGCCCTGCACATCAGAACCCTCCATTCAATCTAGAGCCCTGCGCATCAGAACCCTCCATTCAATCTAGAGCCCTGCACATCAGAACCCTCCATTCAATCTAGAGACCTGCGCATCAGAACCCTCCATTCAATCTAGAGCCCTGCGCATCAGTACCCTCCATTCAATCTAGAGCCCTGCGCGTCAGAACCCTCCATTCAATCTAGAGCCCTGCACGTCAGAACCCTCCATTCAATCTGGAGCCCTGCACATCAGAACCCTCCATTCAATCTAGAGCCCTGCACATCAGAACCCTCCATTCAATCTAGAGCCCTGCGCGTCAGAAGAGGCGAGTCTAGGGCCGAGAAGCAGCAACAGCAGTAATGGCAGCAGGCAGTAGTAGCATATGGCTGAGGATGGAGGGAGGTTGGGTTGAAATAGAGTCCATAGAAATACCTTGGGGCTGCACTGCAGATTGCAGTGGAGGATCAATAAAATCAATAGCTAATGTTTGCCAACTGGAAAATGATTAAGGAGACAGTGAGCCAGACAGAGGGTCACAGAGAGAGGGGGGGGGGGGGGGGGGAGAAAAGGGGTGAGAGAAAGGGAGACCAAGTGGACGAGGGCGAGGGAATAGGAGTGCGAGACAAAATGGAAACATAATGGAAACGTATAAGATAGAGAAGATAGAAAGAAACAGCAGGTATGGGCGAGAGACGGGAAAGAGAGATCTTGCAAGAATAATGAGGAGAACAAGAAACAGAAGGGGAGAAGAGGTCATACAGTTAGGGACAAAGAGAATGAGTTAGGAAAGAGGAATGATGTGATTTACTAACCCTTCTGGGGCATAGGCGTCAACAAGCGATCTCCAGGCATCTCTGTCTTGAGCTGTTCTCTCCAGTTTGTTCCAGGTCATCTTCATGGTCTTGGAGTCTGCTTCCAGGCTCGCTTTCGCTTGCCCTGCGGGCCACTCTCGTTGGCGTTTCTGTAACAAGGAATTGTTTTACGAGATGGGGTTGTTAGCCCCACGCCCAACCCCCAACCTGGAGGGCCAGGTGCTGCTTTTCGACCGGCCTCTACTCTAGAAACCTGCCCGGCATTGTTGAACCTGCTGAGCAGTGGCGTGCACAGATAGACACTAGGTGGTGCTAGAGCATCTGCCCTTTGCCCTCTGGACAGCAATGTGCCCTTTTGAAAAAATCTTACACTATTAAGGCAACCGGCCAGTTACACACGCTGCCCTTTTCTCACTAAGCACCCCTCTAAATGTCTGTGCACGCCACTGCTGCTGAGGGTGTGAACTGTGAACCCCTCTGGTATATCCTTCTGAGTCACGGAAGCACGCACGCCTCCCCAACACGACAAGGTAGCAGCACACGGAGAAGAAATGATATGCTAGAGTGAAGGAAAAGCAAGAGAAAGAGAGAGGGAAAGAGAATGCTAGAGAGAGGTGCAGCTTATAGTGGCCAGGTGTGTCCATGCCCTGGTCAATATAAAGTTTATTTGTGCCATTAAGACCTGAGGCCCATTCTAGAAAATGCCTTCTAAATAAGTACTTCTCATGTATCTGTTGAGGACCCCCAAAACATTTAAAAAGTGTAAAAGAAAATACAAGCTCGCAGTGTGGCACGAAGTGACGCTTGTACATCTGCTATTTTTGAATAGCCAAAGCCAATCCAATGGGTTAAGACAAGTAAAAGTAGAAATACAGGTTGCAAGTTAAAGCAGGGACGCTGCTGACCATTTGGTTGCCCTATGCATGATATGTTTGTGTCTTTAAAATTTTCAAAAATAGAATCTAAATCGTAAAAGTAGTGGAAAATGTAAGTAATCAAGTAAACACTGCACGCACATTGGATACGCTGAACATGTGTAAAGGTCCATTTGAAAAGGAAACCCAGAAAGTCCCCCGCTTTTTCCACCGGTTCAGTTATTTCTCCCCGCCTAATATTGAACCAGTTCAGAGTGTTTTCACTGAAAATGAATTGGTTCAGAACGCTAAAAGTTGGTTCAGAACTGGAACATTTTTTTTTTGAAAGATCAAATGTTCCAAGAATCTATAGAACCAGTTCTAGAACCCAAGTTCTTTTGGTGTAAAAGGGGCCACGGAGAAGCAGCTGTAGAAACACATGGTATTGTATTGGGGTGGGCTGTCTTCTTTGTTCACAGAATGAAACGTTGCATTGTCGCTTTTAGTCATTTAATACATGTCAAAATAAAAATCTCTCCATCTACCTCTGTATCTCTCTCAATCTTCACGTTAATTTCTTCATCTTTCTGTTTTCTTCGCTCCTCAGGTACAATCATGGAGACAGCATTTTTGGGATCAATCTTCATTCACCATATTAGGCTACACAACAAATGGACGCACAATCACCGTCGTGAGTCGACTGTAAAAGATGATATGGGGAAAAAAACAAGACAGTGTCCAATAAAGGCTGATGATAATGTCACTCAAATATGGACAGACGGCAGGCTGGTGAATGTGAGACTATGAATTTGAGCAAATATTGATAAGTAAACGCATCAAGAAACACCCCAAATAAACACCTAAAACACAAAATACATTATGAATAATACAAATCACACTCATGTGAAGTGAGGGGCGCTGATGTTCACATGTTTGTGAAAAAAGAAAGTAGAAAGATGTATTTATATCAGCGAGATGATGTCTTAAGTTGTCATTTACTGACCTAAACAAACATTAAAGTCCATAGACTTGGCTGGGGATGAGGAATTTATAATCAGGCTCTAAACAAACATTAAAGTCCATAGACTTGGCTGGGGATGAGGAATTTATAATCAGGCTCTAAACAAACATTAAAGTCCATAGACTTGGCGGGGGACGAGGAATTTATAATTAGGCTCTAAACAAACATGAAAAGTCCATAGACTTGTCTGGCCTATGACGTAATTTAGGAAAGCAATGAATTGGAGGGGCTAGCGCCCCTAAACACAATCACACTTAAGTGAGGGCGCTCTTACCATCATACATCATCATATATCATATTCCGTGCAGCAGCCAATCAAATCATCTCAAATTTGGTACACACAAACACGCAAAGCTGGGCATAGGAGGAGCTAGCGCCCCTCAAAAATAGAAAATAAACTCAGGCACATACTGTACAACCTTCCTGTCCCGTACAGTAGCTGTTGTTCATAGATGTGGAGGAGATTAGTAGCAGGGGAGTCCGGGATTAGAGGGTCAGTGGAGTGACAGCAGGGATGATGGATGACCACATGGATGGTCTCTGACAGCTGGAACAAGCATGTACATATGGTCTAATAACAGTCCACTGTCCACATCCACACCAACTCCATTGTCACATCATCACACCATTAGCGGTGTAAATTATGTTTTGTTCAGGCGCTGTGCCTCAACATGGCAGGATATAACGTTGCATTTGCAGGAAGAGTCGGGGTAGGAAAAGGGAAATAAAACAAGGAACAGAATAAGTCAACTATACTGTAACAGGAAGGCACAGTCAAATCACATCTTGATAAATACGCAAATGTACACATCTATGAAGCGAAATCTACACGCTAAACTAGCTCAAAACGTTCTGCTACTTTTGATACATTTGTGTGATGCTGTTTGATGGCATTAGTATACGAGAAGAAATCTCAGCTTCAGTGTATTTTGCAGAGGGGTCTTGTTTGTGGAGCCATCATTATTAATCCAGGGTTTCTTTGACTTCCGCTTGTGAGTGAAGCTGTGATTTGATGTTCCCAGGTCTGTTGGCTTCATCAATTGGGCCTGTCTGTGCTTTTGAACCACGAGGACTACCTCAGACCTTTTCCACAAGGATCAATTGTTTGACTTATCTGGACGTTATTAAGATGTACAGGACTGGTTTGAGCTATAGAATATGTATATGAATAAAATTAATAAATGGTATAGCAAGTGGGACCCCAATTGGCAGGATTCTATTGATAATATCACATGAATATAAACAAAACCTAAATAAAAAAAATGGCATGGAATGTTTTCTTTAAAAACGTTTTCATTGTGATGGCAATAAATACAAACTTAAAGTATACTATGTTTCCATTGATCAACGCCGGAACGCTTGATCATTAAAATAAGCCCATGCAGTCTGACCACACAAAAGCCTGAGATGGTCAGGAGGCATCATATTTCACAGAATAATCCAGATGTTCACCAGCTACATCGTAAAAAATGGGCAAGATTGACACATACCCAATCCGAGCCCCGTTGACTTCCATTATAAAAACGGATTACTAAATCTAAAGATATTGTAAAATATAAAGTATCTAGATCATAATTGTGATAACATGAAGTGTGGGATTAATTAGTGCAAGAAATCAGGCACTGGTCGGGCCCATGAAGTCCAGACAGACTACACAAAACAAAATAGCTAAATATAAGAGTAAGCAGGCAGAAACGTACAGGGGTATAAAGTGAAGTACAAGGGTTAGGAATGAGAGAAATAAAGTAAAGGGTACAGCCCTGTATTTGCACATCGTATCAGTTATTAAGTTAGACTATGAGTATAAATGTTCATAAACAATCTATTCACAGTATTGTGGATAAATATGAACAGTCAATCCAGACAACACCTCGAGACAGACTGTTGAAAAGAGGTTGCTGTTTTTCCTTTGTTTTGCCAATGGGCTCCTAGATTGGACAACACCTATACATGCATGCATGCACATACTGCACACACACACACACACACACACACACACACACACACACACAGAGAGACCCTCTTCAAGTAACACATTAAAGTAAAATATCTCAGACATTATGTGGAGGGGGGGAAGATCACACGGCAGCGTGAAGTGAGCGGTCCCTTCGAGTTAATGTTGTTAAACTATAAGTAGAAAAGTGCAACTCTGGTTTTTTCGCAGAAAATAGCCGATCAACAGGCTCTTGACGCGTTGTGAGCCTGTCGGTCGGCTATTCCCAGCGAAAGCTCTCACAATAACAGAAAGGACACTGGTATAGAGCCCTGAGGGACTCCGCTTAATCACATGGGGTAATTTAAGTGGTTAATTTAAACGCAAACACATATGCACGCAGGTGCACACGCGCGCGCGCACACACACACACACACACACACACACACACAATCTCTATCCTGGGCTTTACTTTCCAGATGTTGGGGTGCACCCGATGATTCTACGACAGCCCAATCTTCTGGATGTCCTCCATGGCTTATATTATAACCTCAATTCAACTCAACTTTTTATTTATTGTCACATCACAGGTTTACAGGTGTAAAAAGTGGGTGAAAGGAAGAGCTATAATTTGGTCCACACGCACAATCTTTTCAGGCCAAAAGGCCTGAAAAGAGCTAAGAGAGCATCATTGCTCTCTTAGTTTTGGGTCAGTGGATGTTTCTTTATTCATTCCAGGAGGATTCTTTTCAAGATCTTTCCTGGCACCAAAAACAGCATGGGATACACCTCGGGGGAGCTTGACCAGGTATCTTTCCTTTCAAGTCTGCTGGTATTTCCTCTTGACAAATTGAATACATACTGTATAGAACCACATTATGGAAACAAGGCCTCATGGGTTCTTTGCGTTATCCGTTCAGCATCATTGTGTAATTGTACCGCTGTACTCTTTGCAAACTGTTAATAAAGTATTAACTACTTAAACCCCAGCATCTGCATTGTGGGGAAAGCTTTTGCAAAAAACAGCATAGCCACAAGCTCACGACACGACCACTATAGGTGCTTCTGGGTGCTTTCTTTTCTTTTTTTACATTTCTGTTGTTCTCTGTATCTGCTCTGCTCTTGACCTCTGGCCTTAGCTTTGGTCAGTCCTTGTACTGCAGTTGCTAGTGTCTGACTCATTCCGTCTCCTCTCTCGTTCCCGACATAGTGTTTCTGCGCACTGCTTTTCCCATTTTGTCTTTCATTATGTTCCTTGCTGCTCGGTTCTTGGAATACCTGTAATCTGTTGTTTAGAGTATAAGCATGTCCTCTGTTCTCTGTGGTTCAAAAGGCAGATGTCTCTCTGTCGTTTCCATTCAGTTTCCTTAGTGTCGGCTCCAGGGTGCCGACTAGAAGGTGATCTGATGCTCGTAGATCCCGCCGTGTTCTGGTTCTGGGTCACACCATTGGGTGATGCCCAGCTCACCTTGTGGACCCTCCTGTGTGGAGAGTGGAGACACTTCCTGAGATGACCGGGGACGCATATCCACATGCTCTTTTCGTTCATACTCGTCATCTTTACGCCCGAGTTGTCTCTTCCAAGCATTGCATTGGAAGTCCACCATGAGAAGGCTAATATTTCATTTTAGATGTTCCAAGATCCTTACTGCAATCTGCAGTAAAAAAAACATTCCGTTGCTCCTACGGAGCCGTGAAAAGGTCACACGTGGTTTGACCCAGTGTCTTCGTGCATCATCATCATCTGCATCGTCTCTACTTCTTCAATCTTCTCCACATACTCCTCTTCTTTCTGTACTTCAACTCGTCCAAACTCTGTTGCATTGTGTCTATCTTTTCATTAATGCTCTGCTGCATTGCCTCCATCCTCTCATCCAAACTCCGTCGCATTGCGTCCATCTTGTCATTAACGCTCTGCTGCATTGCGTCCATCTCTTCCTTGAAAGCGTGCGCTTCCTCTGCCAAAATAATCTCTTTCTGTTGCTGTTCGGTCTTAATGAGATCCAGCTGGAATTGTATGTGTTCATTCTCCTCTGTGATGCACTGTTGTTTCTTGGAGATGACGGCGTTGACCGCGGTTTGCTCTGCTAAATGCTTCTCGTTGTTTTGCGTGTTCTCCTCCAAGGCCTTTTTCCAGTTGTCCTTGAACGAGTGGATTTCCTCTCTCCAGGCTGCATCTATCTCAAACACCCTGCCGAGGTCCCTGTTGAGTCTATTGTTCACAGCCAACAGAGTCTTATAATCAGCCTCTAGTCTCTCCATGTACGACAGCAGCTTCGAGGTCGCATCATACTCAACTGATGTGAAGCAGTTCTCCTTCTCCTCCGACTGACTCACTTGCAGGGCGGCAGTCTCCTGCTCTTTCCCTTCGCGTTCCTCCTCGTCTTCTGGAAGCGGGGCCCGGGCTTCCTCGTTGTCTGCCATCTTGGCGTGTCTCTCCAGCTCGGTGTTCTTGTGCTCTGTCGTGAGGGGCAACTCTTGGGCCTTCTCTCCGAGCGCTTGTTGACTTCCTTCCTCCTTCCATTTCCGAATCATCATCAGACCGTCCGTGGTCGCTTCCACCGATGGTTGACGAACAAGTGAAGCTGCAAAAGAGAACATCCTATATGCTTATTTAATAGTGGTGTGTACCTGCTGGATCGACCCCTCTACACCTGTAAACCTGTTTTGATGTGACAAACAAAGTTAAAGTTAACTTTGAGAAATTGAAACTATACTAAGTCAAAGGGACTCCGACCAAATCATTTATACTGGAATGACTTTGGTGACGTCAGTTTACTATATTTGGCTATATTTGGTGAAAGTGAGTAGCGGCAAGCTTCGTCTTTTCAAATGAATAACTAAATGGATAAGTTGTTATCTCTACCAGGCTGACTCTGTGTGCTAGTCTGTCCACAGCTAATCTCACAAACTACTAGTAAACCATCAGCATCATATTACTTGAGCATAATGCCAGCAGACTAACAAACTCAATCCCTGAATATTATCAGTCAATGACAACTGTACATTTCATGAACTCATACCGTCCGTAATCTCAGATCCACTTCACTTCACTTCGTCTACAAGGCTATGGAGTTCAACTAGCCAATGGAGTGCATGAAGTTGTCTGTCCGGTATACAGTAGATGATCTACTACTGGCCAATCACAACGCTCCTGTCCTTTGGTCCAACATCATTTTCAGTCAAATATTGTCTTTTTACTTTTTACTACACTATAATAATTTGAAAACTAGTTTCTTTGTAGATTTTGATTATTATTACATAAGATATAAACTTTGGCTATTTGAAAATAGCCAATCTACATGTTAACGTGTCGTGATAGATCTGCTATGTGCAAAATATTTTTATAAATCTTTTGACATGTGAAACGGGACATTCTGTGATCTCCTACTTTACCGAGAGTAGACTGAGTGTAGTAAAAAAAAAAGATCAAACATTCTTTAATCTTCTAATTTGTATCAAACAAGTGGAATTAGAGAACACATCTGTATTTCCCAACATCAAATATTTATCACATCTCTGATGTTAAATCATCACCACGAAACCTCTGACTTTCATCTGTGTGTGTGTGTGTGTGTGTGTGTGTGTGTGTGTGTCTGTCTGTATGAGCGCACGCGCGCGTGTGTACTGTGTGTGCGCGTGCATGTGTCTGCATCAGTGGAGGCCATTAAAAAATCCACCTGACAAAGCTGAGGTTATTATTATTTTTTGGGGGGATACAGAAGGAACTTGTGAATAGCTTTGACACGGTTGTGTTTTCAGGTGTGTAGAAGGTTCTGAGAAAATACTAAAACAAAATACATACATACATGGATGCACCTGGGACGTATCCTCAGTGATGTATCCTGGGACGTATCCTCAGTGATGTATCCCAAGGGGTTTCGGGTCTCCCAACATCATACCCCTCACTCAGGTGATCCAGCCGGGGTGATCAAGTCCCGACTTACGTCCCAGTAGCTAGCCTCGATCAGTCCCATTAGGGAAAAACCAGGGCCACACAATACGTTCCTCCTGAACTACTCTGCCGCGACTGGGAGGTACCATTCTGGCACGTGGAAGGACTAGGCTCTGTGGGTTGACTCCTGTCCGGGCCCCTCCTACGTCTCACCAGGTCCACTCCTGCTCTCACCAGGTCAAGCCCTGTGCGTTTACAAATAACACGAGGCAATGTACGTCAGAACATCCTCAGTGTTGATTTAACCTCAAGTGTGTAAGTATATATGAAACCAAATGGACCCTCATTGGTTTCATTTATACACTCAGGGTTACAAATGTATAAATTGACAATGAGTATTTGCTGTGTAGCATTCAGCCAATATACTATATAAACCATATTGAAATTCAGGACCTAGCAGTCAGCATATTTTATTTTATATACCACTTTGACACTAAAATCTCATATGGTCGAGGTGGGTCCCTGAGCTCTATATTAGTAGTGTATAGTGTGTTTAAGTGGTTAATCCCTATTTATACTCTGATGTTCGACATTATCAAAAATAGAAAACCTACAAGCTCACACCTCCTCAATGCATTGAGCTTGTAGTCAAAAGATTTATACACTATATATTCCTTTTTTTCTCAAATTCTCACCTTTTACAGCCAAAATAGGGACTCCTAGAGTGGTTAATGAGTGCCAGGAGTCGCAAAACTTCTAGCTTGTCCCTTGGCAGAAGAAATGACAAACAGATGACCATAAATGACAAACAGATGACCATAAATGACCAACAGATGACAGCTTCTGCGTTCAGCGTAGTTACACAGAGAGCAGCATTCCGAGATACGACTAGACGTGGTTGTCAATATAGCAAATTAAACAAACACTTTCTTCTCAATTACCCCAGCTGAATGTGTGCATGCGCTTCCTTCCATGCGTGTGATGACTGATTGTACACCAAGCCATACATCAAACCACGTTACACTCGGACTTTATTGACATTTAATAATTATCATAAACAACAGCTCAGTGTCTGACGATTAGTCACTCTAATCACAATAAATATACCCAACAATCGAACTAGACAGGGCTCACTGTACAACATCTAAAGCTTACATTACAAAGCATTCATTATATCATAACTGTATATATTATGTAATGTGTATAACCTCCAATGATATGGTTTATCTGCATGTGTAAGCTAATGAAGGAAACTATTCCAAACATATATCTCTTCATCTTTGTGTGATACTGTACACGTATGAATAATAATGTGTGTAATATGTGGTATCATCTGCAGGCAACGCACAATGGATATCGTCTGTTCGGGTGGAAACATCATTATGTCACAAACTGTAATTCCAATTCAAAAGTAGCAGATCTACAAGCTGGAAACGTGTCGCTTCACGGCGCGTTTCAAGCGTGTAGATCTGCTACTTTTGATACGTTTGTGTGGCGCTTATAGTCAGGTGGGGCATTGCTTTACGAGAAAACGAAAAGGGGTTTCTCCCCGCCAACGATGATGTTGTGGTATAGAAATGAGGCTTAAGGTACAGTATCTGTGACTCTCACTGGCTTCATATATAAAACCATCTCACAGACTAATGCATCACTTATATGTTGTCCGTCAAGAGTGTTGCACGGTGAAACAAAACAACACATTCACAAGCTGGCAATGCATTGTGTGCTTGCGGATCTGCTATTTTAGGCATACAGCATATACTGAAAATTAAGGAGGCTTAATTTACAGGTTCTGTTGTCCATCTACATTGCCCGAGAGAGGCCAACAATCACACCTTAATTTAATTTCAATACCTATTTGCTAAGAATATAGGAGAAGGATTATAGAATCCAGAATCACACTTTTCTTTCTTTACCACTGTGTTCTGTACTTCAAGTACAGACTGGGGAGCTCAGTGGCATCATAGGGAAAAGTGATTTGGTTAAAGGTGGGGGCGGGCGCACGCACACGCGCACGCGCACACACACACACACACACACGCACACGCACACGCACACGCACACACACACACACACACACACACACACACACACACACACAGTAAAGTGTACACTTCTCTTCCAGGGATAGGAGTGTACCACGTGTCTTCATGAATATGAATCACAACAAACTAAACTGCCACAAACTGTGAACATCCCAACAAAGGAAAGTAAAAGAAATTAAATTCACAACTTGTTTTCACTCATGCCATTTTCACTCCCTTTACTAAGGGCAATTTTTTTTGGATACATGGACAATTATTTCCATGCAACTTCATCTTGCCCAGTGAAGCGACTCAGGCATTAAGTGAAAAGAAAACAACTTACAAATCAGAATGACTATAGAGCACAAAAAACTAATGAACACAACAACAGCGACAACACTATCATCAACTTCAACAGCAAGAGTGAACAATGTAAACAGTCCTATTGGTGGTCGTTTGATATCCTACGGTAGACCCACAATGTAGCTCCTAGCACTGACCACCACGGGAGCAAAACATCTATCAAATATAAAACAAAATAAAATATCTATCTGCCATTGTGCTGTAACACACCAGCTGGACCAGAATATGGCTCAGGCCTGTAGACCGGCTATTTTCACTATACTTCTTAAAGATTTGTTTTCTAATTCATGGAATCTCTTAGATTTGTCCTTTATTTCTTCATGAAATTACTAAAAAGTAAGTTTTTAATTCATGAAAAAAAGGCTTTGTTGGGGAATGTTTCTTGAAAATGTTTTGATATAATAATCAAAAACTAAATGTACGAAAACAAAAAACAAAAGGGAGCCATAAAACAAAATCTTTCTGCGTCTGCGTCCCACAACTCAGTGTTTGGGAACCAGTTGCTTTTTAGACCACAAAGCGGGAATGGGGTTCTCCTTTAGACCACAAAGCGGGAATGGGGTTCTCCTTTAGACCACAACGCGGGAATGGGGTTCTCCTTTAGACCACAACGCGGGAATGGGGTTCTCCTTTAGACCACAACGCGGGAATGGGGTTCTCCTTTAGACCACAAAGCGGGAATGGGGTTCTCCTTTAGACCACAACGCGGGAATGGGGTTCTCCTTTAGACCACAAAGCGGGCATGGGGGTCTCCTTTAGACCACAAAGCGGGCATGGGGGTCTCCTTTAGACCATGAAGCGGTGCTCCTTGCCGTCGTGGGCCATGAGGATGACGTTGCGGTTGGAGGTCCAGATGAGGCGGGCCAGCTTCAGGTGGTTCTGGGAGCCCGGCGAGGCCGGCTGGACGGGGGGCACCTGGTAGGTCTTGATGCAGCGGAGCTGAGGGGCCGAGTTGAGCATGCCAATGCTGCCCAGGAGCCCAGTGTTCATCTGGGAGGATGGAAGGAGGACCCACGGTTAAACCAGTGGTGGGAACAGTAACACGCATTTATTACATGAGTAATACTGCAATACTGCAATGTCAAAATACAAGTAAAAGTAGCAATACTGCAATGTCAAAATACAAGTAAAAGTAGCAATACCGCAATGTCAAAATACAAGTAAAAGTAGCAATACCGCAATGTCAAAATACAAGTAAAAGTAGCAATACCGCAATGTCAAAATACAAGTAAAAGTAGCAATAGAGCAATGTCAAAATACAAGTAAAAGTCCTGAATTAAATATTTTACTTAAGTACAAAAATAAAAGTAGAAAGTACTCATTATGCAGAAGGTCTTTCCATTTTTCTTTCCATTTTTCACCCAGAGCATAAACTCTCCCACTGCCAACCTGGGGAGGGTCCCAACTAAACTCCTGGGCTCTACTCTCCCTCTGCCAACCTGGGGAGGGTCCCTACTAAACTCCTGGGCTCTACTCTCCCTCTGCCAACCTGGGGAGGGTCCCGAACTGAGCTCATGCTTCCTTCAATGCATGAGGTGTGAGCAGGCCGCTTCTTATCACCTGACAGGAGGGGGGGTTCCCCCGGTAGGATGTACAGAGAAATGCTTTGGCCATGTCTCGCGACCCCCGCCCCCCTCCCCCCCTCCCCACCCCCAATACAAATTGACTGCAAAAATAGCCTTAAATAGAGAAAATATCATACATTAATACTGAAACCAGATATGATCATTAAGGAAAGTTTTATGCACTCTCAATTTCCATTTTCCATCCATTCAGTTGCAAAACAAAAATTATTTTATTTTGTATTTTTTTTCTAAATAATTTGGGGACCCCTCAAAATAATTTGGCGACCCCCCGAGGGGTCACGACCCATGGGTTGACAACCCATGTTCTAATCTAATGCATCAATGCATCAATTGTCACTTAATGCCCTACTTGGTCGCTATTTTCACTATTTCAGAAACTTTTCGCTCCATTTCCTGAAAAGTAACAGTTTGGGACAAACAAGGTTTCTGCCCTCCAGTGATATACTGGACAGACAGACAGACAGGCAGACGGGCGGGCAGACGGGCGGGCGGCGGACGGGCAGACGGACGGACGGTCGGACATACGTACGGACAGACAGACAGAGGTTCTCTTGATAATGCCTGTAATGTATGATGTCCTATTGTCACATCACTAGAATGACATGACAATAGGGCTCAGCGCGTGCAAACAAACACTGATGAGAGACTGTGTGTGTGTGTGTGTGTGTGTGTGTGTGTGTGTGTGTGTGTGTGTGTGTGTGTGTGTGTGTGTGTGTGTGTGTGTGTGTGTGTGTGTGTGTGTGTGTGTGTGTGTGTGTGTGTGTGTGTGTGTGTGTGTGTGTGTGTGTGTGTGTGCGTGCATGCGTGAAATGCAGAGAAATGACACAGACAATAAAACAACAACTCAGACACACAAACACAAATTATGAATAATAGAGAGGACAGAAAGTGAGAGATGAAGGGACAGAGAGAGAGAGAGAGAGAGAGACAGAGAGAGAGAGAGAGAGAGACAGAGAGAGAGAGAGAGAGAGAGATCTCCTGTGGGTCTCAGAGAGACTGTGGCAGACATCAGACACCATCGACCCCCCTCCCCAGACCCTCTCTTACACTCACGCACACACAGGATGCAAACTGGACAGCATTTCATATTAAGTATGTGTGGACAGTGTGTGTGTGTGTGTGTGTGTGTGTGTGTGTGTGAATGTCTGAGAGAGCGAGAGTATGTGTGTGTGTGTGTGTGTGTGTGTGTGTGTGTGTGTGTGTGTGAGTGAGAGAGCTAGAGAGAGAGAGAGAGAGAGAGATGGAGACATCGACATAGCGTCTGCCAGCTCATTACCACAGCAGCCAATGGTCGGGCTCACTAGACGCGGTTTATGCTTACAGTAATGCCATTAGAGGTGTGTGTGTGTGTGTGTGTGTGTGTGTGTGTGTGTGTGTGTGTGTGTGTGTTCGTGCACGCGTGTGTGTGTGCAGACAGTCGTGTCAGAGGTCATAAAGACCCTTCATTCAAAATAACAGTTCTGGGAAGAAGAGAATGCGTGCGTGCATGTATCCTGTATCTATCTAGCTACAGTTACAGTGCATTACAAGTACTGCTTACATCCTCTACTGTCTACTCTACTGCATCACTGGCATTATTACATCCTCTACTGTCTACTCTACTGCATCACTGGCATTATCCACAGTGTTACATCCTCTACTGTCTACTCTACTGCATCACTGGCATTATCCAGAGTACTGCTTACATCCTCTACTGTCTACTCTACTGCATCACTGGCATTATTACATCCTCTACTGTCTACTCTACTGCATCACTGGCATTATTACATCCTCTACTGTCTACTCTACTGCATCACTGGCATTATTACATCCTCTACTGTCTACTCTACTGCATCACTGGCATTATTACATCCTCTACTGTCTACTCTACTGCATCACTGGCATTATTACATCCTCTACTGTCTACTCTACTGCATCACTGGCATTATTACATCCTCTACTGTCTACTCTACTGCATCACTGGCATTATTACATCCTCTACTGTCTACTCTACTGCATCACTGGCATTATTACATCCTCTACTGTCTACTCTACTGCATCACTGGCATTATTACATCCTCTACTGTCTACTCTACTGCATCACTGGCATTATTACATCCTCTACTGTCTACTCTACTGCATCACTGGCATTATTACATCCTCTACTGTCTACTCTACTGCATCACTGGCATTATTACATCCTCTACTGTCTACTCTACTGCATCACTGGCATTACTGCTTACATCCTCTACTGTCTACTCTACTGCATCACTGAAGTACTGCTTACATCCTCTACTGTCTACTCTACTGCATCACTGGCATTATTACATCCTCTACTGTCTACTCTACTGCATCACTGGCATTATTACATCCTCTACTGTCTACTCTACTGCATCACTGGCATTATTACATCCTCTACTGTCTACTCTACTGCATCACTGGCATTATTACATCCTCTACTGTCTACTCTACTGCATCACTGGCATTATTACATCCTCTACTGTCTACTCTACTGCATCACTGGCATTATTACATCCTCTACTGTCTACTCTACTGCATCACTGGCATTATTACATCCTCTACTGTCTACTCTACTGCATCACTGGCATTACTGCTTACATCCTCTACTGTCTACTCTACTGCATCACTGAAGTACTGCTTACATCCTCTACTGTCTACTCTACTGCATCACTGAAGTACTGCTTACATCCTCTACTGTCTACTCTACTGCATCACTGGCATTATCCTCTACTGTCTCATCCTCTACTGTCTACTCTACTGCATCACTGGCATTATTACATCCTCTACTGTCTACTCTACTGCATCACTGGCAGTATCCTCTACTGTCTACTCTACTGCATCACTGGCATTATTACATCCTCTACTGTCTACTCTACTGCATCACTGGCATTATCCTCTACTGTCTACTCTACTGCATCACTGGCATTATCTACTGTACAAGTACTGCTTACATCCTCTACTGTCTACTCTACTGCATCACTGGCAGTATCCTCTACTGTCTACTCTACTGCATCACTGGCATTATCTACTGTACAAGTACTGCTTACATCCTCTACTGTCTACTCTACTGCATCACTGGCATTATCCTCTACTGTCTACTCTACTGCATCACTGGCATTATTACATCCTCTACTGTCTACTCTACTGCATCACTGGCAGTATCCTCTACTGTCTACTCTACTGCATCACTGGCATTATTACATCCTCTACTGTCTACTCTACTGCATCACTGGCAGTATCCTCTACTGTCTACTCTACTGCATCACTGGCATTATTACATCCTCTACTGTCTACTCTACTGCATCACTGGCAGTATCCTCTACTGTCTACTCTACTGCATCACTGGCATTATTACATCCTCTACTGTCTACTCTACTGCATCACTGGCAGTATCCTCTACTGTCTACTCTACTGCATCACTGGCATTATTACATCCTCTACTGTCTACTCTACTGCATCACTGGCATTATCCTCTACTGTCTCATCCTCTACTGTCTACTCTACTGCATCACTGGCATTATTACATCCTCTACTGTCTACTCTACTGCATCACTGGCAGTATCCTCTACTGTCTACTCTACTGCATCACTGGCATTATTACATCCTCTACTGTCTACTCTACTGCATCACTGGCATTATCCTCTACTGTCTACTCTACTGCATCACTGGCATTATCTACTGTACAAGTACTGCTTACATCCTCTACTGTCTACTCTACTGCATCACTGGCAGTATCCTCTACTGTCTACTCTACTGCATCACTGGCATTATCTACTGTACAAGTACTGCTTACATCCTCTACTGTCTACTCTACTGCATCACTGGCATTATCCTCTACTGTCTACTCTACTGCATCACTGGCATTATTACATCCTCTACTGTCTACTCTACTGCATCACTGGCAGTATCCTCTACTGTCTACTCTACTGCATCACTGGCATTATTACATCCTCTACTGTCTACTCTACTGCATCACTGGCAGTATCCTCTACTGTCTACTCTACTGCATCACTGGCATTATTACATCCTCTACTGTCTACTCTACTGCATCACTGGCAGTATCCTCTACTGTCTACTCTACTGCATCACTGGCATTATTACATCCTCTACTGTCTACTCTACTGCATCACTGGCAGTATCCTCTACTGTCTACTCTACTGCATCACTGGCATTATTACATCCTCTACTGTCTACTCTACTGCATCACTGGCATTATCCTCTACTGTCTACTCTAATGCATCACTGGCATTATCTACTGTACAAGTACTGCTTACATCCTCTACTGTCTACTCTACTGCATCACTGGCATTATCCAGAGTGTTCTTTATTCTACATGTTCTTACATCCTCTACTGTCTACTCTACTGCATCACTGGCATTATCCAGAGTGTTCTTTTTACACTGAGGGTGTCCAAGTAAAGACCAACTTCACCCCAAATCGCAATGTTTTCCTACTAAAATCTGTCACTAAAATCAGACCAGCACTCTTTGAGAACAGGTTTGACGCAGGGCACGTGACGAGGTGCGATGTGTCACACCCCGAAACGTCTGGTGAAACCTCGTTAAATGAATGTACTGTACTGCATATCGCCGACTGCGGGAGGAGCGTTACCGTTGCTTAAAGCCAGCCGGTCCATTCCTCCATCCTTTGTGACTTAAAGCCAGCCGGTCCATTCCTCCATCCTTTGTGAGTATTGTGATGTGGGGACTGTGTGCGTCTCGTCGGCGAGGAAGTCAATGGCACAGTGTGTTTGGTGTGCAAACGCTTGTGTAACCCATGTTTTAGAGCAGAGGTTCCCAACCAGCGGTACGTGGACCGGACCGGGGCCAGTCTGCGGGACATGCACCACCGGTACGCGGGAAGACTCAAAAGAGACATTTGCCAGCTAGTGAAAATAGCAGGTCCACAAGCTATAGCAATGCTTTTGTTTTGTTTTTATTTATGGAAATTATTTGATGTTTTGATTTTATGGGTTAGGGTTAGGGTTATGAAATACCCAAAATGTTGAAATTATTTTTTTCATGTGAAAAGTTCTGACTTTTTTTTGTTTAAACTTTTTTGTTTAAACGAGACACATATATATTTACTCTCGAATTGCTCCGCGACCGAGACATGTGTTGTGTTTTGGAAACAGTGTTTTAGACAATCAAACCCATGTTCTATCGTCTTTCATTCATTCATTCCAATATGTACTGGTGGGAGGGCACGTGCTATTATTTCTGCACATGCGTGTGTGTGTGTGTGTGTGTCACTTTCTCTTACCTGCCAGAAAGAGATATGGCTGTCAGCGTTGGAGTATGTTGCCAAGTAACGGCCATCAGGGGCAAAGGACACCGCTGTGATTGGACCCTTGTGTCCGTGGATGTTCTGTAACGACACACACACACACACACACACACACGTTAACTAAAGTACAATATTTGGCTCTGAGATATAGTGGAGTAGAGTACAGAAGATTGGAAATACTCCAGTAAAATAATAGTAACAACCAGTGTTTGACACATACACTGTAAAACCCCCATGTGTTCAATTTGTTCATGCATCTATTTTATTTGTAAGTCAGAGAAGAAGAAGACAATAAGACACCTGTACATTTGTAAAGCAATATAGCCTATTGTTTTTTTAGTTTTGTTTTTATTAGTGTTACAAAAGTTCTCGTTCACTCAACAGAGCTTAACTGATGGTGGGTAACAAGATATATTTCCAGGAATGACGCACGCTCACTCGCGCACACACACACACACACACACACACACACACACACACACACACACTCTCTTATTCATAACATCTTCCTCTGCCTGAGTAACACACTCCTTCTCATATACAGAACACGCATACACTAACACACACACACACACACACACACACACACACACACACACACACACACACACACACACACACACACACACACACACACACACACACACACACACACACACACACACAGTCTATTAAATCTTTCATGTTGATCGGAAATTCTGCAGTCAGACAGACAGAAATACATTGTGGTCCTTAAGGCTACTTTGGAAGTCTACAGCACAGACAGACAGACAGAAAAGTAAAGGTCATAGGTCAGATGTGCATTCTACTCCTCCAAAGACTCTCCAATAAAGCAGCAACTTCAGCCTTAATAATGTGTACTGAGTAAATGTTAATTCCACTCAATACAGGCGTGGGACACACGTGTGTGTTGCTGCAGACTACACCTTTGCAAAGTTAAATAAAGGTGAACTATAAGAAGGGAAAAGAAAAATAGATCCGTCTCAAGTAAATGTGGCCGATATTAAATGGGGCGGCCAGAGACCGTGTCGGGTCAAATGAAGGGCTGAGAGCCTTACCCACAATGTAAACGAATCAATGATTTGCATGTTCCCGCAGACACGGTCTGGGCTTATTGCAATGGGCCGCTGGGATCCACAACACAGCCCAACGCCACGGAGCACATACGCCTGCTTTATGTGTGGTGGTTCGTCGTGTCTCACACCGAAAACACTCTATGGACAGGGCTTCTCAAAGTGGCTGGAGGTACAGGGGTAAAACACTCTATGGACAGGGCTTCTCAAAGTGGCTGGAGGTACAGGGGTAAAACACTCTATGGACAGGGCTTCTCAAAGTGCCTGGAGGTACAGGGGTAAAACACTCTATGGACAGGCCTTCTCAAAGTGGCTGGAGGTACAGGGGAAAAATACTCTATGGACAGGGCTTCTCAAAGTGGCTGGAGGTACAGGGGTAAAATACTCTATGGACAGGGCTTCTCAAAGTGGCTGGAGGTACAGGGGTAAAATACTCTATGGACAGGGCTTCTCAAAGTGGCTGGAGGTACAGGGGTAAAATACTCTATGGACAGGGCTTCTCAAAGTGGCTGGAGGTACAGGGGTAAAATACTCTATGGACAGGGCTTCTCAAAGTGGCTGGAGGTACAGGGGTAAAATACTCTATGGACAGGGCTTCTCAAAGTGGCTGGAGGTACAGGGGTAAAACACTCTATGGACAGGGCTTCTCAAAGTGGCTGGAGGTACAGGGGTAAAATACTCTATGGACAGGGCTTCTCAAAGTGGCTGGAGGTACAGGGGTAAAATACTCTATGGACAGGGCTTCTCAAAGTGGCTGGAGGTACAGGGGTAAAATACTCTATGGACAGGGCTTCTCAAAGTGGCTGGAGGTACAGGGGTAAAATACTCTATGGACAGGGCTTCTCAAAGTGGCTGGAGGTACAGGGGTAAAATACTCTATGGACAGGGCTTCTCAAAGTGGCTGGAGGTACAGGGGTAAAATACTCTATGGACAGGGCTTCTCAAAGTGGCTGGAGGTACAGGGGTACCTCACAACACTTATTTGGAATTTATCAATGTCACTTAAATTTAACCGCTTGTCTTAGTTAAGCCCAAAGCACACCAAAGGGTCGGGTCGGGACAACATGTCTTTTAAGGTCAACCACACCAATGCAACTCATTGAGTTGCATTTTGTGGAGGACAGAAGATAAGAAGACTGTGGAGGACTGTCACTGCCAGTAAATGATGTGTGCTTTATTTATCATCTCTTCTCGTGAAAAGACAACACTATGAGATGAGACACCTAGGGCCCTTTGGGGAAGCAACACACCCACACACACACACACACACACAAGTGTGCGCGCGTAAAACTTAGTTTGCGGCTAGAGCCTGTGAATCGTAATTGACAGTAAATATGAGGTTGAGAAGCGTTAATTCCATGAGATGGCGGGAGGCGTGTGGGTCGACAGATGCTTCAATTGGCCTCCACTAACTCGGGGGACGGAATAATCCACGCTGCTGTGTGTGTGTGTGTGTGTGTGTGTGTGCGCGAGAGTGTGTGCGAGTGTGTGTGTGTGTGTGTGTGTGTGTGTGTGTGTGTGTAACACAATAAAATGTCCCACCAGATGCGGTGTACAAGTAACACAATAAACGTTCCCCTACCCCACCCCTCCCCCCTCCCACTGCAATCTGTGATTATCAACTCACACCTCAAGATGACATTAAGGCAGGTTTGCCCCACCCCCACCTCTCATTGTTGTATCATTTCATGCTCTCTCTCTCTCTCTCCCCCCACCCCCTCTACCTCTCCTTCCATGGTAGTATAGCAAGTTCCTTTGCAGTATATTCTATCTAAAGTAAACATTGTGGTGAAGAAAAACAAGCCCAAGTAACAAAAACAAATGACCACGGTATAAGACTGCATGGTCGAAAGACCTCAATTGTAAAGTGCATGCTGTCACCACCTATATACAACACTACAGCTACTATACTGTATATGTGGCTGTTATGTGTGCATGGACTGAGTATACTGGATACTGACTGTATGGTCTGTGTGTGTGTGTGTGTGTGTGTGTGTGTGTGTGTGTGTGTGTGTGTGTGTGTGTGTGTGTGTGTGTGTGTGTGTGTGTGTGTGTGTGTGTGTGTGTGTGTGTGTGTGTGTGTGTGTGTGCGTGCGTGCATGCGCGATTGCACTCGCTTGTGTGTGTGTGTGTGTGTGTGTGTGTGTGTGTGTGTCATGGGGAACTGCTGCAGATCAATCAGACTATCAGGGAGCAGTGAAGCAAACTGAAGCCATTTACAGCAGCTTTACCCCAATACACCTGACACTAGCACATACTGGCTGTGTGGGGAATACGCTGTGTGTGTGTGTGTGTGTGTGTGTGTGTGTGTGTGTGTGTGTGTGTGTGTGTGTGTGTATGTGTATGTGTGTGTGCACTCGCGGGTGTGGGTTTGTGTGTGTGCGGCCGTGCGCGTGTACTCTCCAAATGACAAAAGGGTGTTCATGGAGTCTGATCAAAGTTGTACCAGATGGTCATGCAGGGACACGCTAGTTATGGCTGGACGCACACACATGCACGCACCCCCCCCCCCCCTCCCCCCCCCTCTCTCTTATGCACACACAAATTCTTAGAGCTTCAACCAACTTTAGGAAGAATATGCAATAATCGTGCACGCGCACACACACACACACACACACACACACACACACGCACGCACACGCACGCACGCACGCACGCACACTCACACAAAACCTATTTCTATTCCGCTTTTCTCATGTGATACAACTTAAATTAATAACTCAAAAGGGACAGGAACATGGTGCCATGAAAAAGGTCATTGGGGGATTTCATTTCTCAGATTACTGCACTCCTTGTCCTCTGGACTGGACACGGTGGAAAGGCTATCTGCTCCACCGTCTTCACCTGCTGCTGAAGTCTGCAGCCAGGTTATTAACCTATTCTAAGACATGAGGCCGTATTACAGCCGCGCTAGCTTCTCTTCAATGGTTGCAGAGTGAGTTTCAGAATTGATTTTCAGATTTTACCGATGACATTTAAAGCCTTGAAAAGGCCAAGCTCCCGCCGTTCAATTTGAGATTATCATCTGGCTGTCGGAGGGAAACCTCGCATGTCCCGAAAAAACTGGAACTTTTTCAGAAAATGGACAAAAACAGCAGTGGTGGAAAAAACTCTAATGTTTTACTTAAGTAAAAGTATCAATACTGCAATATAGAAATACTCTGTTACAAGTAAAAGTACTAAAGTGTTGGCATCAAAAAACTAAAGTAAAAGTACTCATTGTGCAGAATGTCTAATTAAAAAATTTGGAAATACTGCAGTGAAGTAAAAATAAATAAAAAGAAGAATGAAGCTCTCGTGTATGAACATACAGTATAATCAGTGTGTGCGCCGCAGCCTCTGCTCACGGCTTTACGTTGCAGCATTCAGACTATGGGGTTCATGCCGTTCAGAGTCAGACTATGGGTTTTATGGGTAAGTCTCCCATTGGCTTAGAGGCAGCCTAGAGACGATGCAGCCAATCATGAAAACTACGGTCGCTACTAGAGGTAGTAGCAAATGTAGTCCAGGCGCTTTTCAAGCACCTGGCAAAAATACCTCAAAATTGTACAAAAAAAATCACACCCATGTGAACTGAGTGGTGATCTAACAATTACGATTGCGTGCAGTGACAAATACAGTATGACCCTCCACGCCCAGCTTCTCTCGCCCGACCACGGACGGGACAGTGATGTTGGTGACGGTGGATTGGAACCCACAAGCTGTGCGGCGGTGGGTGGGCAGACACTTTAACCCTCTTATTCCCAGCCTTAAATCACATCTTTTTGTGGCTTAGGCCAGATTTGGCGACTTTTTGAATGACAATAGAAAAATGTGAGATATGACCACAATGGCATGAAATATCTCATTTTCAAGGTGCATGTCTCTACTTCACAATGAAAAAGGAATTATGACTCTAGCATGTTCCTTCGTTGACTTATAAGCATTTTAGTACAACTTGGTTTCACTGTTCACTGAAAACCAAGGTGTATTAAAATGCTTATTAATAAATAATGGCAAATGCTAGAAAGAAGATTTTTATATCATTGTAAACTACAGACTTGCAGCTTCAAAATGAGACAATCTGTGACATTGTGGTCACATCTCACATTTTTAGATTGCCATTAGATTGCTGGCCAACGCCAGCCAATTCTGGCGGAAGCCCCATTTCTTAATTCATCATTTTTATGCAAAAATAAACTTCTGCGTTAAAATACAATCACGCCATCTTTTAAAGGCATTTCCAAGTAGTACCCCACGATATCCACCAGATGGCGGGAACGTACCATTATGCTGAAAATCTCTAAAATGTGTAAACTGGTATAACACTTCCTGTTCAAAATGACGTAAACATCCAATGAAAGATTGTCCCCTACAAGATAGCCTCTCTCAGTCGGAATGCTAGGCTAACAATAGCTTCATCATAAGTTAGTCTAAAACCACCCAAATCGAGCCCAGAAAGTCCCAAAATATCAGATTTTTTGCCGCGATTCACATAGAGACGGCGCGCGTGCACGATAGTGCACGATCGCGCGGATTTCGGCCGGTTTTTAGTAGATTACATAAAAATAAAAAATAAAATGCAAAAAAATCGGAAAAAAATGATAATTTTATTAAATTTTTTTGGAATTATTGTCTACCACGTCCACAACGTCCTTGGCCTTGAGGGATTTGTTGATAGCACGTCAGAAAACACGTCGTTGGCCATGAACCAGTTAAGCATCGCTATTGTTTTTATTGCTGTTCATTTTATAATTAGTATTTTACTCAACAGCTGTAGTTTCTTTCCTTATGGCTGCAAAGTACTTTATAATCCCGTTTCAAAAAGGTCTTTAAAAAGTGTATTTATTATTATTATTACACATGCGCGCACGCACACGCACGCACACGCACGCGCACACACACACACACGCACACACACACACACACACACACACAGGGTGAATAGGGGCCAGCATTGTTATGAGATATAAATGACCCGCTCCATGAGGCTACAGTTCTTGGGTTTCCATACTGCTGTACAGCAAATCAATACAGCACACATTACCAACACACACATAAAGGCACACCCACACACGCACACTGACATACACAAACATGCAGACATACAGGCACCCAACACAGAGGTACACACACTGTAATCCACACTCACACACACAAGGGAACAAACATGAAAATACACATTTGCGCGCACGCACGCACGCACAGACACACGCACTCACACACCACCCTCCTTCACACGCACGTCACACACCACCCTCCTTCACACGCACATTGCTACATTGCAGAATTGATACTTTTACTTGAGTAAAAAAAATATTTTTCCACCACTGAGTACAGTATGTGTTCTTTCAGCGCCAGCGTGGGATGCTTCATATAGACTAGCTCTGGTCCATAGCTCTAATGCGTGCCTTAGAGCTATGTTACTTTCAACTTCCGCCGCTCGCATGAATGCAGACCAGCCTCTACTCTTTAGTGTAAATAAAAAGAACGTTTTTGCTACTCACCAAAACAAAGGCGGGTTGTGTCAATAGAAAGACTACTTTCCTTAGTGGAAGCACTCTGAGCCCCCCACCACACGTATAAACTGTACTTTTTGGCCAAAAAGGGATTTTGTTTCCACCGGAAAAAAAACATTTTTAGTTACTCCGCTGCGCCCTCTACTGATATTGCCCAGAGAACTGCCTCATAGAGGATATTTTTCCTCTGGTGAAAAAATATCCCTTTTTGGCCAAAAAGTACCGTTTATACGTGTGGTGGGGGGCTCAGAGTGCGTACTCTAAGGAAAGTAGGCTTTCTATTGACACAACCCGTGTTTGTATTGGTGAGTAGGTCAAACGTTCGTGAGATTTCCACTAAAGAGGAGAGGCTGGTCTGATTTCGATTTGAGATTTAATAGGGAAAGTCCCATAGCCTTAATGCAGGAAAGAAATTCGCAGAATCGAAGCATTAATGCTATGGACCAGAGCTACATATAGACGTGTCAGGCCATGTCTCCTGAACGCTCCAACCTTACAGCGAACATCTGCTTTCTGCTAACCGCTACCACTGGAAACAACAACACGCCATCAGAGAAACAGGCCATACAGTAGATAAAATAGCTAGATTAGCTGGCATTCCAAATAAGATTCTTATCCATTTATTACCAGCTCCGCTCGAACAGTTCTGAGCCGACCCATTCCTAATAATCTAAAGCGCTTGATTGGATGTTGACAGAGGTCTGCACACATCTCCTATAGCAACAATGGACCACCATATAGCTGTCAGTGGAAACAGCCTGAATCCCCCCTTCCCCCCAAGGATTAATAAAGTGTTGGCATCCTATCTTAGACCAGGGAAAGGTCAAGTGCTTTTCTTCTTGGAGATGAGTTTTCAGGATTAACCGCTAAGGAGAGGTGAAGCTTCACGCTGCTATTATGGAACCAGGAACACAACTCAACTAGTGCTGCTCTTCTCAACATAACCACGTGCTGTACATGAATCCGCCCCAAGCGTCCCTATATTCTTGGGGTGAACAACATAGAAATATTTCACATCTCCAATAATGCAGTAGTTCTCAACCTTCCATGACCCCCCAAAATAATCATGTTTGAACTGGGGACCCCCCCCCCCCCCTGATAAGCACTTGGGACGAGTTGACGCATTCCATTTTCGGTTCCACAGATACATATTGTGAAAATAGCAGAAGCAAAGAAGCGAGGCGTCTAAAAAAAGGTTCTAGATCAGCTATATATGAACATTTTAAAAAGCCTTTTCCTCATTTATTCTTTGACAATTTGAAGCAAAACAGCGCGTCGATTGCTCTTCTTTCACTGCTTTGTTTTCGGTATAATGTCATGATACTTGTACAGTATGTGTTCAACTATCTGTAGGCCTCTCAGACGCAAAACTAAAATAATATTTATATTGTTGGAAGATTTTGTCCACAGTTCCATGCTGTTGATATGGCACCATAGGAAAGATAACAGGCAAACGTTGATCAACATAACAATTCTTCTACATTCTCTAATTGTGCAGATGTTTAACAATAATGTAACTCTTGAGAGCGTAAAATAAAACCAAATGGGACCCGAATGTTACTGTTATATAGCAACTCTGAGATGTTGATGATGATGATGATGATGATGATGGTAGTCTGGCTACATGAGACTACTGGCCATGGGAGAGCCACTGATCAATGGTAGTCTGGCTACATGAGACTACTGGCCATGGGAGAGCCACTGATCCAATGGTAGTCTGGCTACATGAGACTACTG
>NC_137883.1:16922690-16932690 GCF_963924005.1 Protomyctophum bolini | reverse complement strand
ACACTGTCACTCTCCAAAGATAAGCACAACATCCCATTGATGTGGGATTCACACAGAAATGGGTGAGAGAGAGAGAGAGAGAGAGAGAGAGAGAGAGAGAGAGAGTTAAGAATAGTGAAGAGATTAGCGGACAGCTTATAATGTCAGACCAGGTCAATAAGAGTCGTTCATTAAGCTACAACACACACACACAGTCACACACACACACAGTCACACACTCACTCTCACACACACACACACACACACACACACACACACACACACACACACACACACACACACACACACACACACACACACACACACACACACGGACGCACGCACACGCATTTATTTATATTTAGTACTTCCCATTAGGCCCTCATGAAACTACTACTATCCACAAATCCAAAAGGGGGCTGTCAAATAAGCGATAAATAATCAATAGAGCTGTCTTCCATACAGAACCGATTTACTTTCTAATTAACCTGAAAATGTTTTCCCAAACACTCTTACGCACGCACACACGTCCGTAGTCTGTACGCATGCACATCCGTACGCACGCACACACGTCCGTACACATGCACGTAGCAGTTGTCTGTAAGACACCAGCTGTATTAATTATGTTGCCCGCTATTAATGAATAAATTATTGTAGCCTCTGCCGTGCCTTCTGTTCTGAGCGGATGAAAAAATTACCCCAGGTCCGTGAACCAAAACTGAAAACCACCAACGTTGAATGTATCGGATCGCATATCATATTATTCATCCGTCATCAGTCATTCATTGCGCAAGTACGTAATTACGTCACCATCAACAGCCAATCAGGGACCACCGGTGACAGGCATACTATACGCAGCCGTCCACAGTACTTGAGCGCTCTGCTTGCAAGTAATAACTGGGTGGGGCATGCATTTCCAACTTGCATCGTTCCAAGTATGAACGAAGTAGGTACCAACTGTATAACTACTTGGGGATTCTCAGAAGCTACCTGAACGTGGATAAAGCTTGTTTTACTTATAAACGCAATCTGCTTACACGGAGGCCAATGGAGGCAGACTTTTTCAGTTCCGTTTTTTCATCGATTGCCTAGCAACCACGAGGCAGCGGTGGCCGAACGGTTTGCGGAGCGGTCTTGATATCGGAAGGTCGCTAGTACGTATCCCCGGACCAGCACGTTAAAATTACCACCGCTGAAGTGCCCTTGAGCAAGGCATTGAACCCCTACCATGAAATGTTCTATGAGCAGGGCCTGGCTGTAAACAAGTTATTGAGCTTAGTCCAGTTACCCTGGGTAAACATGGTAACTTTGCTTTACTTTACATACGAAGCGCACATGTGCAATCCATCATAAACCACTGACAAGACTGCATGACGTAACTGTACTGTATGTCATAGGCGCTTAACTGTGATGATTAGACTTGGGGTGAATTTACATCAACGGCGGTATGTGTTTAGTACAGTACTTAACACATAAACATATTTCAAAATATAGGCATACTCTGAAAAGCCCCGCATTCCGTTCCCCCCAAAACCGGGAGGCAAAATCTTCCATTCTTACCTCGCGCTGGTCACGCTAAAGTCTCTAGAAGCGTTAATATTCCAAACGAGAGGGATGCTGAAGTCAGAAATGAAGACAGAACATTGCCCATCTGGTCAAAACCATGGAAAGTTCCCTAGATTAGGAGATACGAGCCATTCTTTTAGAGCCGCAAACAAGTGAGCGGCAGTACGCATGAGCAAATCAACAAGGTGTACATTGCAGAAGCAGAAGGTGAGGCCAACCCCCCAAAAATAAAAATAAAAATATATTATTTTTTTATATCAATAAAAAAAGACCAAAGGACGCCTATACACGTCCAAAATTGTTTTAACCCATTCTGACCGGGAACCCATTTTGGTGTTATAGCATCATGTCATGCTTTAGCTATTGAAAAATAGCAGATCTACAAGCTCATAGCGCGCCACCGAGTGGCGCGCTACGAGCTTGTAGGTCTGCTATTTTTGAAAAATCGAAGAACGACTGACATTTTTAGAATCTGATCTCAGGTCAGAATGGGTTCATCAGACCAGTGTGTGTCCAGTGGAAACCTCGTATGAATCTGATCTCAGGTCAAAATTGTTTTAAATGTAGTTAACGTTACACCACTGGATGTGTACATGTGTAGTAGACATGTTCACAATGCATACTGTACAATCTGCCAATCAGAATCCATCAGAATTTACACCCACGTTCAACGAGGCAGATGCCATTGCTGTGAAACAATCAGCATTGAGGTTAAAAAAAAAATCACACACGTGTGAAGTGAGGGGCCCTTTAATCATCGTATCATCACATTCTGTACTCGGCCAATCAAATCATCCCTATGGGGTATACACAGACACACAAAGCTGGGCATAGGAGGGGCTAGCGCCCGTCAAAAACATCTACATTCTCCTCTGCTCACACAAGGACTCCATCTAATCTAATCCTGTTAGCGACATGCGTGTGTTGTACACGCAGGAACAAAGGTGCGCACGCACACACACACACACACACACACACACACACACACACACACACAGTTCAGACAGACAAATCTATATTCATATGTAAACGCACACACACAACGGCAGACATATGTATACTCATTGTACCAGGCTTCCTAGCTAGAGTTTCAACTTTAATATGATTGGCTAGTTATATTGCAGCAGAGATGGAAATGCGCGCACACATGCACGCACGCACACATACGTACACACACACACACACACACACACACACACACACACACACACACACACACACACACACACACACACACACACACACACACACACACACACACACACACACACACACACACACACACACACAATGAATATGAGCCATGCAGTACTAGACACATTAGAGAGCTCATTAATGTGAGTGCAGGACATTATAGTGATAGTCTGGGATCTGTGTGTGTGTGTGTGTGTGTGTGTGTGTGTGTGTGTGTGTGTGTGTGCGCGCGCGTGTGTGCGCGTGTGTGTGCGCACACGCATGTGCATTCCTATGTGATCTAGAAATATAAGTGTGTACGTGTGTTTATGACTTTGTAGACGCTCTTAAAGGGACACTTCACCCTTTTTGCAAAAGAATATATGTTAACTAGAACTGCACTCTGCCGAGTGCATACTTGCTTGTTGCACACTAGTAGGCCATAAATGGCCTACTAGTGCGCAAGCAGAGCGCGCAAGTACTTTCGACCGCTGGAAACTATCACATCTCAGTATCTCTGTGAAGGAACGTTTGAAATGTATAATCATTACGTGTAACTATTTGCTACCTAACTACTTTTTTACAGAAAAATGAATCATTGATATGTGATGAAAAAGAAAAGGTATATAAACTGAATTAAAATATATTATACAGTATAATTATTTTATTACTTATTGTAAATTGTCAATTGTTTTAAATGTATTTCATTTTGTACTATAGTGATATTAATACTAAATCATGATCAGAGTAATATGTGTCTCTAACTTCAATTTCTGTAATAATACTTTCAAATTTGTTGAAATATACATGATCTAAAATACTTCCGAAATCTGTAGTTGGATTTGTATCTCAGTGATGATGTAAGAGAAATGGTCAGCTGTGTAATCTGGTCCCACCAGATACCACATTACGTCATCGTTGAGAGCTGGGACCAGAGTACACGGTGTGTATATGTATGACTAGCTCTCAGTGATGACGTAAGAGATATGGTCATCTGTGTAGTCTGGTCCCAGCAGACCAGGCACAGATTTACAAATTACAAATCACATTACAACTACATACAGAGTATGTAGTTGTAATTTGATTAGCAGTATACTGTGGTTACTTGGTTCCAAAAAGTGAAGCCAAGTTTTTTTCAACCGTAGGTTTGTGCCTGGTTTGCTGGGACCAGTTACAACATTACGTCATCGTTGTGAACTGGGACCAGAGTACATGGTGTGTATATGACGTAATGTTGTAACTTGTAACTTGTAACTAGTCCCAGCAAACCAGGCACAGACTGTATGTAGTTGTTCTAGTTACAACTACATACAGAGTATGTAGTTGTAATTTGATTAGCAGTATACTGTGGTTACTTGGTTCCAAAAAGTGAAGACAAGTTTTCTTCAACGGTAAATCTGTGCCTGGTTTGCTGGGACTAGTTACAACATTACGTCATCCTTGAGAGAGTACATGGTGTGTATATGACGTAATGTTGTAACTTGTAACTTGTAACTTGTAACATTACGTCATATACACACCATGTACTCTCTCAAGGATGACGTAATGTTGTAACTAGTCCCAGCAAACCAGGCACAGATTTACCGTTGAAGAAAACTTGGCTTCACTTCGAAGAGACCAAGCGAAACGATTACTTGCGCGCTCTGCTTGCGCAAGTAATGACGTTTAGGAGCTTTAGAACACTTTCCTGGGGGTATTTATGTGTGTAATATGTGGTTTTAGATATTTTAGATTGTAGCAGTGAGCCTGTTGTCTCGGATGTCATGGACACTGGGCTCACTTCCTTCCTGGACTACATGTTGTCTCAGTAAGACAGCTCTCCCCCCTATCCACAAGGAGGAGCAGTGCACCAAAGAATTATGGGAATTGTAGTCCAGGAAGGTAGTGAGACCAGTGTCCATGACATCAGAGACAACAGGCTCACTGCTACAATCTAAAATATCTAAAACCACATATTACACACATAAATACCCCCAGGAAAGTGATCTAAAGCTTCTAAACATCATTAACATATATTTTTTTGCAAAAAGGGTGAAGTGTCCCTTTAATCAAGAGCGACTAAACATGAGGACAATACATCAAATGCATAGAAATAGTCATCTTGGATCACAGGTAAACCAAGCTAACCTATCATCAGTCTTAAACATAAATATATACAGTATACACACGCATAAAATAAAACTTACAACCATATGTCTACAAATGACCTGACGTCTGTCTACTGTAAATCATTTTGCATAAGCCAGCAAGGTCATCAAGACTAGGGCAAGTGCTACGGCAAGTGCTACTGGCTAAGGTGGAGTCTTCCGATTGCGGCGGAAGATTGGGAGTTAGTTTGCAGTTCTAATTGCAATGGGGAGTCCGGAACGTGGCCAGCGTTGTCGCCTTGCAGGTGTGTTAGCTGATCTGAGTGAGCGGGAGGGATTGTAGGCTTGGATCGGGGTCCATACCTTTGGTCGCTTTGTAGGCCAACATCAGTGTCGTGGCTGTGATTGAGAGCCAATGGAGGGAGCGGAGAAGGGGGGAGACATGTGAATTGTTTTGGCTGGTTGAAGACCTAGCGAGCTGCGGCATTCTGGATCATTTGGAGGGGCTTAAGTGCACATGCCGGGAGGCCAGTACAGAGCGATTTACAGTAATCAAGTTTTGATATGACTGAGGTCTGGATAAGTGGCTGGGCTGACTCCTGGGTGAGGAGAGGTCTGACGCTGAGTGTAAACCTACAGGATGGTGTGACCGCCGCAATGCGTGCCTTGAATGAGAGTCCAGGACAACACCATGGTTCTAGGTTCTCTATACAGTATGTGGATTAATTTGTCTATGTGTACAGTATATGTGTGTATATAAATATGAATGTGTGTGTAGATGTGTATTAACCCATTAAGCTCTGAGGACCCGATTCTTATAAATCCTAACAGTTTTCTTTAAGAAATATGTTGCTGAAAATATGTTTTCATGTCAAATTTATATGCATTTGGCCATCTCAAAATAATTTGTTCCAGGGACCCCTAGAAGCAAAGATCTTTTTAGACATTTTCGCTTTAAAAACGTATAGGCTGTATACAGACAGTATATTCAAAGGTTTTAACAAAATGTTCAAGATTTTTCAAACAAACTAGCAGGTTTACAAGCTCATAGCGCGGTACAAAGTGGCATGCTATGAGCTTGTAGATCTTCTATTTTTGTATATGGCCAAAGTATAAAATACAGGTAATAGTTAAAGTGGTTGGAATCTAAAATGACACAGACGCTTCCCCGGCTGTAATGGGTGGTCTGTGGCGTGTTGGTTGGTGTACTCCAGTGGTTCCCAAGGCGGGGTCCGGGGACTCCCAGGGGTCCTTCAGGGAGTTCCAGGGGGGTCCGCAGCGAAATGATAGTTTGTAACCAAATGGACCCTTATGGGTCTGTAACTCTGAGAGTGTACAAAAGGCATTTGTACACTCTCAGAGTTATTTGTACACTCTCAAGAGTTAAACGAACATTGATTTTACAATATAAATTGGGGGTTCCAGAGATAGAAATGCCATTAAATGGGGGGTCCGTAGACTAATGCATGTCAAACTGTGAGTCCTTAAAATTAAACGGGTTGAGAATCTCTGCTAGAGCCGTAAAAACATTCTCTTACGGGGGTTCCCTGGCACACCTTTTCAAATGGGGGTCCGTGGGGCTAATTAGTGTCAATTTGGGGGTCCTTGACATGATAACAGGTGTACTCACTTGGCCAGCTGCTTCTCGGCGTCGGCGCACAGCTCCAGCAGGCCCATGAGCACGGCGGACACGTCCATGTAGGGCTCCCACACCGTGAAGCCTCGGCCTATCAGGTCGATGGCCGTGCGGCGGATGGTGCTGTGGGGAGGCAGCTTGGGGCTGGGCGGCTGCAGCAGCAGGAACGTCAGGGCCTTACCTGCACGGAAATACAAAACGCACAATGTTATACGGTTACAAGACAACCGGTTATTTTCATGCGGAATCTGTGTCTTGGAAGTTGGAACCTGAATGCCCTGTTTGTTTTTTGTTTGCTTCGGATGATGTTCAAACAGGTGGTGTATAGCGACTGTAGTGCTCCACGCGTGCACACTCCTACGCACAGATAGAACACTGCACTAGCTGTGGAAGCCATTTTATAAAGAGAGAGAGAGAAAGAGAGGGAGAGCGATAGAGAGAGGCAGACATATAGAGAGGCAGCGATGAGGTCAGTTGATGGTTGACCTGACATTTGAGTGGAGTCTCTTCAGAGACAGCCCTCCATGCCACACCATACACGGTCTGTGTCTAGCCTTACACCTATCTTTGATAACATTTTGATGATGATTGTCTTCTTGTTTTCCAAATATTTATCCCACTCATTTTAACCCAGTGCCAATTGCCTAAACTGTAATCCTGGGCGCTACTCTCACTTTGTCAACCTGGGGAGAGCCCCGAACTGAGCTCATGCTTCCCTCAATGCATGAGGTGTGAGCAGGCCGCTTCTTATCAGATGGCAGGGGGGAGTTTCCCCAGTAGGACGGAGCGCGTGGAAGGAACACATTATTCCAACCAGTTCCTTTCCCCTCCATCAGGCTGTATTGTGAATGATTCTTAAACTGTACACACATTATGTGGATCTAAGTCTCCACATAGAAAGGGCGGCTCCAATGTGGATCTCAGACCATGTGACCATCCTGTGACAGTTGTGTATAACATACAAAATGTTATCGCAAACGCCTAAAACAAAAATTAACTGCAATCAGTGCACACTAGATGTATGCTATGTCCACTGTAACTTTATGTTTGTCCTAGTGAAGATGTATGCTATGTCCACTGTAACTTTATGTTTGTCCTAGTGAAGATGTATGCTATGTCCACTGTAACTTTATGTTTGTCCTAGTGAAGATGTATGCTATGTCCACTGTAACTTTATGTTTGTCCTATTGAAGATGTATGCTATGTCCACTGTAACTTTATGTTTGTCCTAGTGAAGATGTATGCTATGTCCACTGTAACTTTACGTTTGTCCTAGTGAAGATGTATGCTATGTCCACTGTAACTTTATGTTTGTCCTAGTGAAGATGCATGCTATGTCCACTGTAACTTTATGTTTGTCCTAGTGAAGATGTATGCTATGTCCACTGTAACTTTATGTTTGTCCTAGTGAAGATGTATGCTATGTCCACTGTAACTTTATGTTTGTCCTAGTGAAGATGTATGCTATGTCCACTGTAACTTTATGTTTGTCCTAGTGAAGACGCGTGCCTCACTACTTCCAGTGCAACTTAATACAGCACTGGGCACCAACACCAAACGGCAGGGCAAAAGTGAAAGGAGACTCTACTATCGGGTAAAGAAATATTGAAACAATGGCTGCTGCAGAAGCGGTAAAGCGGTGAAACGCGTTGGCAGCACCCTCTGGTGATGGTGGTACAAGCCCACCCTCTGGTGATGGTGGCACAAGCCCACCCTCTGGTGATGGTGGCACAAGCCCACCCTCTGGTGATGGTGGTACAAGCCCACCCTCTGGTGATGTGGTACAAGCCCACCCTCTGGTGATGGTGGCACAAGCCCACCCTCTGGTGATGGTGGTACAAGCCCACCCTCTGGTGATGGTGGTACAAGCCCACTCACTGACCAAAGAATTGCCTGCCACTCTACTCTGCTTGCACTGTAATGTCCTTTATTACATCCATTTCCTTCCATTGCACCCCCCAAATTCAAGTTAACAGTATGAAGGTTATTTGGATTTATTAAAGGGACCAAGCTATGTATATTACCAATTGTTCAATTATTTAATAGGGGAAAAACATATTAAACTGGAGAATAATCTATTTAATAAGATTCCTAAAATCTCACAACCATCAACCGTTAAGAGCTCTATTAACTTATTGTACATAGAACCTAAATATTGTCTACCATAAGCATCCGTACTCCCAGAGACCTCACATCAGTAAAGGTCTCCTGGCCTCCCAGACAGAAAGGTAATTACATCATCTGTATCCTATGGCATTTTATCATCAGTCTACCTTAAATGGCAAGGCAACCCCCAC
This sequence comes from Protomyctophum bolini, assembly GCF_963924005.1. NCBI lineage: Eukaryota > Metazoa > Chordata > Actinopteri > Myctophiformes > Myctophidae > Protomyctophum > Protomyctophum bolini. The sequence goes on along the minus strand of NC_137883.1, from coordinate 16,923,952 downwards.
CTTCCTTATTGGTTTAAATCCACACACGCACACGCACACGCACACACACACACACACACACACACACACACACACACACACCAAACGCAAAAAGAACAGTGTATGGACACGATTATGAAAGGTATAGCCGGGGGGGTGGTCTAACTATGTTAGCATCGCTAGGTCAGGACCCATTCTAGCATACCGGAGCTAACCATGTTAGCATTGTCATGCTAGTCTCGTTACGGGCGATATAGACTGTGAAAGATGTGCCAGCGGGCTAACGTTGTTAGCTACTATGTTTATGGGGCATTGTTAAAAGGAGCCAGACAATAACAAAAGATGCAGATCAGAGAGGGTTGTTGGTGTGTGTGGTGGAAACAATACAGGAGATTCTCATGGGACCATTTTAGTTCCATTTAGGATACTCTCAGAGTTAAATGAACACCATGGATTGTTACTGTGCAGTGTGTGTATGGCTAGCGTCTGCGCGGGCTAAAAATAACTCAGAAAAGTCAGATGATGAATAGCTCTGTCTGTTTATTACTCTGTCTCTGATGCAGTTATGCCGCCTGATTTATAGTTTAGTCGCGCGCCTGTGTCTCGCGCCGAAAAACGGTGATCTACAAGCTCACAGCGCGTGGCGGCCGCGACATGCTGTGAGCTTGTGGCTCGGCTGTTTTCGGTTGCAAGCCGCGACGCACGACAAACTGAATCAGGCTCTCTTTCAATCACCGTCCTGCCTTCCACGTAGCTCTCGCTCTCTCTACCCTTTCTCCCCTCTACTTCGCCGGCCCTCTCCCTCTCTCCCTCTCTGTCTCCGTCTCGACGGACAAAGGGAGAGATGAGAAGAGGTATAGAAAGGCAGTGGGAAGATGGAGGGACGTGGAGTGGGTGGGGGTCGTGGGCTAATTCCCTGTTTCTCTCTGTCAGTCCAAGGGCTAGGGATGGAGGTGCGTTATCAATCTTTCATCATGGCGACATAATAAAGGAGCTGCATCTCTCCTCCCCACACACACACACACACACATTCTGCGTCCTTCGGGGTGTTACATTTAGGGGTCTGTAGTGAGAGAGACAAGTGGGCTGAGAGATAGGCAGATTGCGATAGAGCGAAGGACCGAAAGAAAGAGAGGGAAAGTCGACAGTCGAGAACGAACACACACATCCAGTTTGACACCACATGTTATGAAACTCATGAAAGTAGTGAACTCCTCACCTGGAGCCTCCGTTTTAGAACAGGTGAGCCACACCCAGAACCCAGATTAGCAATTTAATATCAC
>NC_137883.1:16900190-16917690 GCF_963924005.1 Protomyctophum bolini | reverse complement strand
AGAGCTCTGGAGGAGAATGGCAACTTAGTGCAGCTTTGATGCCCACCAAGGTACACAGCATGGGCATGGATAAGGCACCGTGCGTGCGCGCGCGTGCGTGTGTGTGTGTGCCAGCACCAAGCTCCTTAAGGTGACAAGCTTGAGTGTTGAAAATCAATCCTATCTCTGCGGCAAATTAATCCAACAGTGAAGTTCCTACACAGTAAAAAAAAACCTGGGTGTTCATTTTACTTAGACAGTGTACAAATGGATACATTGTACAGTGTGAGCCCTGCTTTCCAGACTAGAGTCTCACACGGGTCGCGGACACATTGTTATGGGTCACGACTCACGAGTAAATATACTGTAGCACTGTGTTTCTTACCATTTTTTCTCCTCCAGAAATTTAAAAGAAAATCTAACTTATTCAGCTGAAGTCAAAAGGTTTAAAAAAAGAAATTCACAAAATCAAAGACACTCATTTTTCTTTGGCAGTGAACATAGCAGATCTACAAGCTCACAATGCGTTGCATCATGACGCGTACAGTAATGCACTGTGAGCATGAGACCCCCACATTGTGTGCGTGCATGTGTGTATCGTGTACACACATGCAGAGTATGCATGTGTGCACTGTACCACTGACTTTTATACAAATTAAAGCCATTAAATCTGCCTATACAATAAATAGATTAAAAAACTTTGTGGACACAAAAATAATGGACTCAAAATAAACAATTTGTACACTTTGTACACAATGTGTACAGGCCGTGGCACAATTTGTACACAATTTGTACTCGGATCATTTTACATTGTGTGTGTGTGTGTGTGTGTGTGTGTGTGTGTGTGTGTGTGTGTGTGTGTGTGTGTGTGTGTGTGTGCATGCATGTTTTGCTTGCACTCACATGTGTGCCTGGCCAGAGAGTAGTTGGACGAGCCTCCGCTGGTCAGACCAAATCCCTCGGGCGCCTGGCCGCCGGTTCGAGCCCGAGCCGGCCCCTTTGGCGGCTCGATCTCCGCCCCGAACTCCGCCCCGATCACCCCCAGCAGCACGATGGCCGTGGCCTGCTTCCTGCGCTCCTCGTACGAGTTGGAGATCTTCTTGGCGTTGGGGGGCAGGTTGGACAGACAGCCTGGAAACACACATAAAATACAATTATGAATTACTCATCTGATACAGTGCGCCAACTGGGGGGGGGGGGGGGGGTCCCCATGTGATATGAGGGGAGTTCAGCTGTGAGGGTTTGTGCAAACATTGTCATAAACATTGAATGTCATTGAAGACGATGGTGAGGACGCGAATTGTGATTGGCCCGGAATGAGATTATGTATGATGATAAGAGCGCCCCTCACTTCACACGGGGTGATTTTAAATGTTTTATTTAGAGTCCAGCTTTTAGTGTATGTAACTCAAATTTTGTCCTACACAAACATTAAATGCCATTGACAATGAATGGACACTTTTGAGTGTTTGTGTAAACATTGCGTAACACAAACATTGATGACAAAGCCTGAGGACCCAATTTCTGATTGGCCGGAATGAGATGATGGACAGTATGATGTACGATGATAAGAGCGCCCCTCACTTCACACGGGTGTGATTATTTTGTATTAATAAAATACTTAAAAAAATTGAATGGAAAAAAAAGACCATTACTGCAATAAAAGTAATCAACAAACTACTATAAAAAAACTATATTAAGTAAGGCCTACTATAAAAAACGGTTAGTATGATCAACAACGTAGATATTGCTGCAATTTTCCCTATCCGTCACAAAGGGCATAACGCATTTTGGGCGGGAACCCCTTTTGGTGTTTTAAACATTACCGGTATGTTATAATTTAGCTAGCCGAGTGGCGCGCTACGAGCTTGTAGGTCTGCTATTTTTGAAAAGTCGTGAAAATATGTATTTCAGAAAACTGGAGGATTTAGAAGATTTTATTTTTATTTTGAGGTCAGGCTGAAATAGGTTAAAGTGGTCAAAACACAGTTTTAGTCAAGTGTTAAAGTCCTATGAAAGCAGTTGCATTAAAGTGGTCAAAACACAGTTTTAGTCAAGTGTTAAAGTCCCATGGAAGCAGTTGCATTAAAGTGGTCAAAACACAGTTTTAGTCAAGTGTTAAAGTCCCATGAAAGCAGTTGCATTAAGCGTTGTGGGGCGGCTGGGCCAGAGATGTGCTTTCATTCACAGTGAACGGTGTGAGGAACAGCAGGCGGCCTCAACGGACTGCTTCTCTCCAACACAGCCGCAACAAATGAACAGGCACGCTTCTATTGTCACCGTTATTACTTATTAGTTAAACCACGCACACACGCACGCACGCGCACACACAAGTAGGCACACTTCATATCATTGTACTGCTTAGAGCCATTTGTCACAGTGCACACGCACGCGCACACACACACACGCGCGCGCGCGCTCTGTCAGGGTCATGTTCAAAGAGCACTGGGAGCATTCAGCCACATGCAAGAGAGGGAACCCTTTTGTTGTGAGAAAGAGAAAGAGGGGGGTGGGGTTCTGAAGTAACAGGCGTGCTGCTCTATTGTCCTAAAAGAGGACCCCCAAAATGAGTGAAAATGTGTGTGTGTGTGTGTGTGTGTGCGTGTGTGCGTGTGCGTGTGTGTGTGTGTGTAATGCCTACAATGAGGCTTTCTAAGACACTCAGTAGGAGGAGTAGTTCTGTATTTAAACTATGGTTCAAGTGTGTAGAAAGGCGTGTGTATTGCATAAAATAATGTGTGTGTGTGTGTGTGTGTGTGTGTATGTGTGTGTGTGTGTGTGTGTGTGTGTGTGTATCATTCTGCAGGTGTTATGTCCTGGGATCCGAGGATGCACCCACGCACGCGCGCACACACCAGCTGTGACCCGTCCAACTGAGTGTGTTGTGAGCTTGAAGGTCTGCCATTTTAACTCTTTTTGCACAACACCGTTGTGCGGCAAAGTATACTTAACTGCTGGATGGATTTTTCGATGAATTGAAAAAGTAAATAATGGATATTTGCAGCCCTAAACTGAGCAGAGAGATGTAAGACAAGACGAGGGTCAGATTCAAACCGGAGTCCATGCGCTCACAAGGAACGTGTGTGTGTGTGTGTGTGTGTGTGTGTTTCCGAACCCCTCCATACTATGCTATATATTTCCATGCTATATTTCCATTTTATTTAATGGGATTTCTAAAAGCAAGCTGTCATTTGGGAGAAAGCCCAGCGGCCAGGCCAGATAAATGGATTACGGAGGGCATCCATACCCAGCCCCCCCCCCCCCCCCCCCCCCCAGGCCAAACTGGGCCAGTAGATAACAGAATTAGAAATAGAGTCCACATCCAGAATCCCTAAAACTTTAGATCTACAGAAGATGGGAGGGAGGGAGGGAAGGAGAGAAGGAAAGAGGAAGAGTATATAGGACCCCCACCCCTATGCCAAGCTGCAGCTTGCAGATCTGATCAGCTATTTTGGGGGGTATGTAGAGGGGGGGAATAAAGGAGGGACCAAGTATAGACCATGGGGGTGGCAGGGGTGATCATGACCATAACACATTAAGTATAGACCATGGGGGTGGCAGGGGTGATCATGACCATAACACATTAAGTATAGACCATGGGGGTGATCATGACCATAACACATTGAAGTATAGACCATGGGGGTGATCATGACCATAACACATTAAGTATAGACCATGGGGGTGATCATGACCATAACACATTGAAGTATAGACCATGGGGGTGATCATGACCATAACACATTGAAGTATAGACCATGGGGGTGATCATGACCATAACACATTAAGTATAGACCATGGGGGTGATCATGACCATAACACATTAAGTATAGACCATGGGGGTGGAAGGGGTGATCATGACCATAACACATTAAGTATAGACCATGGGGGTGATCATGACCATAACACATTAAGTATAGACCATGGGGGTGATCATGACCATAACACATTAAGTATAGACCATGGGGGTGATCATGACCATAACACATTAAGTATAGACCATGGGGGTGATCATGACCATAACACATTAAGTATAGACCATGGGGGTGATCATGACCATAACACATTAAGTATAGACCATGGGGGTGATCATGACCATAACACATTAAGTATAGACCATGGGGGTGGAAGGGGGTGATCATGACCATAACACATTAAGTATAGACCATGGGGGTGGAAGGGGGTGATCATGACCATAACACATTAAGTATAGACCATGGGGGTGGAAGGGGGTGATCATGACCATAACACATTAAGTATAGACCATGGGGGTGGAAGGGGGTGATCATGACCATAACACATTGAAGTATAGACCATGGGGGTGATCATGACCATAACACATTGAAGTATAGACCATGGGGGTGATCATGACCATAACACATTGAAGTATAGACCATGGGGGTGATCATGACCATAACACATTGAGTATAGACCATGGGGGTGGAAGGGGGTGATCATGACCATAACACATTGATTCTGTGTCAAACAATACTTAAAAACCGCAAAAAGGTTGATTATTAAATATAGATTGTACCAGAAGGCGAGAAGCAAGCACGCATCCTCCTGGGTGACAGCAGACTGCTGGGGGAGGGCTGGCGCTTTGGAATGGGGGGTCAGATCAACATATCCGCCTGGGTGACAGGTGACTGCTGGGCAGGTAAGATCTTAATTTTCGGGCTTGTTGAGAACTCTAGTTTTCTCCGGCTGCCGGGCGCAGCTGCACTAATGACGTTGGGGCAGGCCCGTCTATAGAGTTTGAATGGACAGGTATCAGTCAAAAGGGAGACATCGAAGAGGAAGGATGGATGGGGAAGGATCAACATATGGAATGCAGAACAGGTCAGCTCCATATATGGAGATCTAAGGGTTTGAGGTCAGATAGAGTTGCTGGACAATATTGATGACAGGGATCAGGGATCTCCATCCCTGATGATGTCACGTGATGTCACATGATGTCACGCGTCCGACACATATACTGGCGGGAAATGCGCGATTCCATATAACTTCAACCTTCAGTCGCAATAATAGAGTACCAAAGTCTTGACGTCACTCGCTCATCCCCTGGGTTGTGGAAGTAATTTCTCTATAGAGAATAACATTGGGTCATCTTAGAATCGTGGTCCAAACATCAACAAACTGTCTCTGTAGTCGGTGGTAGTAACGTTAGGACGTGTAAATTATGTCATACTTCGGAGGTCTATACAATTAAATATTCACATATTTTTGGACACATAATCAAATGTTATGTTTTTGACTTTTTGCCGTTATTGATAGATGTATAGTAGGTATAGGAAACGGGGAGAGAGATGGGGGGGAAAACACACAGTAAGGTTCGTCGGGATCGGGACTCGAACCCGCAACACACTGTCATGCTGGATTACCAGCCAAGGTGCCTGGACCACTAGGCTGGCCCAGGCCACAGAATCAAATGTTTTATGTTCATGATTTACCAGGAGACTGGATGGCTTGGTTCCAGGCTTAAAATAATTTATATAAATACTTTTGGCAATCTCTATGGGAAAATAATATGGGTTTTCTATCGCCACAACACCAAAAATAAAGACTTAAATATTGTGAAGATGTACAACGCCTCGATTAGCTATACTTTCACAAATGTCGCCTCTTTCTTTTATTATTTGGCAATTTGGCCAATGTTTGTTTACTTTTGATGCAGTAATGTTTTTTTAAGTAATAAAATGACTAAAATGGCTGGCGCGCGTGAAACCTCCGGACATAGTACACAATTTAGGTCAGGAATTAGGCCGCGGGCCATATGAAATGCGCCGTCGGGCCACAATTGGCACGCAGGCCAGACTTTGGAAACCCCCGCTATACAACGTATTTTAGACTCCAGCCTATTGGCTCCAGTGAACCGGCTAGCTGCCTTCTCTCTCTCTCTCTCTCTCTCTCTCTCTCCCCATGTTGGTAGAGGAGGAGGAGGAGGAGGAGAGAATATTGATTTTGGAAGCCCATCGATTGTCTACCTTACTACCAACCGATCCATTTTAATGACATTGTATCTAAATCCTATTTGGCCACAAACCAGGGCTTCCAAACATAACCCAATAAACTAAAAATGAGGACAGACAACTGTGCTCTCTCTTTCTGTGTGTGTGTGTGTGTGTGTGTGTGTGTGTGTGTGTGTGTGTGTGTGTGTGTGTGTGTGTGTGTGTGTGTGTGTGTGTGTGTGTGTGTGTGTGTGCGTGAGCTGTCCCTCACATGCGCAAAGTTTTTTTTCGTTTTCTCCCTCACATTCTCTCTCCCTCTCCCCCCTCTCTCTCTCTCCATGCCGTAACATTTAATCTTCAGAAGCATGCTGGAGAGGGATGGATTAGGGTAAAAAAAGAGGAGCTTTCTGGGTGAAATGTCATTACTGTTGGACGGATGGGTGCATCAATTAAAGAGGAGCAGGATGGCTTAACCCATTCTGACCTGAGATCAGATTCATACGAGGTTTCCACTGGACATACACTGGTCCGATTAACCCATTCTGACCCGAGATCAGATTCTAAAAAAATGTCAGTCGTTCTTCGATTTTTCAAAAATAGCAGACCTACAAGCTCGTAGCGCGCCACTCGGTGGCGCGCTATGAGCTTGTAGATCTGCTATTTTTCAATAGCTAAAGCATAACATGATGCTGACACCAAAACGGGTTCCCGTTCAGAATGGGTTAATGTACCAACTTGTACAGTCTCATGTAATCCCAGTCAAAAATGTAGAGATACAGTACATATATTAAAATGGAAAAGCAAAAGTAACCGCTGGCAACCTGAAATAGCTAAAAAATAAAAAATAAAATACTAAGCAGTGTAATTGCGGTAGCCAACTCATCTTATAATATGTATTTAATATAAGCCATTTTTATAGTATTTGTATTCATTGTGACTTTATTTGTGGGTCTTCAAAGACAATATAGACATTCACAACATTTAATTCACATTCACACATTTTAAAGTTGCGTAACTGGGCTTTTTTTTGCATCTGTTTTTTGACACTGTCCCGTTGACAGGTGTGGTTGGAGATATACTAAACTCAATGAAGAATTTGTCAAAAAATTGTTAATCACTCGACATTTTCAGATGTTAACTGGGCTACTCTCCGTTGTGCATGAACAGGAATATAATAATAATAATAACTACAATAACAATAACAATACCCCGTTGGCAGGGGTACAGAAAAGGAGATGGGGATAGAAAAGGGCTAGGAATGGAAGAAAGAATGACGCCAAATTTAAGCTCGGGCAAAAAATTGCTGACCTAAACAAGCTCTCAACATCGCACCGTTTGGGGGTGGCGGGGGGTGGCTTGTCTATTTTCTGAAGGCATTGAAAGAAGGATGGACGGCGTGAGGGAGCGAGGGCGGGGCGTGTGTGTGTGTGACAAGCTGGAGGGAAGGGGGGAGACGAGAGGCGGGGTCATCATGGTGGTTCTAGGGAAGCGCAAAGGGTTGAGGATGGAGAGAGAGAGAGAGGAGGGAGGGAAGGAGAGACAGGGGGGGGGGGGGCTAACAAAAGGCAGCTAGTTCTTTGTGTGAAACAGCAATCAATACCCCAGGGCTTATAATGTATAACAGACAGAATACACACATGTGCGCACAGACACACGCTCAGCCACTTCAGATACACATACTGTACGCCTACTCTTTCTGATTTACTCAGCCACACTTTCTCAACACCCTCCTTACCTTACCCTGCTCAACCACATATCTAAAATTCAAACGACTAGGAGCTCAATCTCGTTCTCACTCTAGCACCACAGGGATAATAATATAATTAGTATAATAAGTGTAACACGGAAAGGCCTGTAGAATGATGTTACCATAGGTAACATTGATCACGTTGCATAGAGTCGGCCTAATGGGCGAAAGAGGTGGCTGAAATGTGCCTGAATAATGTGTTTAACTGTCCATGAATTAACTGAACAATTTGTAAAGACATTGAGGGTGGGATAATAAGCCTAGAGCCAAGGCAGAGTACTTATGAGTATAGACTAATTCACAAAGGAGTGCCCTGGGCGCGGCCATTACTGAGGTGTAATCCATGGAGCAGGTGCTCCGTAGGCCAGGTGTAGCTAATCAGTGCTGCCGCACTTAATGGTACACCTCAGTAATGGCCGCACCCAGGCATGCCTCTGTGAATTTGTCTATAGTCTGTGGAAGTGTGGAGGCAAATAGAGTGCTGGTAACATGGGCCCTATAGCAACCAGACACCACGTCAACCCTATAGGGGAAGGCACGCACGCGATTTGGGGGGTACTTGACATGATGAGCACCAACAGACAACGGTTAGAAGAGTTTTTTAGAATGTGCCTCAGGTTTTAATAGGTTAAATGAATGGTTTAGTGATAATGATTACAATGGAAAGCGGAATGATGCTATAGTGTTTGTTCATAAAAAATAAAACGGTTGATATGCAATGCTGTTATTAGAAGCTAGAATGTTGAATGGTGTCATTTATATTCGATCGGCTGAGATGATCACGAAGTATCTATTGAAGAATCAATTCATGTGCAACACCCTCTAATGATCCATTCTATTAAAACTATGAATTTCATGTGTTTTGATTGCTTTGAAACACATGTTGGACAGTCACGCACATCTCTACAATGAATCAAACTATAAATTCCTCCATCCATCCACCATGGAAGGCATTTATAGAAACAATCAGCACATGTGCTAACACACTGTACAATAGAAGGCGAACTGACAACACTAAAGTATACCAAAAGATTGTTTGATGTCGACTTTGGTTTTGACTCCATTACTGCCAAGCAACTGAAATCTACTATATAAAATAGAATGAGAGACAGAAAGAAAGTCTGCATAAAAGTGCATAGTAGTTGACTGTGTACAGTACTATATCCATGATGTGTGTGTGTGTGTGTGTGTGTGTGTGTGTGTGTGTGTGTGTGTGTCTACTGTATACTGTACATGTGCACGCGCCTGTACACACATTCTGGTGTCCTGTATGCTGAGATAGAATCCGGGCTTCCTCGCTAGGGGTGCAACAGATACTAATCGATTTAATGAACTAAACAAAATAATAATAATAATAGGCATAATACTAATAGTCAAATAATAGATTAATTAATCAATATTTTGGGCATGTCATTATAAACAAACAGCTGTGACGCGTTGTGAGCTTGTAGATCTGCCATTTTCAGCATGCAATCAAGTGCAACATTTTGCCAAATTTAGTCGACTAAATTCAGATGACTAAAATATGACAAAAAATAACGAACAAGTCATTATCAGCTTTTATTCCATTCTCTTGGAAATGGTGCCTCAGTGGGGCTTTCTGTAGTTGTGTTTTCAGTCTCTAGTCATGGTGGTGGGGAGAAGGGAGCGGGCTTAGTGTCCCATTGGCCGTGGGGCTTAGTGTCCCATTGGCCGTATAGGGCTAGTCTCCCATTGGCTTAGCCTTAGAGGCCAGCCAATCATGAAAATCTCACCACTACATCACTACTAGTACTCGATTATCATTGATCAGCTTTGTAAGATCATAAAAAAAACTGAAATTGCTGTAAAAATCAACAGTGCATCACTAACCAGTGACACACCAGTCACCTGTCTGTGTGTCACTAACCAGTGACACACCAGTCACCTGTCTGTGTGTCACTAACCAGTGACACACCAGTCACCTGTCTGTGTGTCACTAACCAGTGACACACCAGTCACCTGGCTGTGTGTCACTAACCAGTGACACACCAGTCACCTGTCTGTGTGTCACTATTAACGTCGGAGGCCCCGCCCACACCCTCTCCCACTACACGTTTTATTGGCTCCATTTGGGCTCCGTCCACTCCACTCCGCCCCCCCCCCCCCCCCACACACACACACAGCCCCAATCAAAGCTGCCTCCATTGGTAATCAATGGCAGACTGGTAAGACCCGATCACCGGGGATTGTGGGTAGGGATAAGTAAGAGGAGTAAAATTGATGTGAGAAAGAGAGAGAGAGAGAGAGAGAGAGAGAGAGAGAGAGAGAGAGAGAGACAGACACAGAGAGAGAGACGGGTATAATGAAATAGAAAAAATAAACACAATATGGAAAGAGCATAGTTTAGAAACTTGAACGTTAAATATCATCACAATCTCTCTAATCAGCCAATGGCGTGCTAGCAACTCAATGCATTTAGGCATGCACACCTGGTCAAGACCATCTGCTAGGGTTAAAAACCCAGCATCAGACATGGTTGCTTTTAACCGTATAATCTTGACCACGTGTGCATGCCTGAATGCAATGGTTTGCTGCCATGTGATTCGCCGAGTAGAAATTTATGTTGGCGTGCAGTCAGACAGGCGTACCTTATAGAGTGTGTGTGTGTGTGTGTGTGTGTGTGTGTGTGTGTGTGTGTGTGTGTGTGTGTGTGTGTGTGTGTGTGCGCGTGCATAGAGGCGGTGGTAGGGGGTCATAACATAAATGTCACGAGACGGTAAAACAGGGACATAATTGAAAACACAATTAAGTTGGCAGAGAGAAGAAAAAAGAAAACATTAAAGAGAGATGTAGTGAATGTTGAAATGCCTGCTGCCCTTCTGTGTGAAGGTTGACAGGAAAAGACAAAAGGAAGAAAGATCAACACAGAGCGAGAGAGAGACAGAGACATGGACAGAGAGAGAGAGACAGAGAGATGGACAGAGAAAGACGGAGACATTGACAAATTAAGATAGACAGGAAAAAAAACCTTGTACCCTGCCCTTTTTTCTTTTAATTGTTTGTTCGGCCCAAAAAATGGTGTTTATTGTCATAAGTTGTCACCATCCGAGTTGCCTTTGTCCGAGGCTTAAATGTCTTTAAATAAAGAGTGTGTGTGTGTGTGTGCGTGTGCGTGTGCGTGCGTGTGTGTGTGTGGGAGTGTGGGAGTGTGCACTCATCAGACAAACCCCCTGTAATAAAAACACAATACTTTCTTCATGAAGGCCTGTGTGATTGAGGCCGTCCAATGTCCCTGCATTAGAGAAATTAACATCCAGCTCCATTTGTCAGGACGGAGCCATAAACCACACGCTTCTGACAGCCTGGAGATGAGGCTCCTTATTAAAACCCTGTCAAGTCACACATTACACGCAGAAAACAAACGCATAAAAGATTGGGGGGGAAAAAGAGAAGAAGAGGGAATAAGACCCCAAGGCCTTTAATAACGCCAATCCCTGCTGTAATAATTTTATATTATGAACCTTCAGAGATATAATATGATTTATCATCTCAGGTGAAACGTGATTCGTTCTGGGGGGAGGGAGAAAAAAAAGTTAAAAAAGGTAAAGACAAGAAGCCACTGTGAGAGATGGATTTTCTATTTTCTTCATTTCTTGTCTTACTTTGACGTCCTATTTTTTTATGTTCCTGATGACTACATGCTGACATTGTACAGCAAACTCACAATAATCAAGACAATAAAACAACTGGGCATGCTGTAAAATTAAGCTGTTAAACCAAGTCATAACAATCTACGCAGACGCACTGCGGCGCAACACTGTAGACATATATAAGTGTGGAGTGCAGTGATTCAGGAGTTGGTGATGGCTAGACCACACACTGGCATCGCATCGCAAAGGAACTGCGGAACTAATGACAGACCGCGCCGGACCAAAGTCATGTGTAACAATAAAAATCACACCCGTGTGAAGTGAGGGGTGCTCTTATCATCATACGTCATCATTACATCATCTCATTCTGGCCAATCACAATTTGCGTCCTCACTTTTGTCTCCAATGTTTGTGTTTACACAGACCCTCAAAGCTGCACATAATTATAGGAGGTGCTAGGGCCCCTCAAAAAGGGTTGAGCATCACTGTTCTAGAGTGTTCATGGGACATGGTGACAGTGTTCAGAAGAGATGAAGACAGGAGAAGGGTTGAGCATCACTGTTCTAGAGTGTCCATGGGACATGGTGACAGTGTTCAGAAGAGATGAAGACAGGAGAAGGGTTGAGCATCACTGTTCTAGAGTGTCCATGGGACATGGTGACAGTGTTCAAAAGAGATGAAAGGGTTGAGCATCACTGTTCTAGAGTGTTCATGGGACATGGTGACAGTGTTCAAAAAGGGTTGAGCATCACTGTTCTAGAGTGTTCATGGGACATGGTGACAGTGTTCAAAAAGGGTTGAGCATCACTGTTCTAGAGTGTTCATGGGACATGGTGACAGTGTTCAAAAAGGGTTGAGCATCACTGTTCTAGAGTGTTCATGGGACATGGTGACAGTGTTCATACAAGATACGGTTTCTGTCGGGTGAAAACCATTATTTCAATGGTTTTATGTTTTTATTTGTATTATTCATATCATACAAGTGTCACACATTAGTAGTAAAAATAGCCGATGTATAAGCTACGGTATATTCAATGTCACATTTTTTGAGGGGCGCTAGCAAATACATGGCTTTTGAAGATTACGTCATTTAGCAGCCAATTCTATGGGATTTGTAATGTTTGCTTAGAGCAGAAAAGGACGACGTAAGACATCATGTGCCAATATAAATACAGGCAGCCACAGTGGGCGGGATCACTTCACATGAGTGTGATTTTCTTTTTAAACAATAACAAGGAAAGGTTTTGCACATACAAGGTTTTCCACCCGACAGAGTGGAGTGGAAAAGCATAGGATGGATTAGTTTAAAAGAGAGCAGAAAAAGGCTAGAGGACAAAGAGAAGAGAAGACATCCCTCCTCTCTCTCACTCCCTCCTTCCATTTCCTCACCTCTCCACAGAGCAACAACATGAACACCAGCAGCCCCTGCTGGTTAACAGAGGAACAGCAAGTAATTTGGACCTTGCTTGCACATCAAGTGGTTTCCCCGCTCTCTCTCTCTCTCTGTGTGTGTGTGTGTGTGTGTGTGTGTGTGTGTGTGTGTGTGTGTGTGTGTGTGTGTGTGTGTGTGTGTGTGTGTGTGTGTGTGTGTGTGTGTGTGTGTGTGTGTGTGTGTGTGTGTGTGTGTGTGTGTGTGTGTGTGTGTGTGTGTGTGTGTGTGTGTGTGTGTGTGTGTGTGTGTGTGTGTGTGTGTGTGTGTGTGTGTGTGTGTGTGTGTGTGTGTGTGTGTGTGTGTGTGCTGAAGCCACCCAGCGCCAGCCACTGTGGCAGAGAGAGAGACACAGAGAGAGAGAGAGAGAGAGAGAGAGAAAGTGGAGCCAGTGGGTAATTTAATCCGTTAGACAATCAATGTACAGCTTGTTCCCACCTCTGGCTATACTTCCATATTCCTGTTTACGGTGTGGGGGTGGGGGGGTAGTTCAGTATAAAAACAAAGATAGGAAAAGTAAATGAGAGGGCAGTGGACAGGAGAGGAGTCTTATCTGGGAAATGGAACATTCACTGTTACACACGAACAACAAGATCGTGGTTACGCATCGTATTGTGCACCGACAACAGCACATCTACAAGCTTCAGCATATAGACTGGAAGTACATTTTGATACTTATAAACCAAATAAGTATGGAAATTGAATCACTTTAAAATGAGAAAGAAGTTTCTGAAAAGGAAACTGCACAGGACGTCACAGTAAAATAATGAAATGTTTTGGGCAGAAACCTCTTATGTGTTTTTGGCCTAATCAATAGTTGCAGTACTGTAAAATATGCTTGGTACAATACTGTCCTATACTGTACAGTACATTGTACACCTACTTCCACTCCTGCCATCACAGAGAATGGGGAATGCTGGTGGAGGAGGGGGGGGGGGGGGGGTTTAGCTGATCAAAACACAATTTCCTAAATGTACACACACATATCGATCGTTCATGAGACTAATTATAATGAATTTAATTTCCAGTGTTTAAAACCATCCGTGCGAATGTGGTCTGGGAGGTAATTTCACCCAAATGATCCAGTCAGTCACTAATCTAAATGCAATCTGCAATCAATTAAGCAACCCTATCAAACAAGAAACGCCATGATATGCAGCACCCAAGTAAATCTTCGTAGACATTGTTTTTTTTTATTGCCGTGTAAAAATATAGTGCTTCCCAAACTTTCTAGCTCAACGAGTTGCATGTCTCGAACTAGTGACAATAGCACTGTGCAGTGTTGTCAGCTTGTAGATAGAACATTTTCACTACTTCTTATACATTTGGTTTCTAATTCATGGAATATCTTATTTTTTGTATTCATGGAATTCTTTTTGCTAAGATCATGTCCTGCAATGCATTGAAACCTATGTCGCTTGGTTAACAAGATGAACGCACACAAAGTATCCCAAGATGAACGCACACAAAGTATCCCAGGCACAACAGACATAGTTTTACACAATGGTATATTATGCACAGTATTAATCAAACTCCAGAGAGCATACAAACCAAAATGTGTACCCTTAAAGGTCCATTTGGTAAAAATAATGTTTACACTAGAGTTAAAAATGAATACATAAACAAGGAGAACTTCACTGCGGAGATCAGGCCATGGAGTATACAGTGAGTGAATAATTATCTTTTAAATACTCATTTTATTTCTAAACGTTTTCAAATCCAATGTGTACATAACTCATAAACCAACAAAGTGGAAAAAGCAGCACTCCAAAATAAAAGATGCAATTTCTCATGTTTATTTGAGAACGCTGACGCGTTTCTGCAAATCTGCCACATCTGAGCCAGTCTTACATCTTTTATTTTGGAGTGCGGCTTTTTCCACTTACGTGTAGTTGCTTTATGAGTTATATTTCCAAGCTGAGCACCCACTGCCTCAACCAAGAGCAGTTTCCAGAGGAAGCACACCTGTTTCTTTCGTTCTCCAATGTGTACAAAACAAACTGTACATGTCTCACTGAGACTATAGTAGTTCATGAAAAGAAATGTAATGGTAGAATAGTCCAGGATCTGTCAAACTAAATATGATCTAATCCAGTCAAACATTACAACAAAAGTCTATTTTCTAAAGAAGCATGGCACGTGCATGAGAGAGAGTGTGTGTGTGTGTGTGTGTGTGTGTGTGTGTGTGTGTGTGTGTGTGTGTGCGTGTGTGTGTGTGTGTGTGTGTGTGTGTGTGTGTGTGTGTGCGTGTGTGTGTGTGTGCATGGAGCAGGTGCAGAGAGTGAATATTAGCGTGTCTGGCCTTGAACCTCAGTGTTCCCCTGTTTCTATAATGCAGAGCGTGGCACATTTCTCTCTCTCTCTCTGTATATTGTATGTCTCATTCTGTACACCCTTCATCTCTCCCTCTCTCTCTCTCTCTCTCTCTCTCTCTCTCCCCCCCTTTCCCTCCCTCTCTCTCCCCCTTTCCCTCCCTCTCTCTCCCTCTCCTCTAACTTCCTACTGTTCTGCAGAAGAGCAGATTGTTCAGGCACAGCAGCAGGGGGTGAGATAGGCCAGTGGCTTGTGCGTTGTATTGTATTTCATGCTCTCCCTCCCTCTCTCTGTGTGTGTGTGTGTGTGTGTGTGTGTGTGTGTGTGTGTGAGAGAGAGATCTGAGGATGGGAGATAAAATGTATGTATTGAATACGATTTTACTATGAAAAGGAAGAGAGCACACACACAGAGAGAGAGAGAGAGAGAGAGAGATACAGACTGAAATACACATTTTATATAGGAAATTTGAGTTGTTGATCCGACATTTTAAAGAGTTAGATGACAATGACAAACAACTCATTGTATTAGGAGAGGGACTTGCAGCACACACAGTATGTGACTGCATGTCACAAAACGAGGGACACATAACAAACACCACTCAATGTGACTGTTATCTTGACAATAGCTATCTTGACACCCACACAACACACACATTTAATACTGTACATATTGTATTGCGAAAGTTAATGTTATATATGTATGATTGATATTGTTTTCAGTAATATTTTTTATTTTGTTTTGTGCTGCATTTTATGCTTTGGCAATACTGTAGTTGTTACATTCATGCCAATAAACCGAATTGAATTGAATTGAGAGAGAGAGAGAGAGAGAGAGAGAGAGAGAGAGAGAGAGAGAGAGAGAGAGAGAGAGAGAGAGAGAGATAGAGATAGAGATAGAGATAGAGATAGAGAGAGAGAGAGAAAGAATAGATATAAAAAGGGAGAGATAGAGAGATGGGGCCAGCATGTCACCAGGACAAGTTATTGCCAACCTATTCCTCAATTACAATTAATATACATAGCTTACATGTTGCGTTTTGTCAATTTGTTTTCATATATTAGAATAAAACAATCACACTAGGGTGAAGTGAGGGGCGCTCTTATCATCATACATCACATTCCGTGCTCAGCCAATCAAATCATCACAAATGTGGTACACACAAACACACAAAGCTGGGCATAGGAGGGGCTAGCACCGCACATGCACACAGCAACCTACACCACCAGACAGTGTGTGGCTGTGTGCGCAAGCACAGACATGCACGTGCACACACACACACACACATACAGATCCCCAAGGCCAGTGCTTTATCTTTGTGTCACATTCTCCTAAATCCTGACAGACATGCACAATGACGTGCGCACACACGCACATATGGTTTCTCACACACACACACACACACACACACAAATGCCCATCCCCCAGTTGCACATGTCATCACACCATCCATTCAAGCATAGGACAGGAGTGAGTGTTAGTGTGTGCATGTGTGCGCGCGCGGAAGAGAGACAGAGAGAGAGACGGACATAGAAATAGGGGAAGAAAGCCAGAGAGGGGCAGAGAGACAGAGAGAGAGAGAGAGAGACAGAGAGAGAGAGACACTATCAAAATAAAATCAAAATAATTTTGGTGGGTCGCGGCCTGAAAAGGTTGAGAACTACTGCTATAGACATCCAGTCCAAATATGAATTCTCTCATTCTGCCTCTCTTCCTTTGCTGTCCATCTCTCTCTGGATTTATTGACGTGTGTGACATTCTCAGAATCACAGTTGCTTGATATCACTTGGCTGGAGGCAATGCCTCTGTCTGTCTGTCTGTCTGTCTGTCTGTCTGTCTGTCTGTCTGTCTGTCTGTCTGTCTGTCTGTCTGTCTGTCTGTCTGTCTGTCTGTCTGTCTGTCTGTCTGTCTGTCTGTCTGTCTGTCTGTCTGTCTGTCTGTCTGTCTGTCTGTCTGTCTGTCTGTCTGTCTGTCTGTCTGTCTGTCTGTCTGTCTGTCTGTCTGTCTGTCTGTCTGTCTGTCTGTCTGTCTGTCTGTCTGTCTGTCTGTCTGTCTGTCTGTCTGTCTGTCTGTCTGTCTGTCTGTCTGTCTGTCTGTCTGTCTGTCTGTCTGTCTGTCTGTCTGTCTGTCTGTCTGTCTGTCTGTCTGTCTGTCTGTCTGTCTGTCTGTCTGTCTGTCTGTCTGTCTGTCTGTCTGTCTGTCTGTCTGTCTGTCTGTCTGTCTGTCTGTCTGTCTGTCTGTCTGTCTGTCTGTCTGTCTGTCTGTCTGTCTGTCTGTCTGTCTGTCTGTCTGTCTGTCTGTCTGTCTGTCTGTCTGTCTGTCTGTCTGTCTGTCTGTCTGTCTGTCTGTCTGTCTGTCTGTCTGTCTGTCTGTCTGTCTGTCTGTCTGTCTGTCTGTCTGTCTGTCTGTCTGTCTGTCTGTCTGTCTGTCTGTCTGTCTGTCTGTCTGTCTGTCTGTCTGTCTGTCTGTCTGTCTG
>NC_137883.1:16889132-16899990 GCF_963924005.1 Protomyctophum bolini | reverse complement strand
GAGAGAGAGAGAGAGAGAGAGAGAGAGAGGGAGAGAGAAAGGGAGAGAGAGAGAGAGAGAGAGAGAGAGAGAGAGAGAGAGAGAGAGAGAGAGAGAGAGAGAGGAGGGAATTGGGGGATGGTAGTGGTCAGTGGAGGTAGAAGGAATGAGTGATGGGGAAGGTCAGAGGGGAGAAGGGGAGGGGTGGACGGAGAGAGGAAAATATAGAAAAATGTAGAGGGAGGAAAAAAACGGAGAATGAGATAGAGGGAGGGAGGGGTAATGGAGACAAAATATTATCTAGAAGGCGAGTGCGCGTATGCACACACACACACACACACACACACACACACACAGTACTGTATGTTTCAACATTTTAGGAGGGCAATTTTATAATGCCATTTGACCATTTCCTTGCCATGTTTAACCCCAACGTCTGGGTTGTGTGTGAGCTTGTAGATCAGCCATTTGCGATACCATTCGTATGTAACATTTTAAAGCACTTTCAAAAGTGTTCCAAAACCAGCAGATCTACCAGCTCAGAGTGCTCTAAAAACTGACCTCTGAACACACAATCTGAATCTTTCTTAATTGTAAGAACACTAACTCTTAACCCATTCTGACCGGGCACCCATTTTGGTGTTAGCATCATGTTATGCTTTACCTATTGAAAAATAGCAGATCTACAAGCTCATATCGCGCCACCGAGTGGCGCGATACGAGCTTGTAGGTCTGCTATTTTTGAAAATTCGAAGAACGACTGATATTTTAGAATCTGATCTCAGGTCAGAATGGGTTCATCAGACCAGTGTGTGTCCAGTGGAAACCTCGTATGAATCTGATCTCAGGTCAGAATGGGTTAATTAATGATGTTTTCTTTGCGGGTAATTTGTGTTTTTAGATATTTTAGCATTTCAAAGTGTCTGAAGTCATGGACACTGCTGGTCTCACTACTGGGATTACTACAATGACCATAATGCTTTGCAGCACTCACCCCACCTTGTGGAGAGGGAGCTGTCTTACCGAAACAACATGTAGTCCAGGAAGGAAGTGAGAACAGTGTCCGTGACATCACTGACAATACTAAAATATCTAAAAACACGTATTACACACCATAAACCCCAAGAAAGTGTTCTTGTCTCCCGAACATCATTAAAATAAGATCCGGTTGCAAAAGGGGTGAAGTGGCCCTTTAATTGAGCCTCCGCACAAATACAAAAGTGCCCGGACCGCAAGGCCGGCCAGGCCAGTGCAAGCGTTTTAGAGCAAGCTTTCAGTCATAGAACTTATTCATTAACCTCTCTGGTTTCCTTTCGGATTCCAGCACCTCACCCAAGTGTACTGGCAGATGAGCCCTTTTTAAAACATGAAACAACCATTTTCATTTCTCTGAGGACCGGGAAAATTGTCAATTTCAAATGTCCACTTTATGTCTCAATTTCTACTATATTTGTGGGGACATCTGGCCATGACAAGAATAGTTAAAGGCCAAGTACGCATGCACGCGCGTGTAATCTCACCGAGGCCAAATACATATAAGTCCTATAAAGTTTGAGCACCACTGATCAAAATACGTTTTTCAGATAACCGTTTTCCGAACATTTAGAAAAAAATTGGGTCGGCCTCAGGTCTTAATGGGTTAACACTGTAATACTTGTTGAAAGCCAACTGATGTGAAGAACCAAGCCGTGCAATCATGATTGACAATTAACATAACACAAATTAACTGAATTGGCTTGACGGAAATGTACTTGGTAACTACATTGACTGGACTGATTCAACCGGAATCAAACTGAACTCGACTGGACTGAACTGAATCAAATTGAATACAACTGAATTGAACTGACTGGATTTCCACATGTTACCAATACTGGGCTGGTTTGTGCCTCAACCTTCTTCTGACTCCTTAAATATCTCCTGTCTCACTTTCTACCCCCGTTGTATAAACTCTACCTCTCTCTATCCTTGCTTTGTGAGAGGAAACTAGAGAGAGAGAGGCATGAGGTGTGAGAGGGATGGGCGTGTGTGTGTGTGTGTGTGTGTGTGTGTGTGTGTGTGTGTGTGTGTGTGTGTGTGTGCGCGTGCGTGCGAGAGAGAGAGGATAAAGGGTGGATCTGCTATGGGAAAAGACCTAATGACCTCCCCTGACACTACTGTGGACATCATTACAGTGCGTGCACGCACGCACGCACCCACACACACACACACACACACAGCATTTATGCATGTCAGTGTATCTGTCTTCATTTGTGTGTATGTGGTGTTGCTTTTTTTGGCATGGCTGTCTCCTATGTGTTTGCTTGTCTATTTTTCTGTCTGCTCTTGTGTGAGCGTGCGTGCGTGTTGACAGCTTCAATCTGTGAGCTGCAGCAGCCTCTAGTCTAGGCCATAGCAACAACCAATGTCTTCTCTATAGACATCAGTCACTAAACTGTCTGTCTGTGTGTCTGTGTGTCTGTGTGTGTGTGTGCGTGCGTGTGTGCAGTGCTAAGAGTCAAGGAGATAGGCAGGGTGATAAGTCTATCATCGAGGTAACAAAGCATCCTAGAGTGTTTCACCTTGGTTCTGACTGACAGACTGTCTGTCTGTCTCTCTCTCGCTGAGCATATATCTTCATCACTGTGTGGGTGCATGTGCTGTGTGTGTGTGTGTCTGCCTGTATTACACACCAAAGTTATGATAGTAGTTTTCTTCTTTCAATTTACTTTAATCAAACATACTGTACATGTAAACGAAACGACTGACACATTTACAATACATACAACAGAAACAAAACAAGACAAGACGAGACAATGTACGTACTGTACAATACACACAAGGGGAGATATCTGCCTCTCTTCTCTGATGATCATAATACATAAATACCTCAAAGAGGTGCATCTGCTTCTACAGGTTAAACAGATTTAATTGAATTTAAACAAAGTCAGGTCTTCATTTATATTAGTTGGTATAACATTATGATAGTCGTTTTCATTTTCTTTGGTCTTTACAGTCTCTTTTTCTTTGATTTTGAGACTGTCACTAATTTACTGTCACAACAGAACAGCACAAGAACAGTGCCAACGGTCAAGTTTACTACATATTGCCGGTTAAATGTCTGAAAATAGACAGTAAAGAGGACGCCTGATCACACATTACAAGGACCTTCTAATGAGTGAGGGGCCGTGATTTTTCCAATCATTATTTCAAAACTATAGGCCTACCGGTATGTTTATTTGATTTGAAAGTGAATGAATTCAACAGTGATGATATATTGCTTTCAAACAAGTACATTAAGATATCCAATGGCAAATCTTAACACAATTTCATACAATATATAGTGGGGGTTCCCACTTCATCTCTCCATCTCAGTTAAGGTCCATGGCGTAAAAGAAACCTGTTGAAGACTGATCCATCTATTTTTACTCTCTCCTCTGCTTCCTTCTCTCCCACCTCTCTCTCTCTCTCTCTCTCTCTGTCAGGACTGATAATAGTTATTTTATATTGACACTGACTAGCTCTCTGCCTGACAACACTGTCATCACACTTCCCCGTCTCTCTCTCTCTCTCTCTCCCCCCCCTACATTCACTCAATTCCTTTCCTTGTTATCTCCCCCCCCCCCCCCCCCCCCACAGCATCATCATGGCACCTGAGGGGGCGAGCCATTGAGAAGAGCATGTACCCCAAAATGTCTGTCCGCCCGTGATAAAATCTCTCAATTCACTACACCTGCGATCAGTCTCTTGTACATGCTGCCAGTAGGCCAAAAACAAGACCAACTAAATTGTGTGTCCGTGTGTGTGTGTGTGTGTGTGTGCATGTTTTTTACATCATGCATAAAATCCCATAACGCTCAGGACTTTACAGCGGACGCATTAACCACCCTAGCATCCAGAGGGGCGAACATTAACCACCCTAGCATCCTGAGGGGCGAACATTAACCACCCTAGCATCCTGAGGGGAGAACATTAACCACCCTAGCATCCTGAGGGGAGAACATTAACCACCCTAGCATCCTGAGGGGCGAACATTAACCACCCTAGCATCCTGAGGGGCGAACATTAACCACCCTAGCATCCTGAGGGGAGAACATTAACCACCCTAGCATCCTGAGGGGCCAACATTAACCACCCTAGCATCCTGAGGGGCGAACATTAACCACCCTAGCATCCTGAGGGGAGAACATTAACCACCCTAGCATCCTGAGGGGCGAACATTAACCACCCTAGCATCCTGAGGGGCGAACATTAACCACCCTAGCATCCTGAGGGGCGAACATTAACCACCCTAGCATCCTGAGGGGCGAACATTAACCACCCTAGCATCCTGAACGGCGAACATTAACCACCCTAGCATCCTGAGGGGCGAACATTAACCACCCTAGCATCCTGAGGGCCGAACATTAACCACCCTAGCATCCTGAGGGGAGAACATTAACCACCCTAGCATCCTGAGGGCCGAACATTAACCACCCTAGCATCCTGAGGGCCGAACATTAACCACCCTAGCATCCTGAGGGGCGAACATTAACCACCCTAGCATCCTGAGGGGCGAACATTAACCACCCTAGCATCCTGAGGGGCGAACATTCGGGGATCAGCCATTTTCAGTGAAGAGATTTGGTGTCGAGGGAAGTGCAGACCCGCGGGTACCTCGTTCAACTATACGGTTTTAAATGATTAAGACTTACGCCAACTCTACTCCAGAACACACACACACACACACACACACACACACACACACACACACACACACACACACCCACACCATGTCCAGCTAACTTCCAATGCGCTCAAGTCTAACCCTTTAAAAAGTCCCTGGTTGTTGGTGCGTGACCCACATACAGTCTGTGAGAGAATTGCTACTCTAGCAGTTTTTTTGTTTTGGTTCGTCTATAAGCACCACAGAGCCCCATAGAGCTGTAATGGTATTAGTTTGCACTACAGAGCCCCATAGAGCATACAGAGCCCCATAGAGCTGTAATGGTATTAGTTAGAACTACAGAGCCCCATAGAGCTGTAGTGGTATTAGTTAGAACTACAGAGCCCCATAGAGCTGTAGTGGTATTAGTTAGAACTACAGAGCCCCATAGAGCTGTAGTGGTATTAGTTAGAACTACAGAGCCCCATAGAGCATACAGAGCCCCATAGAGCTGTAGTGGTATTAGTTAGCCGATAAGCTAGGTCGCTCCTTAGAGTAGCCTGGATCAGACGTGGTTTCGGCAGTGTTTGAGTTGATCTACACCAGTGGTTCCCAAACTTTTTCATGTCAAGGACCCCCAAATTGACACTAATTACCCCGCGGACGCCCCATTTGAAAATAAATGCCAAGGACCCCCATAAGAGAAGATGCTTACGGCTCTAGCAGTGGTAACTACATTGCCACTGGGGGACCTGAATCAGGCTACGGTCCCCCATTTAATGGCATTTCTATCTCTGGTACCCCCAATTTATAGTGTACAAGTGGAACCCATAAGGGTCCATTTGGTTCCAAACTATCATTTACCTGGGGACACCCTGCATGGAACTCCCTCAAGGGGAACCACTGATCTACAATACAGCGCACAGTATAGCCTAACAACCCTGTGTTACTTAAACTCTAACTGAGAATGTACAGACGGCAACCAAATGGCAGTGGTTCTCAAATCTTTTTGTGCCAAAGACCCTCAAATTTATATTTATTTGGCCGCGGATACCTAATTCCCCCCGGAAAGAATAGCCAGCATATATAAATGGCTAAAGTGGTTAAAATGATTGTGATTCTATGTTGACTACTTTAGCTGCATGCAGACCCCTTGGAACAATAGACGATTTTGGCCCTATCGACACTTTTATGTGCTTGCACGCGCGTGCATGCATACTGTACATGCATGTGCACGCCTATACACACAGGCGCGGACGCATGCATGCACGTACACATTCTCCCTGTCCTCATTGTTGTGGTCTGTGCACCAACACATTCAGCACCGCAGAGTGAAAATGGAGGGAAGAAAAACACGATGGGTGAAAAATGAGGTCTGAAAAATGATAAATTGTTGGCCATGTCTGTAATATTGACTGGAATGGGAAGGGGGCGAGAGAGAGAGAGAGAGAGAGAGAGAGAGAGAGAGAGAGAGAGAGAGAGAGAGAGAGAGTTAGGGGAGGTAATTACATGAGGAAGACAGGACCGAGAGAGACAGAGAGAAAAACAGAGGCAGATAAGACAGACAGACAGACTTTTGGTACATTTAAAGAAGTCACAGGGAAATGTGACAAAAGACAAATGGACTGGAAAAGTGTGTGTGAGTGTGCGCGTGTGTGTGTGTGTGTGTGTGTGTGTGTGAGTGAGTGTGTGTAATGTTGTTTTCTACCTGTAACGGAGGTGTCAACCATTCCCTAGCGAATAGCACACGGGCATTTTCCAATTCAGCCACCTTGTGTGTGTGTGTGTGTGTGTGTGTGTGTGTGTGTGTGTGTGCATGTGCATCTGTTTGTGCGTGCGGGGACACACACGAGCATGCAGTGAACACCAGACTGCTTTTAACACTGTGTTGACCAGAGTGCTACAATGACACTATGGCACGGCAGGCAAGGTGGGTATGACCCGTTTGTCTCCAATTAACAGCGTCAAGACACAAATACACACACACGCATCCACACACACGCATCTACACACACACACACACACACACACACACACACACACACACACACACACACACACACACACACACACACACACACACACACACACACACACACACACACACACACACACACACACACACACACACACACACACACACACACACACACACACACACACACACACACACACACACACACACACACACACCA
Source organism: Protomyctophum bolini (assembly GCF_963924005.1). Taxonomy (NCBI): domain Eukaryota; kingdom Metazoa; phylum Chordata; class Actinopteri; order Myctophiformes; family Myctophidae; genus Protomyctophum; species Protomyctophum bolini. Next base: position 16,893,195 of record NC_137883.1, on the reverse strand, counting down.
TCCTGAGATATTACGTTGGCAGCTTGGCACAGATACGCTGTACACACGGACGGACGGACAACAGAATTCCTCGAGCTACTGGCACGTCCGCTGGCGGACACAAAACAACTTATATCAACGACGTACCTGCTGTGATGTCATCATCGGTGACGTCCATTTCCTCTTCAGGAGCCTTGGTTTCTATTGGCTGAGGCTCGGCAGGGGGCGGGATAGGAGGGGCAGTCTCTGTAGAGGAACCAGCTGTAGAGAGAGAGAAACTTTAATACAACTTAGTTTTAAAATAAATATATAAAGCCTCATAATCTTGTTAGCGATTAAGCTCAGAGTCGGACTGAGAGACCATATTTTCATTGTACTCACCTGCAAGACATAATGCAAAACAGATAAATTAATCGATGAATAAACAAGTCCCTTTGTGCTGTCAGGGTCGTGGGAATCGTCCAATCAGAACCCAGACAGCTCTATCACCGGGCAAGAATTGATGTGGTTAATTTCCTGGCTGTGTGTGTGTGTTGTTTGCATGTTGTCTATTGTTGTTAGTGGGTTAATCAGGCTAGGCTTCTGCATGTGGCCTTATTATGGCTATTATCTCACCTAGGCTGGCTCTGGGTGGCCCTGTTAAGAAGCTAATCAGCGCTCAATGAGGGCCCTGTTATCAGCACATTAATGAGCATGCACACACACACACACACACACACACACACACACACACACAATACAGTGAAACGTACATGAACACTATAAACCCGAAGCTGGTAACAGATGCTCTTTGTGAGGTTCTCTGTCCTGATTTGATAAAATCATTATCCCGACCTTAAAATTTATTTTCCCTTTAATTAAAGATAGGACACCCCTGTTACTGAACAAAACACTATATAGCAATAATTGCTTTCAGAGTATAATGCATATAGGTTATTTGATTTTATACGTCTGATACAGTACCCAAGCTTCTCTCTCTGAGCAAAACACCTTGCTTTTTAAAAAACATGTTCCTAACAAACAAACTATCTAGCTTACAAAACAGCACTTTTAAATGAACCCTGAGGATTTTACTGTGTACAAACACACACACACACACACACACACACACACACACACACTCAAGGGTTTTCATTTGGCCCTTATCTGTCCATTGCCAATTAAGACAGGCTTTTTATTAAGGACCTGGGCTAATGAATGGTGCTGCATCTAATGCCCCAGGTCTAATGAACAGAATGCGAGCTAACGTCGCTAGGCTAATGAATGAAGCAACTAAAAGGTGAGACAGGTTAATCTCTGTGAATGCAGCTTAATTAATTAATTACACACAATCATACTACTAATTCCTGCTCTGCTGAAAACACCATTTGGGTTAGGCTACATGTGTGCACACTCTTCTTTTTCTAACCATGCTAATTATCATCATCAGTATTTTGTTATACTATTGAAATCGATAAAAAAGATTGTTAATTTATTGATATAAACATACGGTTTAATATCAGTAACTGAACAATATCCACCACAAGGAAGTACTCTGCACACGCAATAATTATGCATATAATGCAATAATTAAAATAATTATGTTTGTTAAATTGTTAGCATGCATCTGAATGCATATTATGTATAAAATACTGTATATACGTGTTTGTGTGTGTGTGTACAAGGAGTATTCGTATACCATGTGTATGCGCTTGCGCACGAGCGAGCATGTGTATGCATGCGCGCGCATGTGTGTGTGTGTGTGTGTGTAATTAAATTGATTAATCCTGGTTAACATTGTGGTTCAAGTTCCAATTAACCAGGTCACACACCATTGACAGCTACAGCTAATGTTTCCACTCAATGTGGGCTATATCACTACTTCATGGATGGAAGGAGAGGGAGGGAGAGAGAGGATGGGGGCAGAGAGAGGGGGGGGAATCAATCAATGCATTAAAAAAAATATATATATATATATAAGAATTTAGGAAGTAGAATGTAGGAAAACTAGGGGAGGAAGAGTAAAGAAAAGGAAGAGAATGAGGATATAGAAAGCGGACAAAATGACAGAATCTTACACACACACACACACACACACTCTCTCTCTCTCTCTCTCTCTCTCACACGTAATGCCATTTGACAGTATGCCAATACACACCTGCATCAATCCCACACGTTGCCACGATACGGCCCTAAATGAACTTAATTAAAACCTAATTGATGGTCGCCTGTAATTGGACGAAAATACCTATTACTGATACAGTATATCCTTCCAACACATGCATTAAAGCCCTTATAGTGTTCATTTAACGCTGAAGGTGTACAATGGGAACCACCCTTAAGGAGCAGAGCAGTGGTTTTCAACCAGTGGTCCGGGGACCGTCAGTGGTCCTTGGGGCGGTTCCAGGTGGTCCCCAGCTAAATGATGGAGAGTTGGTAACTAAATGGACCCTTACATAGGCCAAATTCCAATACCCCAAATTTCGGCCACTCGCTCACTCTCACTTGGTCACTCCAGCATGGTGGTGTGACGGTGGATTTGGTGACCTGCTGAAATACGTGACCATGTTGTGGACTACACATGACTTACATGGAGGTCATTAAATACTTTGGCTTTAAGTCTTAGACTTAGTTCCTCCCTCTCTGGCGACCCTTCTTGCACCGTGCCAGCTGACACCCATCTCGCTTAGGTCTTCCTTAGCCGTCTGTCTCCATGTCTTCTTTGGCCTCCCTCTCTTCCTCTTTCCACCTTTTGGCATCCAGTCCATTGCTGCAATTGCCGGTCTCTCTCTTGGCAGTCGGAATAACGTGTCCAACCACTCTCCTCCTCCTGTCCGAGACAATGTCAGACAGTGGTGCTACCCCAGCCCTTCTCATCACCTCCTCATTGGTGATGTGGTCTCTCCTTGAGATCTTCAAAATGGATCTGAGGCAACGTCGGTGGCAGACATCCAAATCAAATGGACCCTTATAGATCTTTAGCTCTTGAGAGCGTGAAATGAAACCAAGTGGACCCATAAGGGTCCATTTGGTTTCATTTCATGTACAGATACACTTTTAGCTCTGAGAGTGCACAGATGGAACCCAATGGGTCCACTGGGTTCCATTTCCTCGCTCCCAGAGTAAAATGAAACGGGGTGACAGGGTGAGGAGGAGGGGATGACAGGGAACGGGGGAGGGGAGTGGGGGAGACGTGAAGAGATGTGACCACCTCACCCCAACCCCCCTCCCTCGGTTGGCGTGCTCCAAGGTCACGCTGCCATGTCATTTAGTGACACATGGTTCCCAGCGTGCCTTGTTAACGCAGAGGCCCTGCCACCAGTAGCCAGACACACACGCTACAACCTTCCACACCTTCATGTCTTTGTCTGTCGCAAAGAAACACAGCTTTCTCTCCATTCCATGTGTACTATGCACTCATTTTGCTCCTTAATTTCCCAGAGTCGCGTCAAACTCCTAGAGTGTACAAATCTACTGCGAGCGCGTCCGTTTTGGTTACACTTGCACACTCTCTAGAGACAAGTGTCGCTCAGGGACACCGATAGCAGTGTTTAAGACTCGTAGCACATAGGCTCTGATGCCTGACAGCGGCAGACCTTTGATGCGTGTCATTCCCTGTCTCCCCCTGTTGCCTGCCTCTCTGCACACGATAAAGGCAAGAAAAGACAGGAAACATTACATTACTAAAAGTATTGTTACTGTGTGGGTTTCTTTAAGGATACCTCTGTATGTGTATAAAACAATATTTACACACACCCACAGTCCGCGCACACACACACACACACACACACACACACACACACACACACACACAATATTTCTCTATGTTTTTAGTCCATCATCATCAAAATGGATATATATATATATAACTATATATGTACTAATTCCAAAATGTTCATTTTTCAGGAAATTGCCTCATCAAAGTTGGTATTGTGACTTCATATATTGTCAATTACAATTACTTAGTTTGTTTCTGACCGGAGAGATATGCGACCGTATGTGGCCGCTAGAGATCAATGCAATACTGAACACGTATTGAAGCGCTGCCACAGTGCAAATGTAAACACAACGTAACAAGACTATAACTCCAAATGATTATGGATGG
>NC_137883.1:16819132-16884132 GCF_963924005.1 Protomyctophum bolini | reverse complement strand
GATCTGCTATTTTTCAATAGCTAAAGCATAACATGATGCTAACACCAAAATGGGTTCCCGTTCAGAATGGGTTAAGGTCTGACTGACCAAAACGTTGCTGATTAAAATTAAATACAAATCTGTAAGTGAAGACAGTGTGCAGGATTCCAGTCTTTTCCTACTCTTCCAGTTAATTTATGCGACGCACCTGAGCAAAATAATTTCACTTTGTGGATATCAAAGCACAACCAATCTAAACCAATCTAACTCAAATTAAATTTGAAGACTTAAAAAAGTGACCGCTATTTTAAGGTTAACTGTTGTTAACCTCCTTTAAAACAGCAGAGGGAGAACTCTGAGAAACCCAAGAATGGGAGATAGAGGAGAGAATCTCTGTGTACACATCTGTGTGTGTGTGTGTGTGTGTGTGTGTGTGTGTGTGTGTGCGTGCGTGTACATATGTGCGCTAGTTATGATGATTGAAGTGTGTTCTTGCCTACAAGTCACAAAATCGTCTATAATTGTGTGTGAATGCAATGCATGCATCCATATTTGAGTACACACACACATACACACACATACACACACACACACACACACACACACACACACTCTCCTCTCTGTCTCTCCTCAATGTATCCCCGTCGAGGGCTGTCACCATCAGGACATTTTTGTTGACAATTAATAGTCCTACAAAATAACTGCAATTAATGATGTAATTGTGCTTCCAAAATTACATTTCTGATTGCCTTTTAGGCTTTGTAAACAAAAACTGCAGGGGGAAGAAATGACTGACAATGACCAATGATCCAAATACCGTTAATGATCATTTCTATACATAAATTCATTTTTCACAAAATGGGCGATCTATAGGCGATCCTCAATGTATCTCTCTTTTCCCGGTCCTCCTCCTCCTCTCCTCCAACTTTCTCTGCTCATCCCTCCATCCTCTCCCCCCGTGCGGTCCCCCAACACACACACACACACACACACACACACACACACACACCCTTGCAGTGGCCAGCTAACACGCACACACACGGTGCTGCCGTGCCGTGGTAACACAACACTGACCAGTGGTGCCCGTTGCCATGACAACGTCTCCCCAGAGGAAGCCTGTTAGGCTCGTTCTGAACCACTGACAGGGAGAAGAGTCCTTCCTCCTGGAGCCGCGCACGTGAGCGTACACGTGAACGCACTCACGCCCACATTCTTATTATACTATACTTGCTATAGAGACACCAATATTTTAGGATGTTTTGGGGAATCAATGCCATTTTAACTATATCCCATAATCAGAAAATAAGCGATGTACAAGGTGAGAATGTGCCGCAGCGTGACACCTCGTACCGCCATGCAACAGAGGATTATATCGTTGCTGTCGGGCAAAAACCTCATATCTCCATATTCTAACTTTGTAGTTTTTCTTTTTTTCGTTGTTGTAAATTAACACCTTACACTACAGCACTGGTTTGGCTATTTTCATTACTTCTTAATTATTGCTTTTTTTAATTCATTTTTTATTAATAGTTTGTTTTAAAATGTATGAAATGATTTTTTTATGTAGAAAAGAAAATTGACTTTTACCCACAAATGGGTCTGTTCTGTCTCCCACTGTTTGGGACAAAGAGGTTTACAAGGCTACATAGAAATGCTATAAATATTAAAGGATATATTAGGGTTAGTTTTTACACTCTTAAATGAACACATTTAGAACACATGTATACGATGTGATATTAACTATGTTAATATGTGCACGCCACACACAAATACAGTAGAGGGATGCACTTACGTGAGCTGACAGTGTCCACATACTGAGGCAGGTATGGAGCCCACAGGTCAATGGTATCCTTACGGCCCGATTGGCCAATCCTCCTCAGCTCAGCCAATAAGAGGGCTTGGGCTGCCTCTCGCACCTAAAACCAGGAAGAGGAAAACGGCAGCCAAGCTAATAAATATAGGACACCTACACAAATAAACAGGACTTGGCACATAGCTTTTACTGTGCGTGTGAGTTACCTCCAGACAGCGGTCTTGCCATCTCCTGGCTAACATCTCCAACAGGGGAGGTCTGAACTTGTCCAGACCCAGAAGGTCTGGCAGCATCACACAGTGCATGGCAGCCAGCTGACTCCAACCTGCACACACACACACACATACATTAAAACCAAGACACACGCCAACAAAAACCAGTCAGGATAAGAAGCAAGGCAAAGAACACAACCTTTATCCGTCTCTTCCTCACACACACAAAAACAATGCAACCGCCATATGAAAACACCACAATATGCTTTTCACCCCCCCTCTTTGTGTGTCCAAAATGAGATAGGATCCACAAGGAAGCACACACATTCAAGACATTCTACAGGTGCTGGACAGAAATATACTGTACGTACAATACACGTGTCCAAAATACCAAACAAATTAAATGAAATTAACTTTTCATGTTGTTATTTTTGGTCTTTCAAAGATCAGGTTTTGAGTTTGTATACTGTACGTTTGGAACAGTTTTTGTAGAGATATAGGGGTTTCCATATAGCATTAGCACCCCCCCCCCCCCCCCCCCCCCCAACCCACCCACACGCACAAACACACGCGCGCGCACAAACACATGTATACACCTATTTCAATAAAGTATTCAAAAACACATTAATGACAACACATACTGAGGGATGGAAGGATACGCATCAAACGCACCAGCCTCCGGGCGAAGGCATTTCACTTTCTGTGCAAAATGACTATTGCCAAAATTTGGAAATGGCCTAATGGAAACGGTACATAATAGGCTAGCGAACAGAAAAAAGCAATACCTTGACATTGTGAGTTTTAGTCTTTCATTTTTGTCAACAAGAATGTCATTTATTTTCATGAACACGGCATTAGCCACTGGAAACATAATGGTGTTGTTACCAGCACGCTAGCTGTTTAGCTTGTTGTGGCATGCTGCAATGTTTGAACTTTGAACGGAGGACGCAAACTACGAAAAAAACCCTACATACCATCTAAACAACAGGTAAACAGAACAGACATGACCATACAGAAACATTCTGTACGGTGGAAATACTAGAAACTCAACATATCAAGGTGCCACTTCAACTTCCAGACCCACTTGGATTTCTGTGAGCCACAGATGTTTACAAATATCAGACATACATATATATTTAAGTATACCGTATACTGTGTAAATATATATTTCCCCCGACCAAAAAAAACCCACATTTTGATAGTAGAAAATGGGTCAATGTATACACTATACAGTGATACTCAACATGAACAAAATGTTGTAGATTCACATATATCAGCACAATATATGAGCTTGATTAGCCATCATTGATACTGCAAAGTTCAATTCACACACCACCACAAGATGGCATCGCTTGCCGACAAGAGATATCTTAGGCAAGCGAAACCTTTATGCAATGGCATAATGAATTGACATAAGACCAACGGATGTGCTTAATGACTACATGAGCAACAAAGAAATTCTATGAAAAATTCTTTGCTAGTCGTGACTAATGTAAACTTACCTCTGTCATTAATGTACAGGGGGATGGGGGGGGGGGGCAGGGTCTTTACTGTTTATTTACAAACACACACCATAGAGAAGATTCTTTCAAACATGTGGTCAGTGTCTCTTTGGAGGCTACCCTTAGTAGGCTAAATTTTCAGGGTACAATAAATGCTCCTTTAAGACCAATATAGGCTACTCCTTTAAGACCAATTTATACTTGTCTTGTGATGGCACCCCAAACCAAAAACAGCCCATCTTTAAGCTCAGAATGTGACGAGGCAGAACATAAACTCAGGCTTTAAGGCATTCTGCACGGACACTGACAACATGTTGAGAACAAGACGTGTTTTAAAGGCATGGTTGTATCTTTTTTCTTTTCACAGATGACATTTTCACATCTAGAGGACATTGTGAAGAAGCAGTCTAGAACCTAGCTGGTAGGGTTCTAGAACAACACGTCTAGAGGACATTGTGAAGGAGCAGTCTAGAACCTAGCTGGTAGGGTTCTAGAACAACACGTCTAGAGGACATTGTGAAGGAGCAGTCTAGAACCTAGCTGGTAGGGTTCTAGAACAACACGTCTAGAGGACATTGTGAAGGAGCAGTCTAGAACCTAGCTGGTAGGGTTCTAGAACAACACGTCTAGAGGACATGAAGGGTTAAACCTGGTAGGGTTCTAGAACAACAAAGCCAGAACGCCTACCATGGAATTAAGCTCTGTGAGCATGCTTGCTTTGTTTTTCTTGCATGTAAAGAAACATATTGTTGACATTTTATTCAGTTAATTATGTGTATAATGTATAATTTTTTTAATAAATATCAATAACAAAATATATAGTTTTTTAAAGGAATTGCTGGTTGTAAAAGGCACTTTATTTTCCTACAACCACAAAAAAGAAGAAAATGATGATAGTCGTTCTCTGATGGAGAAAAGAGAAAAAAAGAAAAACAAACAGCAAATACAAAAAGCAAAAGAAGAATTTACCAAAGGAAGAATGTCCAAGTTGGTGTTTAAAAAAGACAGAAAGATATATCATTTTGCCAAGAGGGAATGGGGTGTAAAACAGAAATGCTGCTTCTACACAAATACACAATGTGTTAAATGGTGCTTTTATGTCGAAAACGAGTGTTTAGGTAAATTAAAAATATATATTTTACCCTCAGCAAGGCTCAATCCAGTTACTTTTTTATTTATTTATGTATTTATTTAACATACTCCCCATAACATCCAGTGAAAAGAGCAAGCATGCAAACCAGAGTTGGTAAAGACAAACCAGGATAGACAAACAGGCACAAAGACAGACAGAGAGACATACAGTACATACAGAACTATACTGGACAGCACAGAAGTCAAAACTGTGAACGAAAACTAAACAAAAACCAGGATTCCGGGGCTGGGGGTCAATTCTCTTTCAAAATGTCTTAAACGTTATTTTTCTTATTTTCACCTACAACGACATGGCCAAAATTAGGACACCAGGGTTAAAGTGGTTAAGAGCATTATGCAGAGCACAACAAAATATAACACAACACAACACAACAGAATGCAATGAATTAGAATCCTAACAATTGTAATGATTGTCTTGCAGCATTTAAAGTATGTGGTTAAGACAACTCAAAAGGAGTTGAACCCAGCCCTGGAAGGCAGACAGACAAGTTAGCGAACAGACAGACAGACAGACAGACAGACATCAGACAGAGTATTGGTCAGCTACATGATGCAAATGTCATGTACGTGATTTAAGACCATTTTAGCTTGGTAGACTAGTCGGTACTACACTTTATTCACTTGGGGAGCACTCTAGCCATTAGACCAGAGCAGATGTCTAGGCATATGTTGTCGTGTTTACATATTGTACCTACTGTACACATATTCTTAGGCTGCTGTACAAGTAATTTGCTGCAATAGTTCACTTGCAGTATCAATGTAACTCATGCTGCCAGTCTGCCCAGCTCAGCAATGTCTTGGGCTATGATTTTATATAGTGTGCGGGTGCATTCATTTCACATATTATGTGAACACTGCATTGTCCTGTACAGAGTCCGCCCATAACATTTTAGTCTAGTTTTTACTTCTTAATGATGTTGATGTTGAAATTGTCAGTATACTTGGTTCTATAGTCACAGGTTACAGTCAACAAACACTAGTTTTAGTCCCCGAAATGAAAACTGCCTCTGAGGCCTTAGGCTGCCTCCGTCAGTTACGCAGTGTCATCCTGTGTGATCGTGGAGAGTCTCCCCAGAGAAAGAGACAGAGAAAGAGCAAGGTGGAAGTTTTAGAAGAGAGAAGAAAATAATTAATATTCCATCCTACAGCGGTGCCACTTTCTGCAAGCTCACAATGCGAAGAGTTGTTGGGCTTGTAGATCGGCTGAATTTAGTGATACCGTCGCACAATTAAGAATAAAGAAAGATTCAGAACGAGAGAGAGAAGAGTGTAAGACCCAAACAGAGACAGACAGACAGACAGACAGACAGACAGACAGACAGACAGACAGACAGACAGACAGACAGACAGACAGACAGACAGACAGGTGTATGTGATTGGTTGAGTCATATGATCCCTAAAGCAGCGGCAGCCAGCCAGGCAGCCAATCAATACCTTCGTTGACTGAGGGGAAACTATATGAAGCTTGGCCCAGGCCAGGGGACACAGGGACCCCCTGAGAGAGCCCCCCAGGGGGCCCTGATCCCCCCTGGGCAGTAGTAGAAGAAGAAGAAGTGGTGGCTGAGGCAGATGCAGCAGCTTGCCAAAAAAAAGAGTGGAAGAGAGGAGAGAAAGAGAAACAACAGTCAACAGAGGGGAGGAAGGAGTTAAAAGAATAATGGAAGAGAGAGAGGGGGGGTGAAATATACAATAAATTAATTCATAAATTAACGAGAGCAGACGCAAACAGGGAACGCACGACGGAAAGCAGGAGCGCAAAGACATAATGTGAAGAATGGAGAAATTAAAGCAGAAAATGAAACATGAAATAAAAATTAATAATAGATAATAAATTCCATTGATAAACATTACAAGGAGGAATGAGTCAGAGACAAACCGAAAGAAAGAAGACAGAAAGAAAGAAAGAAAGAGAATGACATTAAAAGTTAAAAGAAAGGACAGGCGGACAGAAAGGCAAACTTGTTTCCCCAGCAAGTACTTTGAGGAGAGATGGATTAACGAGAGAGAGAGAGAGAGAGAGCATCCTGTTCAATCTAATACTTTAAATGGAACATGACATTTAATTTAACAACCTACAGTAGTGAGACCCTGAAAACATTTAAAAAGCATTTAGATAATTATTTTCAGAGATTCAGTGTACCGTGACATTTGAAAATATGACAAATTAAATTACACATCATATGCAGTATTATCTTAGTATGTCACATTTACATAATACAAATATATTGTTATATGTTATATACAAAAGTACAATGAACTTATACACACATAAATACTGTATAAGTGTATATACATGACATCATGAAGATCTCACATATCTTATATCTTGATATTTTTGCACAATTTCTATTCATATACATTCATGAACTGAACCACCAAAACCATGATGAGAGCAAAATGTGAGCCCAATATTTGAGTTATATTAGTAATAACAGAGGGAAACAAACAATGATGAGACGGCTGGCAAACATGGAGTCAAAGGAGGAGAGAGAGAGGAAAGAAATATAAGGAGAAAGGAAGCGATAGAAACATATGAAGAGACAGAGAAAGAGATACAGAAGTATGAAGATATCGTCACTGTTGGGCAGAAACCTCCATATTCTAACTTGCTCATAGTTGTTGATCTATCTGCTTTTTTTTGTTCGTTTTTTTTATTTGAATCCTGAAAAGTAACTGTTTTGGACACAAGGTTTCCACCCGAAAGAGACGATGAAGAGGAATCGATATAAAATCTGAATGTGTGAGAGAGAGAGAGAGAGTGAGAGAGAGAGAGAGAGAGAGATAGTAAGAGAGGAATGTGAAAACAAACTTATGAATAAGTATAATAGTCATGAGGAGAAAGTTGAGCTACTTTATCAGGTTGTGATAAACCGGGAGGAACATCCTGTGTCTTCATGAAAGTGTGTTAATACAGCATCGCAATCATTGTAACCACTGTATCCATTTATGACGTGGCTATTCAAAAATAGCAGATATACACGCTCACAGCATGTCACGTGCCGCACTGCGAAATTGTAGATCAGCTATTTTTGTAAACAATTTGAAAAAGAAAATAGAAAAATTGCAATTTATTTTAACACAAATCTTCACTTCTGGGGGTCCTTGGTACAAAACATTTTTTGTTGAGGGTCCGCAGCCAAATACATATTCATTTGGGGGTCCTCGACACTGACTTAAAACACTTAAAACTAGAGAACGGAACTTGAGTTACAACTGGTGACAATTTGTGCAAATCTTTGCATATGTATACAGTATATACGGTGCATAATGTTGGGGGTCCTTGACGTGAAAAACTTTGAGCACCGCTGATATAGCAAGGATTTAGAAGACAATTGTAGAAGAATCGGGTCCTCAGGTCTTAATGGGTTAATAGAAGTGGTACAGGGAGGGGGGTCTAGGTCTGGCTTGTGACGGGGGGGGGGGGGGGGGGGTGTTCAGAGAGGGGGGCTCCAAGTGGAGGGGGATTTGGGGGTGTTCAGAGGGGGTTCAGGGGGGGTTAAGCGAGGCGTTTCAGAGGTCAGTGCAGAGCATTTCCCTCTGAAAAGGTGGTGAATAGGCGTGTGGCATGAATGAGGACACCAGCAAACACACGCCTGTCACACTCCGCCTACATTATGGAGGCACAATAGCGTGTGTGCACCCCCCTCCCACACACACACACACACACACACACACACACGTGTTTACGCATGTGCATTTGTGAGAGTTAATGAAAACTGAGTGTGAGTGTGTGCGTGTGATGGGGACTTTGTGTGGGTCTGTACATAAGCAGGTGTGTGTGTGTGTGTGTGTGTGTGTGTGTGTGTGTGTGTGTGTGTGTGTGTGTGCGCAAGTGTCCATATGCGTTTGTGTGATGTGTGGTGTGTGTGTGTGTGTGTGTGTGTGTGTGAGAGAGTATCTCCTGAAACATTCAGCTGTATGGTGATTGTGTTGGTCAAAACCTTCATGTTATCTGGTCAGAGAAGGAGAGGTCCTCTTTCATCAGACGTATTATCAGAGAATAAGAGACAGTTCCTTCACGGACAAAAGAGGAGACGGAATAGGACTGTTCACGGAGCTGCTTTCCATCCAGTGGTGGACAAAGTGTATCTCTGCTGTCGGGAAGAAACCACTTAACTACAAAATGTTCATTTTTCAGGAAATTAAAAAAATATTTTTTTCAGGAAATGAAAGGAAACCAAAGCAATACGGCCTCATGAAAGTTGATGTATTAACTTTATATATTGTCAATGACTTACTGATGGAGATGGAGATAAAACTGGGAACAAAGTTACGGTATCATATTTCTATGACTCTCTCTCTCTCTCTCAATCAGCTTTCCTAAGGTCACAATTCATTATATTAATAAGCAATAACAAATACATTCATAAAAGATGCACAGTACTGTGCTGGCAACAGCATCACATGACCAAAAAGGAAAAAAACATATCACCCTTTAAATGACCCATGCAAAAACCTAAAATAAAGAAATAAAATAAAAAGACGCATCCTTCTGTTGGATCTCTGTCCCAGGGTCCTTCCTCTGACCTGTGGGCTAACAGCAAGCTCTTATCCATGCAATTCGCCCCCTTACGCTTAATGTATGCTCCACCGTGCGGCCCAGCGGAAATAACCGATCTCCAAGCTCACGGCGTGAAAGCGATTGAGTTAGTCTTTTGAATACAATTCTGAAATGTTTTACTCTTAGTCTAGTTTATAGTTGATTAAATATCATACGATTTTAGTTGACAAATTCTACAGTTCATTTAGTTGACTAAAATGCATTTTTAGGGGCCGTGATGCCCTTGCAATGGCTAATTTAGGTCTGTTACACCCACACGAACCCATTAGTTGTTTTTTTTCCCTCTTTTTTTTAGATTTGTTTTGGGCTTTACTGCCTTTATTGATAGCATCAAGTGAAGACTGACAGGAAAGAGGGAGATAGAAGGGGAAAGACAGCAAAGGTCGTCATGAACGGGACTTGAAGGCCAAAAGCCTATATGTGGCTTGCGCCTAGACCACTTGGCCAGCGAGCGCCCCCCATTAGCTCTAGTCAGTTAGTTGTATAGAACTCTTCTCCACTAGTCCCTCCCTAACATTTTAGTCAACCTTTTATTTGTTGACGAAATTGTCAGTATATTTAGTCATAGTTTTAATCATCATAGCTTAGTTTTTCATTTAGCTTTTATTTAGTTTTCGTCAATGAAAAAAGGTAGTCTCAAACATTTTTCGCCATCGTTTTGTTTAGTCGACGAAATAAACACTGACGCCACCGACAGAATACAAATGGGGCTTTAGCCTCCTCTTGTCCCCATCGCCCCCCATCCCCTCCCGCCGCCCCCTCTCCTCCTCCTCCCTGCTGGAGGCCCCCGGGGCGTTGAACCGAGCGGCGCGCCTCCTTTTGTAGTTACCTTGTTTGATCTGAGCCTGTGCGGCCGGGTTGGGCTGGGCCGGGGAGGACGACATCCTGCGAGGGGTCTCTGGTGTGCCTGGTCTGGGAGGTCTGGGGGGGAGAACATGAAATATTTAAGCAGGAGAGGAGAGGAGAGGAGAGGAGAGGAGAGGAGAGGCAGTCTCAAGTGAGAGTAAATAGAGCCAAATTAGGACCCAGAATGCTGGACACCCAAATTACACGTTCAGTCATTCATGCCTGTGGTAACAGGTGCAAACACACACACACACACACACACACACACACACACACACACACACACACACACACACACACACACTCACTTAGACGAGTACAGCGTGACAGTGTGTGCAATAAAACAAGTGGCTGTACAGCTGTGAGCTTCATGGTGTTTTCTACATATTTTATGCAACAAAAGTACAGTACACGCCAACCCTCAAGCCATTAAAGATACAAAGAATATATACATGTAAATACACTATACTTGTCCTTGTTCACATGTCAGAGTGGCTGGTTGAACAGCTAGTGTAACTGTTTTAGAAGTCAAATGTTAAAAATAATTTCATTAATTTGTCTGAATTAAAGCAAAAATTAAACCTCACGACGGAAAAGTTGAAGAAACTGCTACCAAGGTTATGTATTCTATCAGCTATTGGCTTCAGTTGCACATTTTTCACCTCCTCAGTCTCAGCCAGTGAGAAGTTTGAGAACCAATTAACAGGAAGGAACACGTTTCCTTAAAAAGGACCAATAGTTTGTGTCCACCTTTCTCACCAAGGGAGAGAAGAGGAGATAATATCTCTCTATTAGCTAGAGGAAAGGACACATTTGGATCGAGGAGGATAATTCATTCCAAGGAGCTCTAAAATGTTCCTTTGTTCGGGACCCAACAGAGACAATCGTTGCCGTTGGGCAGAGACATCTCCATATGTTTTCATAAATGAATGCCCTACTTCATTATACTAGTGTCACACAAACGTAGCACAAATAGCTTATCTACAAGATTGTAGATCGGCTGCAATTCTTTAAATGAAAACTTCTGAAAAGTAACCGTTTTGGACATACAAGGTTTCCACCCGACAGCAACCAGATTCAATGTTGCTAATGAAACCCAGGCTCATTCAAGCCTGCCCCAGTAGATTTGTCACAGGGAGGGACCATTTTAAGCTTGCTGGTCCACAGGTTTTTCAGTGTTTAAGCCAAGGAGAAGACTGCAAGAAGGAGTTTATTCACGTGGTAAATGTATGGATTAAATGGGAAGTCATTACACTGTAAGTCTTGTTTTGTTACTGCCCTGAGATCGTTCAAAGCCAGCCTTAACCGTTAGCCAGAGAGGTAAACACATCAATCCTAGTGTCTACATTTTGGGACCGTTATAATACGTGAACATTTGGCAAAAATAGGTCAACATTTCGCAAAAGCCATCGGTTAATATTCGGCAAAAAAACTGGCATATTTTAGCAAAAACAGGTGGACAGTATTCCGAAACAAATGGGCAAGCATTTGTTTATTTAACAGATTAATAGGGTCAAGACACCAGGAAAGCATTGCGGTGTCATTTTAGATTGCTGTGTTGGCTATTCCAAAATAGCAGATATACAAGCTTACAGTGAGCTTGTACAGTAGCCTACATCTGCCATTTTCTTTCTTCTTCTTTTTTTAACAAATATATCCATTTGGAGGTCCTTGGCACGAAAGAGTTTGATTTAGGCATTTGTAGAATTGGCCCAGGTTCAAGGAGTATCTACACTGTGTCTAGAATGGTCCATTGGCCCACACTTCAACAGGAGGAATAAAGGATCGGGGGGGAAAAAACTCAATTACCTGGTGATGGACGTTTTAGCATTTTAGTGTTTTAGTCCCTCTTGGGTGCATCTACATTTCCATCTTCGTAAAAGGCACATAAATGAAATCCTTTGTAGTTAGTACATTTTCCATTCCAGAGGATTTAACAAGTTTATTTGTGCCAAAATCCACATAAAAAAACATGTTCAAGCAATTAGGTTTTAGTGTTGAAGATGCACTGCACACACCGTAATGAGCCGTAGGTTCCATACAAGTTGTGCCTTTTGTGTGAGGATGAGGCATAAATATTCTAACCCAACTTCTAAGAACTTCAGTTTTCAGAAGCAAATCACTCAATAGGCTGTAGTTCAAAAACTGTTTGATCCATAGGCGCCGATCCCGTGGGTGCTCAGGGGCTCGAGCACCCACGGGAGACAGCGAGCACCAACTGGGAATGCGCCGGTCAGTCGGGCGGTTAAACTGCTTTGTAACGTGGTACCCGGTCTTATATCATTCTGAAGAGATTTATCCTGTTATTCAAACTCTCTCTCAAGTATGATTATTAATTCCTAATGCCAGTTGTTATCACCCGCCAATAATCCAACTGTACAACTTCAAATGTAGCCTACATTTACTTCTCGTTTCTTCTGCATTTCTCTTTCACTCTCCGTCTCTCAAAGCCATAGAGAGAGAGAGGGAGGGAGAGATAAATCATGAATCATAAATTCACGTACATCATTTTGTACTAGATCTCAACCACCGTGCTTCTTTGTGCACAGAATTTACATTATTCTTTGTTATAGTCGTGGAGATGGAGATGAGCTCAAGACATGGCTGCCCCTGCAGCCATGTCTTGGATGGCGTCTATACAAGAATGATACGAATGGCACTTGATGTCACATGGGTCGACCACATCAGAGACCAGCGGGGGCGTATAACGTGGGTCACGGCCAAGGTCAGAGAGTGAAGTATGAGGCTGACTGGACACTGGAACTGATACAGAGCCCCACTGATACTGTGGGAGCCAAGCCAAGGCCCAGCTTAGGAGGGAAGGGGGGCGTAGCTCCAATGTGGACACACTGGGGCGTGACAGCGGAGCCAGCAACACTGCAGAGCTCCTGCCAGGACTCCTGATGCTGGATATTGAAGAAGTGGAGGGTGGCAATTTAAGGAGTCCTCCTGAGTTGGTGTCAGCTGGTTCTCAACCGCCAGGCCGCGACCCGCCCAAGATAATCATATTTGAACTGGGGGCCCGCACCCTGACAATGACTCGGAGTTGACATCAAATTTAGTTTCACTCGGTTCCATAGATAGATACATATTGTGAAAACGCCTCGTTTGCAAGGCGTTGTATGCTTGTAGATTGACTATTTTCACAATATTTACCTCTTCCTTGGGTAATAATTGACAATTTGGCCAATGTTTGAATTTGTCTTGTCTTTTAGAGGTATTAAAAGGGGAATACCACTAATTTTCAACATTTTCAATCAACTTGTGTGGAAATAATAATTTTAAAACAAAGTCCCAGAAGAAGGGGTTCTGTT
The DNA here is from genome assembly GCF_963924005.1 of Protomyctophum bolini. Taxonomy (NCBI): domain Eukaryota; kingdom Metazoa; phylum Chordata; class Actinopteri; order Myctophiformes; family Myctophidae; genus Protomyctophum; species Protomyctophum bolini. Next base: position 16,870,753 of record NC_137883.1, on the reverse strand, counting down.
TAGACTATGAGGTCTAGAGCTTGGGGTCATGTGATCAGTGACATCACGTGGGTGTACTCTGTAAGCCAAAGAGTACACCGACTGAGAACTTGGGACCACATGACCCCAAGTTCTAGACTAAACAGAAGGAAGGACTTTGTTATTATTTCAACACAACAACTCTAAGTTTAAGGATATTAATGACATAGTTCAAGAACATAGTTCTCACACCCTGCGAGTGAGAAAACACTGTTGCACAGCAAATATTTGGGGACCACAGGAAATCATCTGGGGACCACCCTGGGCCCTGGGCCACAGGTTGAGAACCAATGGGCAAACCCCCGTATGGCATGGTATATCGGCCGTGCTGCATACAGAACGCATTTCTGCCCAGATGAAACACAAAAATGCTATTGTTAATTGATATGGCAGCGCTACTTTATTTGTCTGAGTCCAGTGAAAGGGCAGGGAGCTGTTCTACTGTCATAAATGTGAGATGGGGACATGAAAAACACAAAACGTCTTCAAATATTCAGCAGAGGATCTGTGAGAAGACGGAAGAGAAGTTTGCCCGTTATTCCCTTCTACACACAACTGTTCTACCGCCCCCTCCCCCCCCCCCCTCTCTCTCTCATTCTCCTTTTACCTCTCTGTCTCTCGTCCAGTCGTCCTTGCCTCTCCCATTCTCTCTCTCTCACTCCTCTGTCAGTGTCCTCTCTCGCCTTCCCATTATCTCGCTCATCTCCCGTTTTCCATCCATCTCCGCTTCTCTCTCATTTTCCTGTCTCCTGTTCACCTTCTCTCTCAGCCACTCTCCTTCTCCATTTCTTTGTCTCTCCCTGCCACTCTTCCTCTCCATCAGCCTCTCCCCCCCCTCTCTCTCTCTCCCCCCACTCGTTTATCTTCTACCAGGGTCCATGCTCGGTGGTTCAACAGTTGATGAAATGGTCTTGGAGGTATTGAGGTACTAGTGAAGGCCAGTCATGGCCACTCATGTTAAATCATTCACAGCTCCCACACAGACCAAACAATCACCTTCACCTTGTGTGTGTGTGTGTGTGTGTGTGTGTGTGTGTGTGTGTGTGTGTGTGTGTGTGTGTGTGTGTGAGAGAGTGTGTGCGTGCCTCGCTCTCTGTCCGTCTGTCCTCCGACACCAGTTTTTCTCCAATGGGGGTATGCATACCCCTAGGGGTACACAGTGGTACTAGAGATGGAATTGGAGAGAACATTGACATACGCAGTGACTCTACTAATCATTATAGTGTTAAACTAAATGGTAAGAAATCGTAGTCCTTCACTAATTTCTCATTTGTAATGTCATATTCTTCAAAAGGTGGGCTGTCATCCATTCATAGCATCATTTGCTATTTTCTCTTGCAGTTTCATTAAGCATTATGTCTCTCATTTCCTGCATTTTACACTGCATTTTACACAAGGTTACATCTACTCGCTTCTGTCAGGGATGAAAACCCTCAGTCCACCTCGCCAAGGTGGACTGAGGGTTTTAACTTTAAGTAATAGTCTTTATTTTATTCTTTACTGCTGGTACATTTAAAAATAAATAAAACGCTGATCTCCAGTGGGGTGCAGCTAGCAACACAAGAACCACTCCTGCCTCCTTAGCATTGGTGAGAGATGTCCTGCTTTTTTATACCTACAGAAGCTAAAGGATCATTTGTCCATTCAGCGTTGTAGGTTCGTTTGGTTTTGTATGTGTTTCTGGATCTCTCTGAGGGAATTTTTTTGGTCCCGTTAACCCTGCTAGCGACTGAACTGGCACCCTTCCAATCACAAGCTCACTTTAGCTCACAAGCACACAGCTTTAGGCAACCACTGATCCATGTGCATGTGTGCGTGTGTGTTTGTCCAGATCAGGGGGCAACAGTCACCTATGATGGTCACAGTCACCTGCTAACAGCTACAGGTGCCAAACGAGTCCTCATGGATTTACATCAACAGGAACAACACATAACCGCAGGCCGGTTTCTAGAGGGTTTCAACAACTTGGATGCCCAAAAAGGAGGCAAAAAGGCTGACAAAGTACTGTGATGTCTCTGCTATAATTGGCAGCCGTCACATATGGAGGAGATGCTGTGGTACTTATAGAGTACTGAGTGACATGCTTATTGTAGTATGAAGATGTAGCATATGGCATGATTTCGTGAATGTAACCATAATTAAACCTGTGTGTGCGTGGCTTGCATGTGCGTCCGTCCGCACGTGTGAGCGTTCCATTACCTGGCCGGTGCTTTCTTCATGTGTTCGCCAACAAAGGTGGCGTTGGTCATCCCCATCAGGGTGTTAGCCAATGAGATGACAGACAGCAGGTGCTGGGTGGTCACGGCCCGGGAGACGCCGTACGTGCCCTTACCCACGATGTCCGACAGGGTGAGCTTCATGCCTGTGGCCTGGGACAACTGGTGCAGCAAGGACTCCTGGGAAGGACACAGTATATTATTGTTGCTGTCGGCAGGGTAGATTTTTTTGACTGAAAACTGAAAAATTTCGTCGACTACCTTTTCCCGTTGACGAAAACATAAAAACGAGACTAAAATGTCTGGCAGGGAGAAGAGATGCAGTGGAACTAAAAGACAAGTCATTTAATGCTTGGTTGCATGCTGAAAATAGCAGATCTACAAGCTTGTAGATCGGATATTTGAAAAATATCAGCCATTACGCCATCAAAATAAATTTTAGTCGATCGAATAAACTGTAGATTTAGTCGACTAAAATCATATGATATTTAGCCGACTAAAACTAGACTTGCACTAAAACATTCCGGGTGAGTAAAATGTGACTAAAACTAAATCAAAAACCACACTGGCGTTCGGGCAGAAACCTCTTATTCTCCATGTCTCCACGTCATGTCACACAAAAGCATCAAAAGAAGCAGATCTACAAGCTCAAAAGCGTTTGAGCTTGTAGATCTGCTACATTTGTGCAACGTTTTAATGTGAATCCTGAAAAGTAACAGTTTTGGACATGTGAGGTTTCCACCCGACAGACGATGTGATCCATTGGAAAGTGTAAAATTAAGTCTTATGTGAGTCTTAAGTCTCATATTACAATGCCGATGAAAATCCTGATACATTGAACCACCATAGTCTGAAGACTGAGAAGTACAGTCCTGAAATCAAAATCATGGAATAAGATACATTTATAAAATACAGATTTGTGTTTTAATGCAGAAAAGTAAAGCGGGAAAAAGGCAGATTTAATAGCCAACAAGGTTTTAAATAGAAAGTATAATATAATATATAGAGTATATAAAATATAAATAAATAGTTCGGGGAAACAGAACCAGATCGATTAAAAGTTTGCGCAGCCAAAACCAGCCACTGACCTTGAAGGTGGGCAGCATGAGGGACATGTGGCCCCCGCGGGAGATGAGGCCAAAGGAGATGGGGCAGTGGGGCTTGAGCATGCCCAGGCGAGCGAGGCACACCTCGTCCAGGGCCCCGTTGAGGCCCCAGGCGTGCAGGCAGGACATGAACAGCTTGGCCGTGTCCATGGTCAGGTTGTACTCCAGCAGGCTGAGCGACTTGGACTTCTCCTCGCGCCTCTTCATCTCCTCCTCTTCCTCCTCGTCCTCGTCCATCAGGTGCTCCTTGATGGTCTCCTTCATCGTCTCCTTCACCTGGGAGGAAGGAAGGAAGGAAAGGGGAGCAGGGGAGGGAGGGGGAGAGAGAGAAAGAGAGAGCATAAACTTATAGAGCAAAACTATTTAAGAATATTTGCGTCAGGTCACGTCTCATTTCATTCATTGACTGCAAGCATTAATTATAATAAATGATTTTCCAACTAGATTGTACAGGAATGGAATGAGGGAACCATCGAGTATCACAGGTGGATTTCCAACGAACGCTTGCCTAATTTCTCAGTACGTTTGCCTTTTATGACGTGGACAAACTAAGGACGCTAGAGTTCCCGTAGTTTGAAAGGGCCTTTTCAGACGGGCAGCGATTGACACACCTATAGTAGCCTAATTTTCAATGAGAGGCTGTGCATTCATTTTTATTTATATTTTACACTACGTGTCCCGCGCCCCTCATGAGCAGACCGGTCTCTGATCCAGGTGACGTCTGCGCCAAACGTCTGAAAGGACCTGAACACCGACAGCTCACCTGTTTAAATATCTTGTTAGCCAGGAAGGAGCCTCCCTTGTCTTGGCCGGCCTGGCTCTTCTGCAGCGTTTCGGGGGAGATCAGCGTGGGGCTGGGTCTCTGGGCCTCCTCCGTCAGCAGCTGGATGATCACCGCCTCCACATCGAAGAACAACACGTGCATGTCGGGGTCCGTCACGTTGGTCTTCATGGCCTGCACCACCAGGGAATTATGGGAATATTTGGGCAAGTTACCCTGGACGAGAGACATAGGGATTAGGGAGAGAGAGGGAGGAACGGAAAAGAGAAGAAGAGTTAGAGGAAGGCTGTGTGTGTGTGTGTGTGTGTGTGTGTGTGTGTGTGTGTGCGTGTGTGCGCGCATGCGTGTGAGAGGGAGAGTTAAAGTTGTGGTTTTTAATGTTCCTTGACTGATACACAATTCACCTGACACACACACACACACACACACACACAGTAGAGAAACACAAGGGAAACAAACAGCATTCACACAAAGCCATGTACTGTATATATAGAGAAACAATGACTCACACACATTCCCAAAGGCACACACTCACATGTACACACGACCATCAGTTAAAAATAAATGCTAATGGACGACAACATATTGAGTTTCATTGTGAAACTTGGCGACGGCAAACAAACTACACCGTAAAATCAATCTTACACCCTCACAGTTCAATTAAGAAAATGTATCCTCCATCAAAATGTTCGCACGTGCACACACATATTTACAGAAACACACCTCAAACATGCAGAATGCTGTGTAAGTGTATGTATGCATGTGTGTGTGTGTGTGTGTGTGTTCTGTAAACGCATATTGGTGAATGAACACTGCCATCTACAGGCACTTCACTGCAACAACACAGGCACAGACAAAACACCCTGGTACTGTGTACTATTCAATGCATGACTGAAATGACTAGGGAGAAAACATTCATTCACAACAATAATACAACTTTATTTGTATAGCACCTTTCATGACATGAAATGCAACACAGTGCTTCACAGAGCAATGGAGAAAAAAGAAAAGAAAAGCAAGGCAAGGCATACAATATTAAAATAGCAATGCAATACAGACAGTGAGGACATGAATAACAACAAAGAATGTAAAAGATCAACTAAAAGCAAGAGTGTAGAAGGAGGTCTTGAGCTGTGCTTAAAAAATGTCTACAGAGGCTGCCTGTCGAAGGTATAGACCAATCATAAACGGGTCTCATTGTCACAGCCAACGTATTTCCTGTAGGCAGAGACTTCTACTACATTGAATGGTAGAGTGACTGATGTTAAGTCTGCTCAAACATTACTCTTTTACCTGCTTTTTACTAACACTAACTTCACAAAGATGCCCAGAACATCGGGATGAACCTGTGTAGTTTATGGTTGTTCCAACAGGCAACATTCAACTTTGGAGAGAAACAGAATGTCAACAAGTCACAAGTTGTAATCTGTCAGTTGTTTTCTTTGGCAGTCCATAAAAAGGTGCAATGTAGTAATCAAGCAGATAAAAAACAAAAGGCGTGGATCAGCGTTTTTGCATCGTCCAATGACAGATAGGCTCTGATTCGCTCTGATTCGTGCAATATTTCTAAGGTCAAAAAGAATATTGGTAACATGGTAACTTGGTATCATGATTAATGATATAAATAAATTAATTACAAGAGCAGGGTGGGGAGTTGAATATGGCTTGTTTTCACCAAAAACGCTATAATTTTTGGCTAAACGGGCTATGGATTATTATAATTGTTTTACACTGAGGATATTCTGGTGCTCTCCAGCTTTAAATCTGCACCACCTGTGAGTGCACACTCACATACAAATATACAAAAGACAACTGACACACACACAATGAATAATTCACGTGCATATATATATACTGTGAACAAGTAAAAATGCGGGCACACACACACACACACGAAAGTGTAAAGGTCAATGTCCTGCGGTGTCCTTCTGGCTACCCCCCCCCCCCCACACACACACACACACACACACACACACACACACACACACACACACACACACACACACACAGTAAATGGATATATGCATGGTGGTAGATACACACATGCCTCCATGGATGGGCATACAGTGCACACATATACACAGACCTGCACGAGCACTTGAGCACACACACTTGGATTGACATGTGCGCACATACACACAATCACACATACATGCCCACATATCAAAAAACATCAAATAGAACTTGTATAAATAGCTTGTTATATCATTGTCAGTCCAAAACGTTATTTTTTTAAAATTACACTTTACATTTCGAAGTAGTGAAAATAGCAGATCTGCAAGCTCACAGATGTAACACGTTCTGACTGAGCTTGTAGATTTGCTATTTTCCCTACTTTTGTCTGTGTGACACTCATTTATTAAATATATCTGCTGTTGGGCAGAAACCAGAAGACTCCAACAAAAGAAAGCAATACTGCACCATCAAAGCTGGTATTGTGACTTTATTTATTGTCAAATACTTGCATGAGAGGGAGAGAGGTGGTGGAGTTACAGTAGCTGCTTTGACAGTTTGAGGTGACATATTGTACAAAGAACTTGAAGACCAGTCGGCCTATCTATGACATCAGCTGGGTCATCTATAGATTCTATGAAGTCATACTATACTGTCCCTCTCTATTGGCTTGAATACATTTGTACGTTCTCAGAATTAGATGAATTAGATTTGGGGCGGCTGTGGCTCAGGAGGTCTTGCCCAAGGACTGAACCCTACATTGCCTCCAATGGGAGTTAGAGATGATCATCCATGCGTGTCTTCACGTCTGGATTACTGCAATTCACCAGTCTCTCCCCAAATCATCATTAGACCAGCTGCAACTGGTGACCAGTTACAGGAGATCCTGTCATATCACACCCATCTTCTTCTCCTTGCATAGGCTCCCAGTAAATTACCAAATTCATTTTAAAATCCTTGGCATCACACACAGAACCCGCCATGCAGGCACCCCCATATCTGTGTGACCTGCTCCAACCATACGTTCCCAGAAGATCTGGTTGTTCCTCCCACTAAACTAAAGGTGACCGAGCCTTTGCTAGTTTTGCCACAGGCTATGGAACAACCTCCCCTACCACCTGAAATCTGTGGCCCTTTTTTTACTTTTAAAGACCCAACTTTTCAGACAGGCCTTTGTAACATATAGTCCTGTATTGATTTCTTGATTCTCACCAGTGCCTTGTTCTGTTTTCTGTCTCCTTGCTTTATTGTTTTATTGTTGACATGTTTTGCGTTTATTGTTGTGAAGCACTTTGTGACTCTGATGTCTGTGAAATGTGCTCTGTAAATAAAATCTGTACTTAATATATAAAATATAATAAACAGTTTCATATTTCCAGTTTCCACACAGACCTACCCACCCTGTGTGAAATGTGTTATATGAGAAAAGACAAACGCACGCACTCGACAGGTTTATAAACCTCTCAAGGTCAAACAGGAGCCACCGCGCGCGCGCGCACCCACACACACACACACACACACGTATTGGCAATAAACACAAAGGGACAAGAATGGCCCATAACTTAGATATAAAAAGCACACAAATACGTACATACAGAATATCCTTGTGGTTAGGAAGATACTGTAGGCAATAGCTAGGTTTGCAAATATATTTTTCAGTGTCATTGTCAAAAACAAGTCAAAGGATTATTTCCCTTTAACCATATATGTAGACTAGTATATGGCAATTGTGGGGAAAGCTTGCATGTGATTTTAGAAAAATACATGAAAATTGTTTAATACACAAATCTTGAATGGGGGTGCCCTGGCACAAAGTATTTTTAGATGGAGGTCCACAGCCAAATGGATCAATGTGGGGGTCCTTGAGATGAAAACTAAGGTCTGAGGACCACCGATACATTATATCTCTCTCCTCTCAAACCTCCCATGGAGGCCAAGAAACCATTGGACGATGAAAATAGCACATGCACACAGCAGCACATGTCAAGACACAGACACTTAAACAAACATGCACATGCATACACCCATATGGGCATGCACGTAGACACGTCCACACACCGTTCTTGTGACCTTTGCGTGTCTCCAGCAGAGTCTTAATTGGTCTGAGACTTTCGCCAACTATCTGACCTAGATGGCTGTGTGTGCGCACGCGCAAGCATTTCTGCCTCTCCAGCTTTTTCTTTTCTCCTTCTCTTCCTCCATCCATCTTCCTTCTTTCTCTTAACCTTTCTCATCTTCTTTTCTCTTTAAACTCTCACCTTCTCTTTCACCCCCCCCCCACCCCCCAATTTATCTTCCCCTTTATGGTGAGTTGGAGACAGGCAGTCAAGGAAATTTAGTGTGTGTGTGTGTGTGTGTGTGTGTGAGTGTGTGAGTGTGTGAGTGAGTGAGTGAGTGAGTGAGTGAGAGAGAGAGAGAAGACAGTGAAAAGGGTGATGAGTAATGGTACGAGACAGATGAGGTGTGGGACAGAGAGACAAAAGAACAAAAGTGGACATGTAGGGAGAGAGAGAGCACGTGCCAATAGAGCACCAAAGTCTGACTGGGTGGCGTTTTTTTTCTTCCGAATAAGATAGACTTTAAGAACTGCGTTATTGCAAAAACAAATAAATTATCGTGGCGGTTTGACTCATAATTATGGATATGAAGAATCAACTGACGGCCAGAAAACGCTAATGTTACTGCCGCTGAATGAGTCAAGATTTCACATGAAACAGACAAATGTATCAAATATGAGTTAAATGACTGTGTAAACGATACAGAGCCTCCTCCCTGACAATATCGCTGAGACAGTTTGTTTATGGCCATGGAGTTGCTCAGCCATTGATTCATTTCTCATTCATAAAAGCAAGTTTTTAATGTTTGTTAGCCCTCATCTAGAAGTTTGAGAGCACAATAAAACCCTGACGTTTAGCTTCATTAGAGAATGAAATAAAAGCTTTAAGCTTATCAGTGTTACTTAGCAGAAAAACTAACAGGCAGTCTCTCAGTGATCTCACTGATTTCTAAAAGTGATGTTAGGTATGGGCATAAGGTTTTCAAAAACCATTGCAAACTAATTTGGCTCGCCACCCTAGTGGATGGTTTGCAATGAAACCACTATTAGATATGTCAGTATTTACCTGACATTTTACGTGACGCTGCCGGGAGCTAAAATGCCTATAAACTGTATAAACTGTGATTAATGTAAGAAATCATAACAATTATGCACTTGGTAACTGCTCTTTGAATTTTGGCATGCTGTTAGGTATCGTCATAAGGGAACTAATTTGGCTCACCCCCTAGTGATCGGTTTACAACTTTGGAATGAGACAGGCATTTTAAGCTCCCGGCAACCATTGTGGACGCCATCTTGAAAACGATGCCTTTCTTTTTTTTTTTTTTATCTACATTTTTATCCCACGATTTTGTAACCCAGTTTTCTTTTCACCCAGTGCCAATTAACTAATGTAATCCTGGGCGCTACACTTCCTCTGCCAACCTGGGGGGGCAACAGACTGACCTCATGCCTCCTTCTATGCATGAGGAGTCCAAGCTGCTTCTTTTCACCTGACTAGAGGGGAATTTTCCCGGCCGGACGTAGCACGTGGAAGGGACACGTTATTCCGACCAGTTCCTTTCCCCTCCATCAGGCACCCCGGCTGGCCAGGGGGAGGTAGTTTTAGAGACCAGGATTACGGCATGTTTTTGTGAGGGTATCTACCCTAGGGGACACGGGGAGAACATGCAAACTCCACACAGAAAGGCCCTATCGCCAACCCCCGCCTCGGGTATGGGCACTGATGACGCGGAGGAGGGAACACGCCGCCAGTGCCCACAGCGTCCCCAGTGGGAATCGAACCCAGGACCTTCTAGCTGTGAGGCTACAGCACTACCAACTGTGCCACCGTGCCCCCGAAAATGATGCCTTTTAAGTTGTTCGTTTTCCGTAAACTTTTAGTATGTTATTTAGCACACCCAATGGTAACAGAATCCATTGAAGAATCTCTATCAATTATTTGGGGTTTCAACCATATAATGAGATATCCAATAGTGGTTTCATTGCAAACCAACCACTAGGGGCGCTCCAGACGCATTTGCACAGCTTTTTGAACTAATACCTAACACCACACCGAAATTCAGAAACTACTCACCAAAAGCCAAATCTCGCTGATTTCTTACAAGTCCCCCCGCTATAACACACCTGGCAGTTACAGTGTTACATCCTCGCAAAGAACAAAGACAAGACACTGCATACAGACAGATAGATAGATCTATACAGTAGCCCTTTATTGATCCTGAGGGGAATTCAGTTGTCATAGCAGCACCGCAGTGAGGATAAAACAAAGACACAGGGAAGGATAGATAAAATGTACAGGCCTGTCACAATAATTACAGTAGTTATTTGAGATAATCGCAATTATTTTACATAAGTCATAATCTCTTAAAAATCTGAAAAATGTTAATATATTTTCAAATATTTGAGAAGAAATAGCGGAAATAACGTGCAGCGCACGCCGCATCATAAATATGATAAAGATAAAAAATATATAAAAGACAGTATAAAGATCATTCAGCATCTGACCTGGCCCTCAGTGTCTGCCTGGGCTGGTGGTGTGCATTAGTGTATCACCAGTAGGCATTCACATCACCAATAAAAATGAATGGATAAAAACTGCATATAAATCGAAGACCTCAGGACGGACCTGGCCACTGACCACCATGGAATGACCGTCCATAGGATGGACCTGGCCACCATGTAATGACTGTCCATAGGATGGACCTGGCCACTGACCAGTGACCACCATGTAATGACCGTCCATAGGATGGACCTGGCCACTGACCAGTGACCACCATGGTAACCGTAACCTTAACAAGTAACCATTTTGGACATAATGAGGTTTCCACCCAACAAAGGCGAAGTATAATGTGCAAACTACAATGTCTCCCATCACCAAATACAAAACAACAACAACGGCTGGCCACAACAGTATTCCCGTCCATGGATTCCCGACTTTACGCTAGTGACGATTCTCTGACCAATCGGTGGTCTGCAGTGTTTTTACACACACGGCCTTTGGCATCGCCTGGGCCTACTTGGAACCGCGCAGGGGGAACCACTTGAAAAGTCTGCTCCCGGTAACTTTGGCCTGATGGAAAATGAAGAGATGAGGGTAGAGCCCGAGGCAGGCGAGTTAAACCGGTACCGTGCAGCTGAGACTGCGTGACACAGACACTCCAACACATATACAAAGTAACAACGGACCTTTCTGTGCAAGCCGGAGTCATGGAATGGTAGCAGATGGACCGCTGGTTTGCGGCACAAGCTTTGTGTCAACTTCTCTAACTAATCTCTCACTCGCTCTCTCCACAAGACACTGAACTCAGAATCTCTGCATCTAGAAGACAATGTACTGACTGTAGAAATATCTCTCCATCTCCAGTAGACACTGGACTCAATCTCTCGCTCTCAAGCCCATTTTAGACGAGGGGAGGAATTTAAAAACGCCTTCTAAATCCTAATCCTTTATTCAGAAAATGTAAGAAGATTCCTGTTGCTAGATACAGTACAAGGCAACATCTAAAATGACACAGATGCTTTCCCGGTTTTAAAAGCATAACAACGTACAGGCTTTCCTGGTCTTAATGGGTTAAAAGACGCTGAACATTTCTGTACATCTCAGCAAATGATCCAAATAACTGCAACAGTGACACAGAGTCATAACACTACACCCCGAGAAGGTCCGTATTACAGGCAATGTCTGTCTGTATGCATTGATTGATGGATATATTATTACATGGGTAAAATCAGGTGTCATTTATTCCTTGGGTAAATCCAGGTGTCATACATATTAGCATAATATTGCTGTTAAATAAAGTGTAAAAGTCTGTATTACTTTGTGAGTGTGCAGTGTGAGAGTCGAGAGTGAGAGAGAGAAAAGCGCCCCACGTCAGTCTCGTGCATGTATGATGGGGAGCCTGCACGTACGCGAGACGTCAAAATGACTTGAATAAAAACAAATGTAGCCCATGTATCGCGTATGGATCGCACCTTGGTGATCTCTTGCAGTGTGTGATCTCTTGTCTGCGATCAATCGTTTAGTGAAAAAAAACCCACAAAGATATGATAGTCGATTTCAAAAAGAGACTCCCGCGATGTGAAATACTACTATACTCAAAACAAGCTGATGACTCGCTGACGAATTTAAAAGTCCTACCGTGTGTACGAGCCTTTATACTGTATGCTGCTGCCTCATTTCATAACTTAAGTTAAATGAAGGCCTCTACTGTCAGATATCAAAAGCAGATGCTTTATAAACACACACACACAGTCACACACACACTCTAACAAGACACGTCAACACGTCGGTTTTACCACTGTGGAACAAGCCATGAGAAACACATACAAACACATGGTAACAATTCAGTGGTGGAAAGTAAACTAAGTACGTTTACTTAAGTACTGTAATTTTGAGGTATTTGTACTTTACTTGAGTATGTCCAATTTCCAGTACCTTTACTTGTTCTACTCCACTACATCTCAGATCCAAGCATTGTACTTTTACTCCACTATATTTTGAAAACTTTAGTTACTATAGTTACTTTGTAGATTTGGATCATTACAAAAAACATACATTAACCACTTTTTTGGCCATTTGAAAATAGCCGATCTACAAGCTTAGCTCACAACGGATCGAAAGATTGATACATTTGAAAACTTTAATGAAACATTCTGCATAAAGTAGTACTTTCTACTTTTGGTACTTCAAGTACATTTTGATACCAATACTTTTTGTACTTTACTTTACTTGATACTTTTACTTAAGTAAAAACGTTGAGTCCGTTTTTCCACCACTGTGGGTAACACGAGGAATAATAAGGTAACTGACCTTATCTGCATTGTCGGCAGCCAGCAGGTTGGTGGCCAGCGTCTGCAGCTTGTGCGTGGCCATGTTCTTGAGCGCGGCCAGGCTGCGGCGGGTCATGGCCTGCTTCAGGTTGACGGCGGGGTGGCTGAGGGCGTCCACCGCCGCCGGGGCCAGCTCGTCGCAGGCGTTCAGGATCTCCACGGCCGTGATGCCCATCACGCAGCGGTCCAGCGCACCTGGAGAGAGAGACCAAATGAGAGCATGAACAAAGACATCAAATGGCTATGATTCTTTTTTACTTTGATATGATTTAATATGAGAGAGACATCATGTTGCTGCAGAGTGCAGACTGTGTTGACAGCAGGACTGGGTCTGATGTTGAGTGAGCGCAGAAGCGTCAGTTTTCCAAATGGTTTGAGAGTGGTCAATAACTTTACTGGACTAGAGACCCAGGAACAGGTTCATACCTGTTCCTGGGTGTGTGTGTGTGTGTGTGAGCCATCACCCAATTACATGTCCAATGCCTGAGTACACACACACACGACTCAGTCCTTAATTTCACACTTTGCTACCCTGCAATCTCCCACCACTACAGCTAACACAACCATCTCTCTCTCTCTCTCACACAGGCAGTAGAACCGCACGCACACACACACACACACACACACACACACACACAATGACCTCACTATTAACTCCATACATTATTAATACAGATATTATTGTCACAACAGTAAAACCTGTACACATAACAGATGGTGCTGCAGAATAAATCACAGTACAAGTCATTTCAAACCCACTTTCTCACTCAGAAAAATTTATGTTGCTTCAGTATATCAGTGGTGCACAAAACGTTTTCATGTCAAGGACCCCCCCCCCCCCCCATACTGGAGATACATATTCTGTGACTACAGATTATATAATTATTTAGCAGATCTACAAGCTCACAATGCGTCAACAATAAACATCAATACAGCATGGATTCAGGGACAAAATCGAATCCAACGACAACAAAACATTCTTTAGTCTTGGGTCTGCGAGGCTAAACATCATCAAAATGGTGGTCCGTGGCGCAAATACAGAATAAAAAATGGGCCTTAATGTGAACAGGGTTGAAAAGCGCTGTGTGAAGTGGATGAACGTACCCGTGTCCATCTGCCAGACGTAGACGGAGCCGTCGGAGCAGCCCACCACCAGGTAGTCGTCGGCCGGACGCCACTTGATGACCTGGATGGGGAAGAGGTGCCTGGACGCCAGCATGATGCACTTCCTCTCCCGCAGGCTGAGCAGGCCCACCGAGTGGTCGCTGGCCACCGTGCACACGCAGTGCTGCACGCGGGTCTGCACGGGAGAACCAGAGCAACACGCTCGTTAGTGTCAAACCCGTTTAGACCTGAGACCACATTTATCTGATCTACAAAATGTCTTCTAAATCATCGTTTTCTGAAAAACCTATGTTTTTATGTCGGTGATATCACAGCTTTTAATTAACGCCCGTCAGTTGCCAAATATCGTGCGTGTGTAATCTCTTTATATGGATATGAAACGGTCTTGCTAAAATTCTACTTTTAGCCCCGGGCTGGTTGCCTGGCAACGCCAACAAAATATGTATGTATGCATGTATGTATATTCCAAGATTGCCAGGAGCTTGTATGTCTGCTATTTTTGAATAGCTCAAAAAAGCCAAATATAATGGTTAACGCTGACAGTGTACACATGTACAATTCCATCAGGACATATTATGGATTATAAATCATAAGAATGAGCTTTAGGCTTCAATGTAGGCACTCCCTCCCTCCAGGTTTGGGGATAATTTTATCAGACGCGGTGTGTTGGTAAATGCCAAATATGTTTGATTACAAAGCTTTGGAACCAGCTGACATTTTGGTTGGGATTTATAAGTAAAGGTTAATGTACGACAGGTCAAATCTCTACTCGCATGAAGAAATACCAGCTACGCCATTCCCATGGTGACAATGGAATTAGGGCTTTGTTAGCATTTCATCATAATGTCATTTAAAAATAAAAAGCATCCTCCTTTATGGGAATGGAAAGTCTGTCTGTCCAACACCAGACCTCCACAGCAAAATAGTTAATAATGGTATTAGTAACAGCACAGCATTGCAAAATCTCTAAAACCTTTATGATAACAAACTGCAGTGCTAGTATTTTACCTGTAAGATTTTCACATGCCCTCCTTGGTAGCGTGCTGGTGCTGTCCGATTCATTTGTTTATTTTCTAACATTATAGTACTTTATACTCGCAAGATAGTGATAGTAAGCATGCAAGACTGTAACTTTAAGGACTACATGCAATGACCATGCATGTGTTGCAATGTTGCCATTACTACCTACTAGGATGTGTCGCTCCTACACACTCTACCCCTCAGCTTTCTAGCTGTCTGTCTCTCCTCACACTGTCTATCTCTCAGCTTTATAGCCGTCTGTCTATCCTCACACTGGCCGCGTTTATATGAAGGGTGATCATTCCGAATAAATACTTCAGAATAAAATACTTCGGAAGTAATGTTTTTTGCTTCGAGTTTCCATGGGAAATGGTCATTCCGAATGAGTGTTTATATGGAGAAGTGCTATAAGACATGAATTAATATTAATTCACGTGAAACTACGCCATCTGTTGGACACATAAAATATAGGCAGTTCATTCATTGTGACTGTCTCAACAATACAAACATTACAGACGAAAGACGATACTTTGAAATCCCATCATTTCATTCCGCAGTAGCTTTGAGGCTGCTGGTTGGATAGGGGCGGGCATATATGTTTACCGTCTTTTTTTCCCCCACCCGCTGCGGCTCCCCTTCTCCGCTGGGAAGGTGATCATCTCGTTTTTATTTGTACTTTATTATCTACAGCACGGCCAGGGCACGCAACACACTGATTATTATTGTATCGGGTCGCTCCTCGCTCGTTATTTTTGAGAGAGAGAGAGAGAGAGAGAGAGAGAGAGAGACCGTTGAACACACACACACACACACACACACACACACACACACACACACACAGAGATCAGGGGTATCATCTGCTGCTGCTCCCCGTTTTTGTTGTGGATTTCGGATCTGCAAAATGCACGAAATAACGCGCTCTATGTGCAAACTCCTCGGCGCGCCTTGGATATGAGCGCCTTGGAGCATGCTCAGAAAGACCAGAATGAACTTACATCCGAAGCAGTGTATACATGAGTCCAATTTTCTTTCAATCGCATTGAACATTGGAATAATCCGGCCAGTGACATCGGAATGGTTTTTAGATCGCATCGAGCATTTTCATTCGGATTTAAGTTTTTGTAGGTGTTTATATGACAACGTTTAATAGGATTTAACTTCTATTCGGAATGAAAAGGGGATTTAACTGTCCATGTAAACGTAGCCACTGTCTATCTCTCAGCTTTATAGCTGTCTGTCTCTCCTCATACTGTCCATCTCTCAGCTTTCTAGCTGTCTGTCTCTCCCACAGTGTCTCAACACTGCTACTGGCTGTCCTAGTGTAAATAAAGACATAAAGTAAGATGGAATGATGAAGAGCTAGAGAGGACAAATGAAAAGAACAAGGGATAAACTGTGAGAGAGGTGTGTGTGTGTGTGTGTGTGTGTGAGTGTGAAAGAGACAAGCAATGTACCAAGTTTCTGATGTAGTGCTGTAGTAAACATTGACCTTGAAACCTGAACTCTACTTCACTCCATCTCTGTCTCACATGCATGCACACACACCACACTCACACGCGCATGTCTCTCCTACACTATGTCCCTCTCAGCTTTCCTACCGTCCGTCTTCCCTAAATCGTCTCCTGCTCAGCTTTCCTACCGTCTGTGCCAATAAAGGAAAGAAAGCAGGAAATGCTGCCGACACAAACTTACACTGCAGTTTTCTGGTGGCACAATGATCTGTGTGATCTCTCCACCGTGGACACAGAAGATGTGCTTCATCTCCCCGGTGAAGATGTCCCAGACGATCACAGAGAAGTCCACCCCTCCGGACACCAGCGAGCGCTGGTCGTACCGCGGAGAGATCTGGTAGGGGTAGAGGACACACGTGACCTTGTTGCGGTGTCCCCGCAGGGTACGATGCGGGGGCCATCCTGGGAAGGACGAGAGAGAGAGAGAGAGAGGGGAAGAGGAAAGGGAAAACGGTGTCAAACTCGCAAGGCAAGCGATTCACAACCTGTGGGCCGTGAGGATATTAACCCATTCAGGCCTGACGTCGAAATTAAAAATGTTAACGATTTTTTTACGATTTTTCAAAAAATAGATCTACAAGCTCGTAGCGCGCCACCGAGTGGCACGCTATGAGCTTGTAGATCTGCTATTTTTCAATAGCTAAATTATAACATCATTTTTAAAACACCAAAAGGGGTTCCCGCCGAAAATGGGTTATGAAAGGGCCCCCAAATATTTGTCTAAAACACTAAGAGTACAATGATAATATAACATTAACACCCTGATCATCCGGGGTATTTGGAACCATTCATTCAATGCACCCAGCGATTTGCAGCTTTAGAGCCCCTTCCAAGGTGGCACGGCGCCATCTTGGAAGGTGCTAGAATGTAGCTAGATATAGCCAAAATACCCTTAGTTAGTTAGAAGTAATCATACTTACGTTGGTTGCCGATCCTCTAAAGTTTAGAGGATCGGCAACCAACGTAAGTATGATTACTTCTAACGCGACTAGCAACGGGACCGTGATGGGCTGTCAAAAACACAATCTTTGGTTAGAATTCGAAGCATTGATTTAGATCAAGAGTTATTCATGTTTTAAGATTTTCGATCCCATCCATTAAAATGGAGGTTGAACACTTTCGATGACATCCCAACCGGAAATGACATCGAATGTTGCCCAATCGCCGCTCACAGGCTGTAGACTGGTGTGGTAGGTTACCAAACGCGTAATGTTCCGTCTTTTGATTAATCTCCGTTCCTAGCGTCGAGCGATTATTTGATAGGGCGGAGATCTCCGTCTTGGCCGCTCAGAGTATTAACACTCCAATCGCCCAGCGCTGTGATTTAATAGATTAAATAACCCTGGGCAATCGGAGTGTTAATATTGTTAATAACGTTTCATGTCAAAAGTGGCACTGTATTTTTTTTTTCCTGCTTCAAAACCTTGGAAATTACTTCATTGTGTTTGTTCCACCCATGAGCCCATGAGCCAAATTCTGTATTTCAAAACAAAATGCCAGACGCCAGAGGATTCATAGGAATTTAAAGTACCGGTATACTACGTTAGTTCCATTGAACAAACAACACAATCGAATCGATTCATTACAATAAACATGCTCCGATAATGCCCGTGGGCAGTCTCACCCATCTGACCACGAACGGCTGCCGTGTTAGTGTTCAGATGGCTTGGCCGTGATCCATGAGCTTGTACTTCTGCTATTTTTTAACATCTTTGAAAAGTATTGAAAGTGTTTGACAAATGTTGAATACTTAATAATTAGGAAAAAGTTTGAGAACTACTGACTTAGAAGGTATTTGTATAAAGAGCCTCGGGTGTGTTTTGGACACACCTCTCTGCAGCATGTGTTAATGGCTTACACACACACACACACACACACACACACACACACACACCTCTCCGCAGCATGTGCTCTCCCTGCAGCAGCTGGACGATGGCGGTCTGCGTGGCAGGGACCAGGATGATGCTGCCGTCCTCCCTGCCACACACCAGTCTGCCCTGCGACGGGATGTACACGCTGGCCGTCACCTGCAGGGGGAGACAAACAACACAGCACAACACGGGTGTGAAATCAGCCCTCAACTGCTTCCGACATACAGCATACCAACTATGCATCCAGCAAGCTGATGAATGAATATCAACATCCTAATGCATCCTAATACTGGGGGGTCAAAATATGACAGGCAATTCCTGCTGTAAAAATATGACCCCCCCCCCCCCCCCCCAGTCAAAAAAACACTTTGTTTGAAATAGACACTCATGCTTTCTAAGGTGTGATTTGGGGTCTCGAACCCAGAAGGTATGGATTGAAAGTGTATTGACTAACGATTCTGTAATGCGCACTAGACATAGGAGAGAGGAAAAAAAATACCGTTCTATGCGACTCATGGGTGCTTGTAATATTTAAAATCAGCAGACACCTAAAAAGAGGATTAAAACATTTAAAAAGTAGAGAAAGCATTAGTAAAATAAGAGGAAAAATATACATTCTGTATGAAGAAGAAGAGGAGGAGCAGACAATGAAAGAAAGAAAGAAAGAAAGATGAAGTGGAGAAAGGGGTAAAGACAAGGAAGGAAGGAAAGGGAATAATAAAAAGAAGAATAAAAAAGTGAAATGAAAAGAGGCAAAAAAAAGGAGGCAAAGTTTAAGAATAGTTTAGTAGAATAGTGAATAGTGAAACAGCTTACAAACAGGTCAGCAGATATTTATACAGACAATGAGAGACGTGTTCTTTGCATTCACCCCCCATGTGATAATGTTCTCATTTTAGAGCCACACCTTAATGGGCTCTTCTCCTCCAGGCATGACACTGAGCTGGTCAATGATCCCGGCCGACAGAGGAGTCAGTTTATCAAAGGCCTCCTGAAGGCTGATGGTGGACGACACCTGGAGCTCTGCAGCGAGAGAGAAAGGGGGACAGAGAGGGGAAAAGAGGGGTGTGTGGAGATAGACGGGGAATAAGAGAACGACGGGACAATTTACAATTTAGGCATTTAGCAGACGCTCTTAATCCAGAGCGATTTACAGTAAGAAAGTACAAAACAAGGTAATACAAATACATAAAAATAGTCAACCATGATCATAAGTAAACTAAGAGCCTCACATCCATCTAACAGTAGGATATCTGCACAATGAAACGATAAGCATACACGATTATCTAAATGACATTTTAGCCTTTAAATACGCCTGCTAGGTTGTCGAGGCTAGGGCAAGTGCTACGGGCTAAGGTAGAGTCTGAAGAGGTGCGTTTTCAGACTGCGGAGAAGAGAAGAGAAGAGTGTCCCTCATTCAAGAAAGTAATACATTTACCAAAACTCAAACTCTAGCTTCAGTATTGAAACGTGCCACTAGGTGTCAGTACTATTCCACGATTCAGAAAAATAACCAGATGGACTGGTTTTGACATAACGGATAAAGAAAATCCACAATGAATCAATTAAAGTGTACAGGAGAAGTAGAGCACCAAAGGTAAAGTTTAGAATAGAATAGTCCCCACTTCCTTGGGGTGTGTTTTGTCACATTATATGTACTGAATGTATATACTGCATGTACATAGGTGAAATTTGACCTCTGCATTTACCCATCCTATAACAACTAGGAGCAGTGAGCAGCCATTCTGGCACTCGGGAAGCAATCAGGGATTAAGACTTAACACTCTCAGGGACACGCATCGACACATTGCTGGCCTGGCCTGACATCGTACCTGGAGAACCAGGGGCTCTGGCTCACCAGGCTCACTAACCACTCGGCGAAAAACGATAAAAACATTAATTTACACAATGATAGCTGTCAAACAAGTCTATGAAGTTTATCTATGAAACAAAACAAGGTTAATCTGCAACACAATTCTATACAAGGAGGAGGCGTGATGTCACGAGACATCACCATATATGGATCATAGTAAACTGCGACCTACGGTCACAATCAAAATGTCCTGTCAGAATCAACACCAGAACCACACAGTGCTACTGCATACCTGTGGCGGCGCTCAGGGGCTCCAGCGGGGAGGCGTCAGGAATGCTCCACAGCGACAGCCTGCCAGCCGAGTCTCCCTGAATCAGCAGCTTGTGGAAGGGCTCCCTCCGGCCATAGAAGAACCTCGTCACCGGGGGACAGATGAGGAGCTGGGGGGGGGGGGATGCGGGACACACACATGGGGTTACAAATAACACGTACTCGGTACCTCCGACAAGACTCTGGCCTGGACACCACCGGACTGAGAGCACCCCAAATTGTGAATTTCACTATTTTCCCAGGTACTGTAATGTGAATGTTTTTAAATCGGTTTGGCTCTCTCCTCCCTTAAGAGCTTGATATCGTTGCTGTTGGGCAGAAACCTAGATACGAATTCTAACTGTTGTTTTGTTCTCGTAAATGAATGCTCTACTACTTGATCATACTACAATGTCAAACAAATAAAAGTAGTAGATGCACAAGCTCGAAACGTGGCGCTTTGTAGATCTGTTACTTTTGAATTGGAATCCTGAAAAGTAACAGTTTGGGACAAACAAGGTTTCCACCCGACAGAGATGATATACTTTCTTGTGCGTGTAGCAGATCTACAAGCTCACAACACGCTGCTATACGTTGTGAGCTTGTAGATCAGGCCATTTCGGGAGCGTGATCCCGGTAAGATCCAGGTACATACAATCCCACACCCACACACTGCAGGGAGAATGAATCCCTGCAGGACAGCATCAACTGGGAAATTATTCTACAACTGGAAATATTTTCATGCTACTTTGAAATAGAAGTAGAACACTGCAATGTACATGTTCTTTGACTCGTTTTGTCACAGCGGGGCTGGGATTCAGGCACAGAGTGAAATTGAAAACATAGTACAGCAAAATGAAAAAGAGGAAAGAGCAAAAATCATGAAAGTAAAATTATAAAATCCTGGCATACAGATGTATCCACCGACAATGGCTACAACTATATATGTAAAGGGTGAGTTTCCCTTTGTGTGCTCGAGCAGTATCGCGGACAGTGAAATCAGTCCATTACAAAGAAAGGACCATTTGCAAATTCAAGATCTGTAGTTTCACTCTGTGATTGTTTAAACTCAGAGAGTGAAGGGTCGTCCACATCAAGAACAACTACTACTGTGTGGAAACGTGTTTGGGGAAACTCACCAGTCATACAAAAAGATGACATTAAATAAAGGAAGGCATAACAGGAGAGGAAAATGCTGACATGAAAAGACCAAAACCAGACAAACAAATGGCCAGGGAAATAAATTACTTCCGTCTAAAATTCTAAATATTGGCCAGCTGGCCAGCTATGTATATGGCAGGAAAGGTCTGGTTAAATGACCAAAGTTGGTGGTTACCAGTCGGTCAAAGATTCAGCAGCACTTCGTCAACCACTCTGATGATGTCAACCTTCTTTTTATTTCATGCATTTCTTCCCCCAAGGTTACGGCTTTTAATATAAATTATCTGGAAAAACTCTGGATATACACAGTTTGAACAAAAATTGCAGAGAGCTATACAACAATGTATAAATCAGGATTATATATATATATATATATATATGCCACATGCCTCTGATTTTGGTCTCCCATGATCAGTGTCCTCTCCTGCATTCTCTTCCTATACCAATCCCTAGTTCTGTCAATATCATTATCGTTTCCCTTCTGTAAAGCCTTATGATTAATCTGAGGGTCGGATTGTAATGGAGATGGATAGCGGGGTAGCATACTGGAGCTTTTGCTTTGTTGTCGTTTTGCTTTAAACAGGACTATCCACCCTAAAATAGAATTAACATGCTTTCTTATTGTCACATCTTCTATCCTAAATGTGAATTTGTGCAAATTACCCAAAGTTTTTAACATCAAAGATTACAATAGGGATATAAGTAAGTATAAGTAAGTAATCCTTGCAGAGACATGAGGGCAGGAGCCTGTTTCAATAGCGTGAGGCAGCTTGATGTACAAGTACACACCCCTTACTTAAAAAGAGCTAATTGTAACAAAGCTATGTAAAACTGAATGGGACCAGGGACAGATTCCGACTAAAGTCATGCACAAAGTGTATTGAACGTCCTATAGTCACACAGGAAGATCAGGTCAGGTCTATTTGAGGGTAGATTGTCCTTTCAGGGTCCTTGGGGATAACTACAGATGCGGCTGAACTTCCAAGACAGTGGGTGGGTGAGTAAGTGATCTGGAGAAATTGTCATGCTATGACAGGGGTTGCTACAAGTGCTGCTACTACTGTAGCAAATTACTGGATAAATTGATAACACTGACAGTACAGTCCACACAGTATGCATTTTACCACATTAAAATAATCCATACTCTCAATTAATTTGCTAGAGATATTACTTCAACACAATTTTAACCGAAAATACAAACGCAATACTTGTGCACAAGGATTCCCGAGTCCAGTAGTGTGCCTATAATCAAGTGTGCAATGCAATAGTTGTCATCTACAATGAAAGAAAACAATGTCAGGCATCTAAGGTTATTTTTTTCTTAGAAAGATATGGCTAAACAATGCCAATATTTCTTTCTGCTAGTTTGTTCATGAGCATCATGGATTCACAGTGATGGTAAGCAGTGGAACCTTTTTAACTGAGGCGTAGTGAAGCAGTGAATGGCGGCAGTGAAGGGTCAGTTATTTGCAAATCATCCTAATGGTACTTTCAGACGGGCATCGATTTACGCAGACGTGAGCCTGGATCAACAACAGGTCTGCTCCAGAGGGGAAGCAGGTGTAAAAACAAAATTCTCAACAGAATCCAGGTCTAGTCAGTCGCGGGTGTGTGCACCAAACGCGATCACGCGAGTTTTACTAATGAATTTCACGGGACCGCCCCACGTAAATATGCTTGCGTTGTTGCCCCTCAACGTCTCCGTGCGACGAAATTAATTAGTTGGCGCGTTAATCGCTGCCCATCTGAAATTACCTTAAGTATTGTAAGGATAATGCAAAGTGCCACCAAAAGAGCTTTTTTTCTGTGCTTTGTAAACACACACACACACACACACACACACACACACGCGCGCGCGCGCGCACAAGCGGGCACCAACAAACCAAATCACATCTTAAGTTGAGATGTGAATAAAAGGCTAAATATTAATGAAAATAACCTTTTTCTATTTTAAAGGCACACAAAAACAGAACTAGAGTGAAGAGGAGTGATTGTGAAACCAAACGAACCTGGGTCAACCAGCATTTGCAAAAACATTGCTTCTGTTTGTTTTAAAGTATTTTGAGTAGTTCGCATATTCATTTAGCTTATTTCTCCGTGCGACTATACGCGCTCAGGTGCGTACAACAGTGTTGCTTGCCATTTTCAATCCGCAACCCCGTGGTATGATGGAGCATAAATTTGCCATTATTGTACCCGACACGCACGTGATGCAGCAAACATAAACTACAACATGGCACTCCAGGCAACATAAAACAAATGTTGACAATTTATCAAATGCATTCTGACCCAGGTCTGATAGTCATATAGCGTGTACACCATTTTCTCTTTTCAAAAGGATATCGATAACTGATGCCACTTTGGCTGCACACCAAAACAAATTGACGTACAATACTTCTTCTAATCAGATACTTGGCTAACAACGCATGCTAAAACTTTATCATAATCTCAATCTCCTTGGTTTGTCATGATCTCAGGGATTGGGGAGGAGGGTACAAAGCAGCTTGGGGACTTTGCATGCGTCTTCACAATGAAGACATTATGAGGGAGGAGAATGGTGCTTTCAGGAGCTGGAGTGGGAAATTTGTTTTAGTGGGAAAAGAGCATGGAACAGGGTGAACCAAAGAGAGTCTGGGATCCTGTCCGTCGGTTGGTCAGTCAGGCAGGAAGAGAGAAAGAACTTAAACGAGAGGAGCAAACAGAGTGAGATGCTAGCTCTTAGTCATTCACTCATTGGCCAGCCTTATACAGTAGGTCTGATTTATACTTGGTTGCACAGCAGAGTTGTGCATCCAAAATAACCGATCTACAAGCTAGCAGCTTATAAATAGACTGTTGTCAGTGAGCAACACCCACATGTGGCCAAGTATAATTCAGGCTTCAAATCTATCGATATATTTAAATGTTAAATCTAACTATCTATTTGACGTAGTGTCCCGATTCCTTTTACATTTTGTTCACGGAAATGGCTGTATCTCGGGTGTTTTCTTCCACTGTGTTTTCTCTGTGAGGCATGCCGTTTTCAAACGCCGATAACTCCAGAACTCAAGCTCCAAATGCTTTTTTCCCCTGGTGAACACAGCACACATGTCTGTGTTGACAATCGACCGGGAGAACGATAAAAATAAAATAAAAACGCTTAACGCAGCATGTCTTGAATAGGTATAAAGATACAACGAAAAAGCCTGGCGAACAGGGGGGGCTGGCAGTTAATGCATTATGCGAAAATAATGCATGGCACATTAGAATAGGCATGTTTTAATGACCAGGCCAGTGGCACCTCAATGAATTAGACTTTTATTGGATACGACGATGTCTTCTGCTTCATAATTTGTATACTTCATCATACGCCTATGACTCTCGAAGATATATATATATATTTTTTTTTATATTTTTAAGTAATTAAGACTTTATCCTTAATAGCTTCCCGAGGGGCGTGTCAGTCCCGCTTTAATGTTACTGTAATGACAGAGCCAAAGAGTGAATGTCAGAGTTTTCAATGAGAGCACCCTCAACTGGTTGGAGTGTGCTCTTCTCTTCCCGAGTTGTCACTTTCTGGCAAAGCTGTAAATCTAAGAAGGAAATATATGTATACATTTATAACAAAACCTGTATAATTCTTATTTTAAAGATATTCCATTTGAATGTATTTTTGTAATATACAGTGTATATATATTTATTATTATTTCCCATGTCTATATCATCCCATCTAATCTCTCTCAAAAGAGATTAAATACAACAAAATATGGGAAACAGACACTGTTCTGTCAATGGAGCCTCAACTCCAGTCATAATTTTTGCATACGCTCCTAGTGAGCATACCGTAATATATATTTGTTTTCATCATACAAAACCAACCAATCTTTCGCACAATTTAACCATTTAATCCACGTTTTGAAAATAACATATTCAATATGTAGTTAAGTTACAGCCGAGGCCCAGAAAGTGAAAACTCCTCTCTACTTCCTGCCAGTGGTCTGTGTGTTTTTGTTTGCTTTCTTTGGGGCTTACTGGCGCCTCTAGAGGCTGGTGGTGGTATAGCAGCTCGGGGTTGTACAGCTCCAAGTCGCACCCGCTGGCAGGGAGGCACATGACCTCCTCCTGCTCACCGCCTAGCCCCTCCCACTGGGAGGAGGGCTTTAGGGGAGGCACGAAGGAGGTGTGGGGGGGCGGGGAGCATCAGCGTTCAAAACAAAAACGTTAAATGAAACAAAAACAGACAAATTAACACCAAAACAGACAATAAATTAATCCACGGATAAGAATTACACAAACTACGACTTCTGAAATCAAATCACATAAGCACAAAACAATGAGATTAAGCTTCAGACACACGGACAGGCACAAGACTAATGTATCGACTGTCCTACGGGCATTTGGCCCCGTCTTGCCTGAAAGCACCCACCCCACCCCCCCATATCACATAACTCTCCAGTGTTTTGTCCCACCTTGTTCTCAGATAGTGGTATAGATTAGAATGGTCACATAAAATAAAAACTGGCCAGCCTATTTTCAGCTCATATGACCTAGATATAGTACATTTACACAACAATAATGTTTGGAGTATAATATATTTAAAAAAAGATAACTGGCCTCATCCATGTGTATGAAGCCAATCCAGTTCTGTGTCAACATTGTTGGGGGATGTTTTCTGAAGACTGGGACCAAAGCCCATCATTTAACTTTGTTATAACATGTACATTACTTTTTATGCTGGTAAGAATATATAAAAGAAAATCACCAGGGCTTCTAAAATTACACATCAAATTTGGTGAAGGAAGGGTTAATTTGCTGCAATTTGTATTAGTTCCCCTGCCCCCATTCCAGCATATGCTTAGGTACTTTGCAGAGTTTGAGATCAGTGAACGCGTCACACATTCTTGGTCTGCGTAATCATCGAAATTAACAAAAATATGATTATGTATCCCCCCCCTCCCCCCCAACAATTGTGAAGCTTTAATTGCTTTTGAAATGTTTGATTTGCTCTTCAGTCAAAAAGCAACATCATAGTTACAGAATACAGACAACATCTACAGTCTTCGGATTAACCTTATAATAGGACGACTTTCACCCATTTTCAACCTATCTTTATAGAACTGGTCCCCCACTAATACTCATTACAATGTGGTACCATTCTTGTCTACTCTGTGTCTCTGTGGACGGTGTTCAGAATCCCACCTACCAGTGACTTCATTGATTGGGAATCCAAGCTCGTAGAACCGGCAGGATCTTTATTCCTGGTTAGCGAGTTAGCATGCTCAAGGGTGGGAAACTCACTCCAGAGGGCCACATTACTGTCGTAGCAAAAATAGCCGATCTACAAGCTTAAAACGCATTTGAGCTTGTAGATCAGCTATTTTTGCTATATTTGAATTGAAATCCTGAATATCTTTTTTGCTATTTTTTTATTGGAATCCTGAAATGTGACACTCTCTTTTGTTCCATTTCAAATGCATTTAGTTATAGTTATGTTAATGTTTATGAGCTAAATAGAAATACATAAGGCATAAGAAAAGAGAACAACATTTTAATACTAGTAATTAGCTGAAATCAACACTGCGCAAAAAACAAGGTTTACAGTTATGTAAATGTAAATGAGACGTTATTTCAATACATCAGTATTGTGTGGGCCACATTAAGAGATGGTAGGGGCCGCATGTGGCTCCCGGGCCACCAGGTGCCCATCATGTATGCTATAATAGAAGCCATTGTTCCCATGTTAATAAAAATCTAAATACAATTTAATAAAAAACTGCCTAATGATGATGTCACTGGTACTGGTAGGCGGTTTTCTGAAGTGTCCACACACGGACCCAGAAAATTATTTTAAATAGTTTTATCATGAACATTATTAGTGAGGACAAATGATATGAAGATGGGTTGAAAATGGGTGGAGTCGTATCTTATTTATTAAGATTAGGTATTAGATAGTAGGGTTTGGATCAGAGACGGGTCTATGTGTGACACACTGACAGACAGAGACAGGAGAGAGGCTAACCTGTTTGTCAGAGCGGTCTGCAATGCTGTACACCAGCGGAGGAATGGAGCCTTCCTTGGTCTTCCCAACATCACTACGGAAATGCTCACTGGCAGGCAGACAGCTGGAACACACACACACACACACACACACACACACACACACGCACACACACAATGTTTCTGTCAGCCAGACATCTCTCATCTCTCTATATTCTACCTTTATATGGGTTTTTTTTAAGCTCAGCGTGAAGCGACACATTTTGGGCTTGTACATCTGTTACTCACAGTATGACGTTGAAGTTGAAACCTTAAAAAGTAACAGCTTTGGACATGGTTTCCACCTGACAGAGACGTTATGTTTCTATTGCTATACGTTTTAGCACAGCAATTTTTTTAACAGAAAAGGTTGCAAAACTCTAAAATACTTTAAGATGACCAATGTTTCGACAATAATGCCTTCTTCAGGGTACGAGGGTTAGTATTGGTCATCTTAAAATGAAGTATTTGCATCGTGCGACCTCTGATCTTTTCTGTTCAAAGTTTGTCTCCCGTGGTCAGCACCTACCCACTGTTGGTGTGCGCTCTTAACGCTTTGTTATAAATGCCATTCATTAGACCATATTTTTTCACTGGTCCTAAAGTCTGAGTTGTACTTAGTATGACCTCACAATGAGTGTTGCTCATCAATGTTGTGAGCTTGTAGATCGGCTATCTTTGCCAAATGTTCACCCATTATTATTATTATTATTATTATGATGCCAGAATTCATGTGGTCGAATGAACAGTGCTTACCTGGCAGGTAGTTTGTAGATGTAACTACAGCCGTCTTCGGTCCAGATGATGACTTTGTCAGCAGCGATGAACTCCCCTCCGGTCCAAGCCTGATCGTTCTCACTGGGAACTGAGCACAGCAGGGAGTAGTCCCCTGCGTCAAACACCTAGAGCGACACACACAGAGATACAGATAACAATTATCCTTATCGCCCCGAAGGATATTAGTCTTCAGTCTGTTCCAAAAGTAACAAAATAACACATAAAGCACAAAACAACATTTTGCCAAGTCAATACATATATGACGTCGTCAATGTCGTGAAATTGTCAATAAATTTAGTCATAGTTTTAGTCATCGTAGCTTATTTAGTTTTTTTTTTGGTTTTCCTCAGTGAAAAAAAAGGTAGTCGACGAACACTTTTCATCATAGTTTCAGTGGAGGAAATCAACAGTAGGCTTTTTACCCTCCAGTATTTTGAGCAGACGACCAGCAGGCTGCTCTGGGTGAAGGTGCAAAAGGAGATGCTCTGGCATCCCTGACAGTAGATGGGCTTCGACTCCTCCTCAAACACTGGGTCTAAATCCTGAGACGGAACCCAAGGAGAGAGAGGAGATATTAGATTAGAATCAATTACCCCTTGGGATGTATAATTATCAATGTATCATACCGTTTACTGTATGCAAATTACATTATTATATGCCCAACCTGCATCTTGCTGACCTCAGCAGTCACGATCCACACCTTCAGAATCCCAGTTACTGACACTGCAACTACTGTGTCCTCTGTAAGGACAGACAGAGACAGACACACAGAGAAAGAGAGCCACACACACAGACACACAGATGAATGGGGGATATACAAAGAGACAGACATAGAAATGGTCTGTATGTCAGCAACACAGATTTTAGCCGTTTGCTTCGCAATTCGTTTTACTGGTTTTATGACTGGCTGGTTAGCTGCCTGACTGACGCCATAGTTACTATGTTGTCTATTAAGGGTCACCCACTTCCTGGACCCCAGGAAGAATAGTCTCCACTACGGTGTAGACTAATGGGGATCCTTAATAAAGTAAACTAAACCCACACCATGATAACTAAATTAAATTATAACTATAGTGATTGAGCATCCACTTCACACTGATGAATAATAACATTCTACAAACATGTTGAGTGATGTGCCGAGCATGACGCCCTGTAAATTCTGATGGATTTTGAAAGGCTGTCTGTGTTTATTGAATCGTGCTGAAAGCGATCCTGATTCCCGGCATATCGTTCACCACTGTCGTCATTACCGTTGCGGACTCCACCATCCACTTGAGGTAGGATGATTTTCAAAACCATTTGTAGTTATCGGCTTCATAACGCAAGTCGGTCCACGGAAAAATGTGACGCAAGACTTGCATCTCTGAGATACATACTGTACACAGTAAAGTCCGTCAGTGTTACCTTCACTCTCCGAGTTATAATTACACATCGATATATTAACCCGCCTTCTAACTTTTAACCACTTTAACCATTATTTTAAACTATTTAACTATACTAAATCATGAATATTGTACATCTTTCCATTTGCCTGTCGGTTTTGTCTGTCTGTCTGTCTGTCTGTCTTACCCTGTGTGCGGTGAGACCTGATGATGCTCATGGAACTGATCCAGTCAGGCGCTATCTTGGACACCAGGGAGTAGAGGACCTCCAGGCTGGTGGCGTCCACCACGAGGATTTCTGGGTAGTGTCCGTTGCACAGCAGGCGCCCTTCACGCTCAGTGCCAATGGTGAAGTGATAAAACTGGACAGCGAGAGATGGGAGACACGAGGAAGGGGTGGAAAAGAATAGGGAAGAGGAAAACATTCAAGCAGGTGTTGAGAGGGGAGATATACATTTTCATGCAACAATGTATATGTTGTTGTTCATCCCCTTCCCCTTTCAAAGCCCTGTAATTTCAATCATAGCGACTACTACTGTACATTTGTGTGTGTACATTACAAAAGGTAAACAGTAAAATGTTTGTACCTGTATGGTGGTGTGAGCACAGGCCAGTTTTGTGAACTCAATACAGCGTCCATCATTCACATCCCAGAGGCACATCTCTCTACAAACACACATGGACAAATAAGACTGATTTATATTGATGCCATTTTTTTTATTGATGAAAAGACAGACAAAAAAAAAGTACAAAAAAATACAAAAAAAGAAAAAAATGAGAAAGACAAAAACAAGGCCGCATTTTTTATATTACAAGATACATTCATTGAAATCGTCATGCATTATCGCTAGGCTGAGAGAAGAGATCCCACTTTTTATAGAACTTATCCTCTTGTAGTCTAAGTTTGATGCCATTTTTTGACAGTATGAATTCTTGACAGTATGCTCAGCAATGTATCAATCTGAAACGTAAATACGTTTCAGATTGAAGAACGTTTCATTTATACGCAAAACAAATGGGGGGGGGGGGAACAAAACAAAACCTTTTTGATAGATAAAGTTATGGATATAATTGAACTTCCATAACAAGCAAACAATTAAACATAATATACACACACATGAATTTAACTGAACTTTGATTAATTTAACCATTAAAGCCCTATTAATAAAGCAGCACTTACCCACTCTCTGAAGCACTGACAATATAGTGCTTGTCACTGCAGGCGCTGGCCTTGGACAGACAGGTGATAGAAGCCGTGTGACCAAACAACATGGCCCGCGGACAGATCTGGACAGAAGGACATTGATATTATTATTAGATGTAGCAGTATAACTAACAAGGGGTGTAACGGTCATGTACCAGTACACATCTTCCTATGAGACATCTTGTGTGTAATGTTGCCCTGGAGGAGGCGCTACAGAAAATACCATGGGGTCACACGGGGTCAATGGTTATAGTAAAGATGGATCATTTAGGAAGATCCTTGTGCTAAGTAGAAGTAGGTCGGGAGTGGCTTATTGTCTGCATCAGCCGGTCCCCGAAACAACGCTGAGTTGGCTTATTGTCTGCTTCAGCCGGTAACATGTGGGAGTCTGTCCCCATAACTAGATTTGCTCCTGATTTGTGTCCCTGAAAAAAGCCATTTTAGTATAAAGATCATGGGAATATTCTGTGGCTTGTCACGATCGAATATTTAGTTCAGTGACCATGGGGCTAAAGAATAGTTCAGAAGCTGTGTTTATGTGCACTCTTCCATTGGAATTACTAGACTCCAACCTGCTTCCACTCACTAAAAAGGCATCCACCTACTTCAATCAGATACAGGAAGTATACCGGATTTTTGTCTTGTGTCACAGTCAAATTCCAATACCCCAACTTCCACACTCGCTCACTCCACTCACATCCCCAACTCACGCATTAGTCGCGCCTCCGAGGGAGGAGAGGATTATATGCAAGATGCATATGCATGGACTGCAACAGCCACATTCCAAATTCCTCACTCGCTACTCCTGCATGTCATGTCGTACATTAGATGCTGTATTTATCATAGGACTACAGTAGATCATGAGCTGTTTAACATCCATTCTCGCACAACAAACAGCATGATTGTAAAAATGAAAGTCAACCCATTATTTAATTTTTTGGTTCAGTAGTTTTGCTCACTGTTATTCTGACACACACATTCAGACACGTTAGGTTTAAATTTTAGGTTATGAGCATGCAGAACGCGGCTCTAAAACGTCCCTTTGAAGTCTGCAACACGGCAATGCTGTTTTTTTTGTTTAGACCAGATAGGCAGACAACACTTTCGGCGAGAGTACGGGAACAGGCTTCAATGTAGTTATTAGTCACAGGCTCTAGTTAATACTTTTCATTGGCTAAATATTAATAACACCCACAGAGAGACTTAACCACTTGAAATGACAAAAAGATGCAATATGGATTGGAGATACAAGGTTTCTGCCCGACACCCAATATCTTGTTTGGGATCAAATTGGTGAAGACACTTACTGACCAAAAATGAGATTGGAGAGAAAATGTGACTCATCATCATGGAAATTGTTCTTCACCTCTAGTTCCGGAGTCATGTCCCACAGACAGATCTGTCCATCATGGCAGCCGGTGATGATGGTACTGAAGTCGTCCATGACCAGCAGGCTGCTGATGCAGTGGGTTGGGGCCGTGCGACCCCAGAGCACTATGGGTAGCACCAGACTGTTCCCCGCCATTATGGTGATCTGTCCAGACAGATAGAGAGAGAGAGAGAGAGAGAGAGAGAGAAAAGGAAAGTGAGTTAATTGACATTCGCACGATTGAGCTTTTATGTACTGTAGACAGCATCTTTTAAACCATTAAGACCTTATTCTACATAATGTCTTCTAAATCCTATAATCATTTTCTGAAATGTATGTTGCTATATCAGTGGTCCTCAAACATTTTCATGTCGAGGCTGACCCCCAAAATGATATGTATTTAGCCGTAGACCCCCCCCCCCCTCCAACCTGCACATCAGGAGCAATTCAGCGCATTACTCAAGGACACTTGAGCTCTACCTCCACTACAAGCTCATAGTGCAGCACGAAGTAACATAGCTATATAGTAAAATAGCATAGCTAGCATAAACATTAAGAAAAGGGTACAGCTGAGCATTACCCATTACTATAAGTCTTTACACTTGCTTAAACGCAGTAAATGACTTAGCCCTAGAACGGCTCTTGTTACATACAGTAAGTACAGTATTTCACATACAGAGCCATAGAACACCCAGGTTCATTTCTGTTCGGGTTCAAAACGGGCGGCCTAAATGTGATAAATGCTCCGTTTGTACTCACCCATTAAATAATTCCAAAGACGTGGAGTGAAAAAAGGTCCTCTAGTTTTATATCCATGTGAAAGTTCTGGCACAAAACGCGTATTTAGTGAATTATCTCCACTTTTTCAAGAGATGCACACGGACGCCTTTCTCTCCGGCGAGGGGGGGCCGGAAAGATCGATGAACTGATTTTACAAATACGTCCTGTTTACCGCAGACGTCATCACCAATTGACCAGGGAAACACAAAAGTTTGCAGTCACACAATTGGCAGGTGCTTTGCGATAGGTGCTGGGTAATTAATCACACCACCTGCCAATTGTGTGACTGCAAACTTTTGTGTTTCCCTGGTCAATTGGTGATGACGTCTGCGGTAAACAGGACGTATTTGTATCGATCTTTCCGGCCCCCCCTCGCCGGAGAGAAAGGCGTCCGTGTGCAGAACTTTCACATGGATATAAAACTAGAGGACCATATTTCACTCCACGTCTTTGGAATTATTTAATGGGTGAGTACAAACGGAGCATTTATCACATTTATGCCGCAAATTTTCATATCTACAAGGATCTGGTGCAAGCGATCTATGCCTGAGATACATGAAAATTTACGAAGTATAATTAAATGATCACAGGCATTCTAGGTCTATAAATCACTCATCAGCAGATCTACAAACACACGTTGACCCCTTTTCCACCGGTTGGTTCCCAATGGGAACCGGTTCAGTTCTTTTTGTTTTTTAGTCCATGAGCCAGAGCTCCAAAATTGGTGGGCAAACTATACCCTATATTAAATTGTTTATAGGATCAATACAAGTAAATTAATACATGATAACCCTTCCACAGTAGTATCTTTTTCATATTTTTTATTATTTTGCATATTTTCCTACATAATGCCTCATTTGCATATTTAAAAATGTAAAATTTGTAATACAATAAATCATTGTCTTCGTGTAAGTACTCAATTGGGGAAGTTTAATGGTGATAAGAATCTAATATAGGTATGGTTTTGCACACTCGAAATTAACGTTTCAATTTCAAAGACCAACTCTCAGGTTCATGATTATAATACTAGACAATCTGACAATATTCATCCTCCCTTCAGAGGTTCTTTACTCTGGAATTCACACATACTTATTGCCAACTCCGCATCTTCACTCTGTAACTTTAAACATAGATTGAGGGCCAGCCTCTTGAAGTTACCCTCTCCAATTTAACGTAATGTAGCGCATACACGCTCGCACGCACACTTCACAAGTGTAAATAATGTATTTATTGTTTTTGTTTTTGTTATTTTCCATACCTATGTTTGATTACTTTGTCTTAATATTACTATTTGTTAAATTGTATATTAACTTTGGTGAGAACCACATATAAGCCCTCCCTGGGTTTCTTTTCTCACCTGCACACACTTCTTTTATTGATGTTACCTTTTTGTACTGTTTTTATTGTGCAAAATAAAATAAACTAAAAAAAATAATATTGGAGCTCTGGCTCATGGACTAAAAACCAAAAAGAACTGAACCGGTTCCCACTGGGAACCAACCGGTGGAAAAGGGGCCGTTGTGCCATGTCCTGCTGCCTCCTGCATTATGTGCAGGTGGTATGTAGGACCACTGAGTGATTTCCAATTCCAACAAGCACTTCCAAACTCTTAACACTTACAAAAATAATCAACTGCACAGAATATATTGACAAAAAAAGTAGCTCACGAGTTATAACATTTTTATAAAACAAAAACTTGCAGAAACAGAGAGGATAATCCAAGCTTTCCGTACAGCTGCAATGTTGGTGAGTTTAACGTTGTTTAATGCAATCAGAGCTGACTTTTCTGTTTGGATGTATGGACTGTCAAGCGTTGGTATTCTCTATTCAGAATTTCAGACTGCAGCCATCTTGCCAGCAAGGTGATACCTAGGTGACACTTCCCATAGAGAGCCCATTCATCCAAATAGAAAAGTCTCTCTAATTATATTAAAAGCCGTCAAAATCACCAACATTGCAGCTGCAGGGAAAGCTTGAATTATCCTCTTTCAATCTGTAAAGTTTTTGTTTAATAAAACATTTTATGAGCTACTTCCTGTCAAGAAATTGATGAGGATAATTCAAGCTTTCCCTACTGTACAGCTGCAATGTTGGTGATTTTGACGTTGTTTAATATAATTAGAGAGGACTTTTCTGTTTGGATGAATGGGCTGTCTATGGGAAGTGTCACCTAGGTATCACCTTGCTGGCAAGATGGCTGCGGTCTGAATAAAGAGAATTGCAACCCTAGATGCCTGATAGGAAAAATAGTATTAAGCATTCCTTTTCCCCAGTATCTCATCTACCGTAGATGCTCCCACACACAGAGACACTGAGACAGATAAAAATTAAATAACTAACAACCAGTAGAATGAATCCTCATTTATCCATTTGTGTCTCAGAGCATACAAATGTAACCAAATAATTGTGTTACGGTACATTTGTACAGTCTGGGTTAAATTGTACTAGATAGTACTTAGATAAGATTGTGCTACAGTGCATCCTGTAAGATTAATTAGCACTGGCACAAGCAACATGCTGACTGTTTAATCAGTCTTTCTGCTGAGGTCCAGCTGCTGAAGTGACATACTGACACAATCAGATATTGATTGTACCTTATTTGAGGACCATATGGTGACATGGGGGATGGGTCGGGAAGACCTGGGACCCTACCTCCATGAAAATGTATTTTCCAAGGGGCCTATAGTGAGTCAGTCCAACTAAAGAGGCTCCTACAGTATGTCGGCCTAACACACACAGCCATGCACCATTCAAATGTTAACCACTGCATTGTGTTGCATTATTGGCTTATTAGTTAAGGTTATTTTAGACAGGGTGTTACATCAAACATCAGTGATTCTCATAGTGGGGTCCGACCCCCAGGGGTCCCCAGACTCCCCACCAAGATGAACAACAGTTTACACTTATGCCTTGTGCGTTTTATCTTTTCGAAAATAGCAGGTCCACAAGTTCACTAACGTGATGTGAGTGTGAGCTCAATGGGGAGATATTTAGACACATGTTGATAAATATTATCCTATGGGGGGCCCTGGCATACACTCTTTTCAAATGGGGGTCCACGGCCACATAACATGGATTTTTTTTGGGGGGAGGGGGAAGAAAGCCTTACCAAGCTGTCATACATGACTGGTCAGGTCACACTGGTGGTCCAGCCGCGCCAGCCAAGGAGGCTAGCGAAGCTAACGCTATTCAGGGCTAAGGTTTCTTGTTTCAAATTCAAACCATACGTTAATAATAATCAACAACGCAACCGCTTGGATTAATTGAATAAATGCGTTTTTACGTTTGATGTTTGCACCCAAATGAACAGTCTGGAGAAGAGAGGATGCGCTATTGAAGTGGTCAAAACGTTGGACCTTTAAATAATACACCTGCAATGTCGAGGCTTCGGAGGTTAGCAAATACAACAAAAACACCAAATACTACTAGTAGTGAATAGAGGATGGATATTACCAGGTGTTGACGAGGGTCTACTGAAACATATTCCTATATTGTTGTCTTGAAGAAGTGGGGTTCGTTCAGTGCCGTATTTACTCTGTGGCGTTGGAATAATAATCCTGTCCTGATAATGGAGTTTGTGACAGAACATCTGGTCAGCTGATCAGAGCTGGTCAGCTGATCACAAGCAGTGTTGCCAGGTCTATGAAAAGAAAAAGCCCAAAAGAAGCGACTCGGCAGGAGCCCTTTATACATACATTTTGTTTTGATAAAATCAAATAAGAATCTTGAAGAAAATGGCGAATATGTTCGAAACACAAATTATATCTTGTATCTTGTCCCTGCCATGCCATAACATATTTTCAGAAGGGGGGTGGGGGGTCTGCAGACAGATGCATTAATTTGCTGAATGTTTGAGAACCACTGATATAGAACAACATTTAGGAATATAACTTTGGATTAAACAAGCCCAAGGAAAAAAACCTGCACCTGCCGATATTTCAAGCAAAACACCAAAACCAAAGTCACGTATAATAAGAGGAATGGCAACCCGGCTGCAAGACATACCGGTACGCAGGGTGTTTGCTTTTACCTGATATCACAAGGGGAAGGCAGACACACAAAACATCTCCCAGAAATAGCATTTATTTTCTATCATTATCATTCATCATCATATCATAATGTGTTTTACAATTTATAGTTATATTCCGGACTACACGTGACGTGACCGTTCCGTATGATTCCGTATGACAAAGAGCCTGAATATTACCAGTGGCAGTTATAAAGGAGAGTAGGAGACTAAGGTAAAAATACCCATGCTCACATAAAAACCAGGGCATCTACAGTTGGAAACCACAAGAGGGCAGCAGAGATCTAATCGGCGTGTTGTGTGTTTTCAACCTGTTCATACTCAGACCATAGACATAGAGCATAGACCATCTTTTGAGTGGTGCAACCACTCCAAGGAACAGCAATGTCCCTATGTCCACGTACCTGTCTGTACCTTCCATAGACTGTAAAAAAATATCTGTCCCCCTATGTTTAGAGTACCAGTAGGGGCAAATGTGGCGCTGTTGTGCTAGAAACAGAGAGAGATAGTGTTGCACTGTTGCCTGCTAATTACAGAGAGGGGGGGGAGGTGTCTGCTAAATGCTAATCCCATTATCCCCCCACACAGTAACTGTCATTTCTCGACCGTTTCGGACGCGGGACGGCTCGCCGGAACTGGGGCGGCACCCTGGACGCGTTCCTATGTGGGTCTGGAAGTTCCGGGGACCCACTGGGGACCCCCTCAGAGTTGCAAGACACAGGTGAGATTTTTTCAAATTAGCTCCCTTTCTTGTCCAGGGGGGTTACTTTGGCAAGTTTGAAGTTTGGCTTTTGTCTGGTTATGTTACGTGAATTCATGCAATTCAATCAAGCAGGCCTTTTGGCATGGGAAACATATATTTGCATTGTGTGAAATAAAACAATCAGTCAATCAATTGCAACTTTGCAATACGATATATGTTGTTGTTGTTTTAAGAAACAAACATAAAAATCGTTGACAGATATTGGTAGGCTATATATTTTCGACCCTCTGCCTCTCTATTGCCCAGTCCTTTAGGTTTTTTTTCAGTCTCAGTGATGGAAAAAGTAGGCTACTCACATTTTTAAAGTAAAAGTATCAAGATACCTATACCCTATTCGCCTGAATCAGGGACTAGATTATTTGACATGCAATGTTCTTTTTCCACAAATGAGCTCATCTTGAACTATATTCGGGACAAGAAAGAAGTTAGAAATAGAAAGTAATCAAAATGTACTTAAAAGTAAAAGTACCGGTAGCCTACTCAATCATTATGCTGAATGAAGTTCACAGTTGAGTGTACGGCGGCTGGGATGAGGATCAGCATCTTCAAATCTGAGGTCATGGTTCTCTTCTCAGCAGGAAACCGATGGATTGTACAGTCCAAGTAGTAGGGAATGAGACATTACCCCAGGTGAAGGAGAGCAACATTAGTAACTTCCTTCCGAGGCGTTCCAAGGCCAGTGAGTCGATGTGATCCCTCCATCTGCGCCTTGGGCTGCCCCGGTGTCTCCTCCCAGTGGGACACACCAAAAGCTGGACATTAAAAAAATCACACCTGTGTGAAGTGTGTGTGTGAAGTTATCATCATACGTCATCGACTTCATCTCATTCTGGCCAATCACAATTTGCGTCGTCACTTAAATTGTGTTTAGTACACACTTTTGCCTTCAATGTTTGTGTTTACACAGACTCTCAAAGCTGGACATAGGAGGGGCTATAGTGCCCCTCAAGAATTGCTAACCATACATTTGAAATGATCCTCAGACAAAATGGGGCTGTGTGAAACACACCGATATGCACATGACCTCTCCTTCAGAAGCAGTACATGATGTGTTTACAGTAGAGAGAGTGTATGGAGGGGATTGCTACACAGTGAGGTCATCTGTGACAGGCCCATACAGGACACAGATGCAGACAGAAAACCCCTGGTCAACTGTTTCAGCTGCAGCTAGACTATCATTTTGTTTGCGCAATCGTGTGTGTATGCATGCGAGCATGTGCATGTTTGTGCAGTATGTATCCAGTCATTAGATGTCTGTGGAGTTTATTCCAAACACATTTGGCACACTCATACATTCAGCACATCTGTTGTTGTTGTTGTTGTTGAAGTAAGCAAAACTGTATTTAAAAAAAGTATTAAAAAGCGATTCGAACAAAACCTCTTAACACTTGAGTGTCTGTGATCGAAGTTGGTACTTTGGACTTTATTATATATTATATAAATAGTAGAGTTGTCCCGATAAAAAAGTAGTACGAGTATTTAAATTTTTATTAAACCGAGTACCGAGTACCGATATGAGTACTTTTTATTTTTGTTGAGTAACCACTTATTTTACCCCTTTTTTCTCATATATGCAAATGGAACTCCGATCTACACTAGTCAGTTGTCATTTATGCTTGTAGATCGGCTGTTTTTGGCGATTTGCTGCAGTGTTGGGTCAGACTTGCTCCCGTTGCATTCGTTCAGAATAGTGTCAATTGGATGTTTTGGTCCCCGGTCAAAGTATCGGGGCCAGTTCCGAGTAGCCGATACCAGTATCGGTATCGGAACAACTCTAATAAATAGTTGTTTCATAGCATCAATGTTCATCGTTTCACTTGCAGTGGATTAAGACCAACATTTATGAGGACACACACACACACACACACACACACACACACACTTTTCTCACTCATACAAACAAATGTGTCTCTTATTCACTCTTATTCTCTCTCACACACATACTCTCTCTCATTATCGTTCTGTCTTGCAGCCTCACAAACATCACTTAACACCCTTCTGCTGTGTCCGGTTGCCATGGCAATTGTGATGACATAACAACGGTGCTCTCCCTAACAGTGACTGGTGTGTATTACTGCCTTGCTTTACACCTCAGAGACACTTTATTGTCCACAATGACGTTGCCATGTCAGTGGTGATAAAATAGTAGGCATATAATGTGGAATGGGTGCATATACATACAGTAGCAGCACTCTCAAACGGTGGAACATTGCAAATTATGCTTTTAGGATGTGGCAGAAATTGCAGAATACTGGAATGCTGATTTGTGATCTCTCACAAATATACGAGTAAGACGCGCAAACGCGGGAAGCGAACGCAGCTCGTACATATTTGGGTTTTGGACGTATAGCTGCTTTGGGGACTCCTTATATGGTGCCCCTTTTGTGCCCATATATGGAGCTGAGTGGACCTGGCCCCTTTTGTGCCCATATATGGAGCTGAGTGATTGCTGATGCAACACACTCCATATTTGGATAGCGGGACAGACACACAGACAGACAGACACACACACAGACAGACAGACATGATCTGCTAGGTCTCATAGTAAGTGCTCACTGCGTTCGCAATTATACATATAACCATGGTAAGAAACAGGAGGCAAATGTTGGCATGTGTGTGGTGGAATCTACTCAAGTACTGTTACTACTTAAGTACAATTTTGAAGTATTTTTATACATTTTGAAATGGGACATTCTGCGCAATGACTACTTTTATGTTTGTACTTTAAGTACGTTTTGTTTTTCTACATTGTGGTATTGATACTTTAACTTAAGTAAAACATCTCAGTGCTTCTTCTAGCAGTTCTTCTATTTTCTCCTGCAGGCCAAGGATTTGGCATAATACCCAAATTAAAATGTATTATTTATATTATTAGCCATTCGTACTCCTCTGAATTATTTTTATATTGTTTGTGATTTTTAGGATATTGTTTATGTTCTTCTCATTCATGTGCTATTTCTTACTACTTAGGATACTTACATTTACCCAACTGTGGTTTTTGCAGCAATTTCCTGAAGGATAAATCGTGCATCTTATGAGCATTGGCCTTAGGCTGGACAATATGTTATATCACATCACAATAAAATCCTGATTGCACATTGTTGTACATATTTCTTATAGAGCAGGGGTCCTTGGTGGGGGTCTGGGGACCCCCAGGGGTCCTTGAGTGTGGTCCAGGTGGTCCCCAGCAGCCAGCAAAATTATTTAATATAGCATCAAAATCAGTTACCACTTTACCCTATATACATCAGCTATTTGAAAATATCCATGTGATAGGCCTACGTTGTAAGCAGCTGCTAGTCTTGTATGGAGAAAATATGTTGCGGCCAAATACATTTCATTTGAGGATCCTTGAGATGAAAAGGTTTGAGAAAAACTGGTTTATCATTTCTGATCTTTGAGAGCGGGTGCATCTGCACGATATTCCCATGAAACCAGATTACCTTTGGAACACCTATTCCATATAGAGGGTATGCGCATGCATAAAGTGAGTAGCAAATCGAGTGGCAAAGTGCATGAGTAGCTAAGTGATTTTAATGTTGTTTATTGCAATTAGATGATCAGATTTCTGTTTGGATGTATGGGCTGGCAAGGCCAGAAACTCTATTATCTTCCTTATTGATCATTATTTTTGCATCTCAGTCTGTCTGCGGATTACAGTTCCTGTTCCCTATATATTTTGCATCTGAAATACCTCAGTACATTGCATTTTGTGTATTAGTTCGTGAGTTTTCCTTTTGTCCTTCCTGTAGGCCTGTTATACATGACTTGTATTCACCGGATTGGTATCCCTGTTGATTTGGACAATTTAAAAAGAGCATCTTTTGTATTGATAATAGTCATAGTCGTGCGCTCCATAGTGCATGTGGTAAAGTGCCTGACCAGTGACCACCAACACAGAGATTGTGGGTTTGAATCCACTGTGCTGCATCCAGCTTTGTCATACGTCTACTCTACACAAACACAATTTCCTGTTGAATGCAGGAAACAGTGACACAACTACCTTTCACATCTTTAATCTGCCTCACACCAGCGGAATGGAATTTAGATGCATGTAACCACTATGACACACACACACACACACACACACACACACACACACAGCACAACAGAAAGTAAGTAGGCACTCACTCTGACACTCAAGGCTACTCATGCATTCTTCCACCTGCAGTAAAGACAAACTTCTCAATAATTTAGCTACAGAACCTAATTTAAAAGTAGTCATTATGCATAATGGCCCATTTTATATCACTTTAAGACCCTCTTGAAGACCCAAGTATCGAAATGTATCGGACATTGTGCCTTGCTCAAAATCCACAAATTCAATAAATTCAAACTTGTAGGCTATATTTACAGTTTTACACTTGTAGTCTTGTAAAAATGTATTTACTGTCAGTTTTCACCACAGACTTGGACATTCACAAGCTGTCTGTTATATCTCTATATCCAGTTGTGATTAGACAGAAATTAAGTAGAGGGGAAGACTAAACATTTAAAAGTGTAAAAGTCACTCTGCACGCTTTCTAAAGCCAAAAACCGCTGGCCGAAACTTTTCAGTTTGCGTGGCAAATTGACCTAATCCCTGAATCTCTCCCCCTCCCACCCCCTCTCGCCCCCCGCCCCCCGTCCCCTCTCTCTCGACCTGTCCTCTCTCTCTCTCTCTCTCTCTCTCTCTCTCTCTCTCTCGACCTGTCTCACTCTCTCTGTCTGCCCATTCTCCTTTCTCCTCGCTCAGTGAATTGGAGCAAATCCTATTGTGATGCTAAAATGATTTCGGAAGAGAGGGAGGGAGAGAGAGAGAGAGAGAGAGAGAGAGAGAGAGGGGGTAACAGAAGTGAAGTGAAGTTGGGGTTTTGTTGAACGCCAGTAGTTAATGTATACTAATGTGTTATGTGTAGCCTACCTACTTTGGAACGCCGCGGGGCAACCAGCCCAGCCAAGCGCGGTGCACTTTGCAGCTAGCCGGCGGATCGTAAATCTCGTTTTAACACCAACAAGAAGGATATGAATCGCATTATTCTCGGATTATCCTCCTGCTCTCTTGTC
This sequence comes from Protomyctophum bolini, assembly GCF_963924005.1. Classification (NCBI taxonomy): domain Eukaryota; kingdom Metazoa; phylum Chordata; class Actinopteri; order Myctophiformes; family Myctophidae; genus Protomyctophum; species Protomyctophum bolini. Next base: position 16,827,617 of record NC_137883.1, on the reverse strand, counting down.
TCACTGTGTGGGGATTACAAAGCGACGGCGGAACCTCGGAAATCCTACATTACATGCCCGTAAAAAGTTTTTACAAGTTACGTCCGTAACTTATTTAAAACATTTTTTCTCCTCACTTCATGGATTGAGGAAGTCTCGACCCTGCCTGCTGCAGTTAGGGACCCGACGTTGAGCGCTCCCGTCCCCGGGCACGGGGCGGGGGATGGACCGGTGCAGCGGCGGCGGCACCTCGGTGCTCCTCCGGACAGATGGGTCGGGGATGGATCTGGATGACGATGACCCCGGCCCGGCGACGGCCAGCTCGGCGGTGGTGCTCCGGACAGACGGCTCCGTGTTGGTCGAAGCCCGGCTGCAGGGCGGAGCCCCCTGGGGCTTCACCCTGAAAGGGGGTCTGGAGCACGGAGAGCCGCTGATCATCTCCAAGGTAAGAAGAGACAGACGAACAGGTGGAGGAATATAGTTGAAAAGTTACAGTTGACAATTGACACTGTCAGGCCTATCACTCTCACGAGACACTACTGTGACTGTCTGTAATTATTTAACAAAAAACATGATTATTTGTCTCCAAGATGGACCTATATAGTGACATTTTTGTATTGGCCTTTGGTCAGCCAGGAGGTATAGGTTACCACCAGCTCTCCTTAAAGTAGCCTACCAGTCAAATAGTTACATTTTGGAACACATAAATATTAGGTGGGATACAGCCTACATAGGCTATAAGTGGAAAATATGAATTTGTCATATGAAAAGTGTGTGTATTATGAAAATCTGTGCAGCCTATTCTTCCTGTGTTGCCACTGTAACTTATGAGTGTGCACTCAAATATTCCTTATTGAGAGGGAGACCGTGTAGGACAGACAGTAAGGAAAGCTGAGAGGGAGACTGCCAAGGAAAGAGAGACAGTGCAGGAGAGACAAACAGTATAGAAAACTGTGAGGGAGACATAGTAGGAGGACAGACAGACAGACAGACAGACAGACAGACAGTAGGACTATAGGAAAGCTGAGAGAGACAGTGTAGGACTATAGGAGAGACAGACAGTATAGAAAGCGGAGGGATATGGAGACATTGTAGGAGAGACAGAAAGACGGACAGTGGGAAAGATGAGAGAGACATACATAGGAAAGACAGACAGTAGGGAAGCTGCAGACAGACAGTGTAGGAGAGACTTTGACATTGATTTGAGCCTTCAACATCACAGTGCACGGGTGCAAATCTATCATGCTTGCCTTGAACCTTAAACCTCACACTTCATTACTGTGCAGTGTTTTCTGATCTTTCCAGTTAAGCCCATATCAGGTGGTGTTGCCTGAGGGGTTTCCCACCTCGATCTCTCCCTCCACACAAAAATTGCTTGCTCAGGATGGGACAATATCGGGTCTCTGCTATAGTGTCTTGAGACAACTTGTTGTGATTTGACACTTTCATAAAATTGAACTGAATTGGCTTCCCTCCATCTGTGTGTCCATCAGTGTTTGCAGAACTTGTGAGAGAAATAAGCAATCAGGTGTTGGGAAACAAGCCCAAAAGAAGTGACTATATATCGATCATCACATGAGCAATTTAAACCTATATACTGATTATGTCGTCTAGTTGAAAATAGACCATTTATAAGCTTGTAGATTTCCAAACAAATCTTGAAATAAAATGTGGAATATTTTACATTACATTCCAACGGCACAAATCTGGTACAGGGCTCCCTGGCCCAAAATATTTTCAGATGGCGGTTAGGGACGAATATTAACGTGGCGGTCCATGACATGAAAATATTTATGAACCACTGGTTTAAATAATAAACTACGGTACATGCATAGGGTAATTATAATATAAGCAGTGAAGCAACTATACACTTTGGAAACAAGCTTATAATAAGTGGACATGGCAACACTGGTGTCCATGTGCCTCCTTGTGTGTGTTACTCTTCCCATCTTCTCTCTCACTCCCTCTCAATGGATTGTGAAATTCTTGGCAGATACCGATAACATAACAATTTGGCAGATGCCGAAATCAATGTTATTTATTTAATCTTCTTTGGTTATCTATGCCGCCCGCCCGTTTGTGCCAGGAAAGCAAAGAAATCTTTATCATTAAGAAATAACCGAAATGTTGTTTTAAAGTATTTTTCAACCCTTCATCTTTGAATGAGCACAAATGACATCATCTTTCATATGACATAGTAGATAATTACAGCTTAGTTCATGTATGATGTTCACCTGATCCCTGGCTGTTATTTGTTTACTTTGCCCTGCTATGTCACACATGTCAGCTTGCAGTCACAGTGGAAATTGGAATTTAGATAATACTAGTCCTTAGTAATCCTTACCCGTTGATATGGACACTGAATTATGTACAGTGTGGGTAATGCAATGTAATAGATCATATTATTGATGTATGTATTTTGGGGTGTACTGGTCGTCTCAGAGGCACTTGCACGTTGGGCAAGTAGAAAAATGGGACATTCTGCACAATGACTACTTTTCATTTTGGTAATATTTTGGTGCCATACGTTTACAGTACATTTTGAATGTGGGACTTGTACTTGTAACAGAGTATAGATGAGATTAAAATACGGGCAAAGTACAGGTACAGTGGCAGCTATGATTAACCTCTTAAGACAGGCAGTTGCAGACAACAAGACAGTCACTGTTGACTGTTTGAGTCTAACTAAATTTTATCTGGATGAGAGCATCTGCTAAAAAATAAAAGCAAATAAGAGACAGTCAGGTCTGGTATGCATAGAAGTTGTTCTGGGATGGAGGCCAAATGTCTAGAGAAAATAGAACAAGAATGTGAAAAATGTGACACAGAATTTCTTTCTTTTTTGTATGTGTTCTTGAGGCTTGGAAGGTTTTATTTAATCTTCTGTCGCCCTGTGTCAAGTTTAAGCAAAGGGTCTTCAAGGCTGTCTCTCTGTCATGTCTGTCTGTCTGTCCGCCCGTCCGTCAACTCCTGTCTCCCTCTCTCACATGACCTGTTTCTCTCCTACTCTCTGTCTCTGTCTCTCTGTCTCTCTCTCTCTCTCTCTCTCTCTCTCTCTCTCTCTCTCTCTCTCTCTCTCTCTCTCTCTCTCTCTCTCTCTCTCTCTCTCTGACCTGTCTTTTTTGCCCTCCTCTGTCCCCTGCCCTGCCTTGCCTACTAAAGGCCAATCAAAGGGTCACGGCTGTCAGGATATGATAGAGTGCCGAGTGGCTTCTCATTGGACTCCTGTCTCCTGCTACCATATTATTATCCATCCAGCAGTCTCTACTTTTACGTTGTTAAAGGACCACATCACCACTGTGTCTCATAGGAGGGCTGTGGACAGTTCAGAAACCCGTCCACCAGTGACACCAGCAGATTATTTTTTAACAAGATAAAATAATAATAATAATAATTATATATATATATATATATATATATATATATATATATTTTTTTTTTTAATTATTATTATTATCATGAGAACGATGGCTTCCATTTTCGTATTGCAACTTTTGAGGAATAGAAAGACTGCAGTTTCTAATAGCTTGGATTCCCCATTGATGATGCCCTCCCATGCGACACAGACTAAATAGGACAAAAATGTGCTATTTTATCATGAACATTAGTGAGGACTAATTATATGAAGATAGGTTGAAAAGTGGCGAAGTGGTCCTTTAACTTCAAAGATCCGTATAAGGGTCCATTTGGTTCCAAAGTGCTCTCTTCGGGGTAGGACTTCAAATCAATATATATATATATAATCTAATATATAGCACGAACCTTTACCTCGATTACGATATTTAAAAAAACATAAACTCACAATGTGTCGCAAGGCGATGCGTTGTGAGCTTGTAGATTGCATGCCGACATTGTACAACAAAGTATATTGCAGGGCATAAGTGAATCAATCAGACTTCCAGTCAGGAATTCCAGTCAGGAGAGAGAACCCATTCATCAGCTTAAATTTGATGGTGTTCCTTCCAATTCCAATTTAGAGTGCTGATTTCTTTGTTTCATTACTTCCATTTCCAAAATTAGGCCTACTTCCTGCATGCAACAAGCATGAGTTCCTTGTTACTGAAATTGTTTATCTCAACCTGAAAATGTATTTCTGTTTTCTAAAGAACTGGAAAGACCCCTGTTACTGAACAAACATATATAGAGCTATTTAACACGTATTCTAACTGTATTTTTACTGTGTATAATGAAAGAGATTGACGAGGACAGTTTGATATCACCTGGTTTGTCCTCCAAGTCCTTCCCACAACAGTAACTAACGTTAGCTAACATTAGCTTGCTAACCTGTGTCTTGCATACAATACTTCTCTTTGTACAAGCTCCAGTTTGGTACCAACCAACACCGTCACCTCTTTAACCCATTAAAACCAGGAAAGCATCTGTGTCATTTTAGTTTTGTTAGCGTTAGCGTATTAAAGAGTAGGTCACACAGCATGTCACTTGGTGCTGCGCTGCAAGCTTGTACATCTGCTATTTCTTTTTTAATCTTGAAAGTGTGAGAACTACTGATTTAGAAGGCATTTTGTACTAGAATCGGCCTCAAGTTATTTGTCATATCTACCCTGTCACGTGCAATTTTGGTTTACGAAGCCTAAAAGGCAAACAGAGATGTAGGCCTACTTATATTTGTATTCAGAAGTGACAATGAATTATTTGTATGACAATGAATTATTTGTATGACAATGAATTATTTGTATGACAATGAATCGTCAAGTAGAAGGTGGTGATCGTGACAGCCCTACTGCACACCAGCCATACTGTCAGGGCTGGTGTGCACCCACCACCCACCAACCCAGCGAGGCCCTGCGTTGCGTGTTTGTGTGTCTCAGAGACCAGTCATACAGGCACGCCGCCATTCCGTTTGAATGGATAGGAGCTGGACAGTGGAGGGTAGACAAGCGCGTCGCTGTGTGGGACGTCTCTGGGGGATTCAGAGCGCACCAGATGACGTCAAAGGGTCTTTTATGAATCCGTGCCACTGGCAGAGCATGGCACTGACTATGCCAGGGTTAGAGGTTCATTTGTCACTTCAACGACCTGACTGTTCTGTTTATCCCTGAGAGTGTAAAAATGGAGCTGTTGTTTTTTTCCTCCTGCATTCAAGATTCAAGAGGGTTTATTTGCCAAGCAGAGAAATTATGGTGTGCTGCTCTGGCATGTTCAGCGAGACTGTACTAATAACAATATAGTAAAAAAATATTGATACATTAACACTCTACTTTATCTATAGTGTCACACAAAAACATCAAAAGTAGCAGAGATATGTGCTTGTAGATATTCTTATTTTGATATTTATTTTAACCCTGAAAAGTAACAGTTTTGAACATAACGAGGTTTCCACCCGACAGCGATGATAAATAAATCACAAAAATGTACGATAAAAAAAATGCAGTTGCCACTTGCAAGGTAGGTAAGAAAGGCAGGTATGGGAGTATGGGTAAGTCTTCATTAGCTGCAATGGGGAATGTGCACAATAAGTTAACAGGCCATTAACATATTTTAACAGGATTTAGAGTACTGTAAGTGAGAGGGCATTAGAAGCAGACCCCAAGCCCACCTGTGTTGCTCCTGTAACGGGGTCTGGGCTTGATTTAGAGAAGTATGTTCTTTTTAGCCAGTCTGCTCTGTTGGTTCAGCTATTCTGTTTGGTTATTACTGTTGACGGGGTAATGAATTTCAGCTGGAATATTACTGAGTGAGAATCAACGCACGCACAAGAAACAGTCACTCACACACACACACACACACACACACACACACACACACACACACACACACACACACACACACACACACACACACACACACACACACAGAGCTACTGAGCAGTTCTGCTGGCCTTATTTGGGGATATTTATTCTTGGGAAATGCCTTTTAGTCTCAAGTCAGGCTTAGACACCAGGCATCTGCGTTCAAAACAACTAAATCTCGCAGAGAAGAGACTGCATTAACATTAAAAAAAATGAAAAGAAAACACAAGATATCTGAAGCTGCATTTGTATGACCATCAAGGATGGGTCATATTGTGGTACAGTATTTGTATGACCATCAACGATGGGTCATATATATACAGTATTTGCACTTCAATGCTAAATGGGACTAAATGAAGCATCTTGTTAGTTGATACAGGACATGGAAGTCATACGCCCCAGCTGTAATCAGCTGGCAGGCCTGCTGAGTACATAAGTGTTTCTAATCAGCCACACATTTCTATGGCTGTTGGCACACTCTTGCATTCCGTGTAGCATGCTGCAGGGAGCATCTTTAACTCAGTGGTTCTCAAACTTTTGTATGTCAAGGAGGACCCCCCAAATGAACATGGACCCCCGTCCGAAGACATGTAGTGCCAGGGAACCCCATACAAGATTTGAGCTGTTACAATGTTTCAAAGAATATTCCAAATCGTATGACAAAGCGTGATGATTAGCCTAGCCCTGTGGTCCTCAAATGTTTTCATGTCAAGGACCCCCAAAATGATGTATTTGGCTGCGGACCTCCATCTGAAAAATACTTTGTGCCGAGGACCCTCGGAACAGCAAAGATTGTTTGACTCGACATGGATAAAAGGCCTAATTATGCATCCCCATATTCAAATAACTATAGGTAAACAACTACACATTCCCTGTGACCCAAAGTGCATTCTGGAAAATATGCAAATAATGTCCAGATTCAGCAGGCACGGCCCCAGCGTCCAGGGCCAGAGAGTATACACAAAGAACACTGCATGTATCTTTGAAGCTTGATCATTTCTGAACCTTGAAACAAGTTGAAAGTCATTTTGTCCATTTGTACATTCTAAAATTAACACTCTGACTCACTATTTTTACACTGTTACACACACAAGCAGCCAGTCTTTATTGTGCAGCTACCATTGTGACTTTCTGCACATTCACTCACTGCACACGTAGTAACTCACCATCTATTTATACCTTAAGCTTGGACAGGTAGACCAGTGACCACGCCTTTATTAGACTCTATGTTATCTGTCTTCCTGTCCTTTGTTCTCCGCAAAGCGCCCGGTAATGAAGCTGATTGTTTTATGTGTGTCATTTACTTTGAAATGACACACTGAGAGACAATGATGACAATGACAAAGTTGGTCGTGAATGTTGAAAACTGGGACATTTTAGTCTTCTACAGATATTGATCAGGACTCAGGACACGCAGGTTGAAGCCCCCCCCCCCCCCCCCGCACACATTTCTGTGTTGTCACTACTACTACCTACTGACTAACCTGCCAGAGCCTCCACCGGGAGGATGTGCTGTTGCATCCTACTGACTCACATGCCAGTGAGGAGCCCCCACCAGGAGGATGTAGGGCCTTCATCCTGTACAGACAGGTGCCTCCCCAGCCCATAGGAGTATGAGCAATGAACAATGTCAGCTTCGCCGGAACATGGGCCAATTGTGTTTGCATATAGACACCCGATACCTTGGTGGATTCCAACCCACAGCCTCCGTGGCCACCGGAGCCTTTATGTTGTTTTAAGATCTAACTAATCACACACATCTCTGCTGCACTCATACACACATGTATGAACCTGCTTTTATACTGTAAACAACACGTATGCACACACACACACACACACACACACACACACACACACACACACACACACACACACACACACACACAATCGTATTACTATCCACATTGGGGAAATCAATTTGAACCATTAATGTTGCCATTTTTAACCCAAGCTTCAACCCCAACCCCAATCCTAAAGCTTGACACACTCTCCTTGATGCATAATCCTAACCCTGAACCCAAGATGACTTTTACTAAGTGTAATCTTAAAGTCATTCATGTTTGGAACACACTCCTGCACAGAAGACCACTGTCTGCATTTGCAATACGAACTTTATTTAGGCAACGTTTCGGTCAAAGACCTTCTTCAGGCATATAGGTGTGTATAAGACTTTGTTGCCTGGAACACACTCCTGCCATGGCCCTCGAGCAAAGCACTGTTCTTGGAGCTGGAGCTGGTCCTCAGGGAGCACAGACACACAGAGAGAAACAGAGGGTATAGAGGACATGGTGGTCACCAGGCGGTCAGCCAAGACCCCCTGCTGTCCTTCATAGTGACCCCATCAATGCAGATGTACGCACGCACGCACGCGCATGCACGCGCACACACATATACTGACAAACACATAGATGCAATTCTGTCTCTCTCCTACACTGTCTCCCTCTAAGCTTAAATTCCTACTGTATGTCACGTCTCTACTCTCTATACACTGTCTTAACTCTAAGCTCTCCTGCTGTCTGTCTCAAATAAAAATCACACCCGTGTCAACTGAACGGTGCAGGTTCTCTCTCTCTCTCTCTCTCTCTCTCTCTCTCTCTCTCTGTGTGCCCGTGCTTGTACCGTATGTGTGTGTGAATGCTGCTCTGTGTGATTTACCCAGCTGCTCGTCAGTGTGTGACCCGAATGCGACCCCAATCATCTGCAGGGGTCAATGGGTCATACTCTGAACAGACTTACATACATAGAGACACACATAG
>NC_137883.1:16771632-16814132 GCF_963924005.1 Protomyctophum bolini | reverse complement strand
TGTTTGGAGTTTGCATGTTCTCCCCGTTTCCCCTAGGGTAGGTACCCTCACAAAAATACATTTCACACGTCGACAGGCAGAACAAATCAAATGAATTTGAACCAAACTTTTGAATGGTGCTAAACTACACTGCCAACAGCGTTTGTCTCTGACTCTCCCGGGCAGACAGGCAGGCTGGTGGTGGCTGGGTCAGGCTTGAATTAATGACACAATGTATGGGTGAATGCAGAAGAGGAATTTCATGTATATGCAAATGTAAAGTGACACATACTTCAACAACAACAACAATGACCAGCTGCCAGCTTGTCAACACAGTCCACATACAGCAAATCCTTCTAATCTAGAACGTCACAACTCACATTTTAACCCTAGTATTATTATATAGTCAGCATTTATAGCATAAGAAGTAAAATAAGAAGAAAAAACAGCTAAAAGGTTGCCTTGGTTTCTTTACAGTAATACCAAGAATAAGAAAGTTGAGAGATAAGTGGTTGGCACTGTATAAGATTATTGAGGCTTCTTTTTTAACCAGTTCAGAGTGTTTCCACTGAAAGTGAATTCGTTCAGAACGCGGCTAAATGTTGGTTCGGAACTGTAAATTGGGGTATGTGTGTGTGTGTGTGTGTGTGTGTGTGTGTGTGTGTGTGTGTGTGTGTGTGTGTGTGTGTGTGTGTGTGTGTGTGTGTGTGTGTGTGTGTGTGTGTGTGTGTGTGTGTGTGTGTGTGTGTGTGTGTGTGACTGTGTGTGTGTGTGTGTGCGTGTGCGTGCGTGTGTGTGTGTGCGCGCTCTGTGCTACCAGTGACAGGTGTTTAGGGATCCGTGCCCAGTGTCAGTTCTCCACTTAAACAACAGGTGTGACACACCTGTCTGTCTGTCTGACTGTTATCATCCTCACCCCCTCCGATTGGTCCCGTTCAGCCTCAGGGCTCAGCCCGATTGGCTCAGAACAGGGAAGTAATTTGACTCCACTCCACACGACTGTAGTGGCTGCTAAGTGCCTCTGTGTTGTTCTGTTTTGAAAGAGAGAGAGAGAGAGAGAGAGAGAGAGAGGGGTAGGTATACATAAAGAGGAAAAGGAGAGGGAGGGAGAGAGAGAGAGAGAGAGATGCAAAACACAGATAGAGAGTGAGTCAGGGATTGGGCAGAACTTAATGAGTGATACAGAGTGAAGAGAGTCTGATACTGATAACAGGGGCAAAAGGCAAAGACTAAAGCAACAACAGTCCGAACCTAGTGATGCACAATAATCGGTAGCATATCGAAATCGGCCATAAAAATGCCATATCGGTATTCGATCGGTCTCAAAATAATCCAGATATTGATGATGCAATAATAATGTGACCGCGAAACACAGTGAGAGTGAGACAATTTACAGTTCAGCTAATTGAACAGATGCTATAGCTCTTATCCAGAGAGTGTCAACAGGAGAGAGTCTGAGAGAAGGATGAGAAGATGAAGGGGAGAGGGTTGCTTACAATGAGAGAGAGAGAGAGAGAAAGAGAGAAGAGAGAGAGAGAGAGCGTATGCAGCACCTGCCTCCACTACGAGGTGAATACAATTGACCAGAATTCAGAGGAGCTATTGACCCTTCTACATGGATACAAGTGTGTGTGTGTGTGTGTGTGTGTGTGTGTGTGCGTGCGTGCGTGCGTGCGTGCGTGCGTGCGTGCGTGCGTGCGTGCGTGCGTGCGTGTGTGTGCGTGCGTGCGTGCTAGTCTGGAAATGTGTGCACGTCGACTTACTTGTGTTCATGTGCAGGTTTGCGTGTGGCTTTGTGTACGTGTGTGCATGCATGGCTGCACGCCTACTTGTGCTTGTAAGTGTGTGCAGTCTGACTCAGTGCACATACAGTATGCTGCTGTGCTCGTGTGTAAGTGTGTGCATAAATAGCTCATTATCTACTGACATTTCAGATGATTCCAGCGGTGTGGTACGTGTGTGTTTGTGCGTGCGTGCATGTTTTAATAGAAGTAGATACATAAGCTCTGATTTATGTATCACTGGAGGGAGATTCAGGTGTAACAGTGACAGGTGCAGGGGTAACCGTTACATCAGAGAGAGAGTGAGACAGGTGCAGGGGTAACAGTGACATCAGAGAGAGAGTGAGACAGGTGCAGGGGTAACCGTTACATCAGAGAGAGAGTGAGACAGGTGCAGGGGTAACAGTGACATCAGAGAGAGAGTGAGACAGGTGCAGGGGTAACCGTTACATCAGAGAGAGAGTGAGACAGGTGCAGGGGTAACCGTTACATCAGAGAGAGAGTGAGAGAGAGACAGGTGCAGGGGTAACAGTGACATCAGAGAGAGAGTGAGACAGGTGCAGGGGTAACAGTGACATCAGAGAGAGAGTGAGACAGGTGCAGGGGTAACAGTGACATCAGAGAGAGAGTGAGTCAGGTCCAGGGGTAACAGTGACATCAGAGAGAGAGTGAGACAGGTGCAGGGGTAACAGTGACATCAGAGAGAGAGTGAGACAGGTCCAGGGGTAACAGTGACATCAGAGAGAGAGTGAGACAGGTCCAGGGGTAACAGTGACATCAGAGAGAGAGTGAGACAGGTGCAGGGGTAACAGTGACATCAGAGAGAGAGTGAGACAGGTGCAGGTGTAACAGTGACATCAGAGAGAGAGTGAGACAGGTGCAGGTGTAACAGTGACATCAGAGAGAGAGTGAGACAGGTGCAGGATTAACAGTGACATCAGAGAGAGAGAGAGAGTGAGACACAACAGAGCGACGAAGAGTAATGTCAATAAGATGTCAAAGTAAATGTTTGATTTATATAGTGATTTATGTCCATGTACAACCGCATCCTGTGTGCGTGTGTGCGTGCGTGGGTGTACTAAGTTTTGGAAGTCCAGACAGTGAGCCATATTTGTGCAAGGAGAGGTTGGTTTCTGTGTCTTGTTTAATTTATACCTGATGGCTTCCCCCTGGAGAAAAGTAGTTACTACACACACACACACACACACACACACACACACACACACTAGTGTGTGTGTGTGTGTGTGTGTGTGCGTGTGTGTGTGTGTGTGTGTGTGTGTGTGTGTGTGTGTGTGTGTGTGTGTGTGTGTGTGTGCGTGCGTGCGTGCGTGCGAGAGAGAGAGAGAGAGAGAGAGAGGGGTGGGGGGCCGAGTCAGAGAAGCTGTGTATACTTGTGTTTGCATTTGTTGATGGTTTTATTGGTAATTCATTTGATATGCGATTGTGTAAGTGTGCCTGTGCTTGTGTTCAAAATACTCATATTTTATTCATGTGTGTGTACTTTGTGTGCGTGCGTGCGCCGTGCGTGTGTGTGTTTTCTCCCAAAGGGATAAAGTATCGTTTCACCTCTCAAAGGTTAGGCCGTGCAGGGCAGCTGTGTTATTGTGTTATTAGCCTGAAAGCATTCATTATAAATGTTAGGCGTTCCACAACGACCATGTGACTAAAGGATGATGATTATTTCATGATGAACTTGACTCAAGGCCCCAGTGAGGCTCTCCAACGTTGAGGCGCTCAGCCCTAGTGGTAAGAGGAGGGACTGCAGGCGGACCCGTGGATTCATGACGAGGAAACCCCGTGCAGCTGGGCTTTAACATTGAGCACTCGGGTGCACTTCCGCATTTGCCAACCGAAATTTGGTTGCGGAAGTAGACGTTCCTTCCGGGTGCTTCAAAGCGCCACTGAGCAACTTCCACTGACATGAATAGCGGGGGGGTTCGCGCCGGTTCAGTCTCTATCCTTCTTTATACTATATGACTTGACTGCACCAGTGCAAGCATTGTTCCTCTGATGGATCACAATGTTGCACATTAAGATAATCATTGTGGGAGACTGCTTGTCTCTGTAATGGGGAGGTAGCACACTGTTTCATCCCCTGCTTGTCTCTGTAATAGGGAGGTAGCACACTGTTTCATCCCCTGCTTGTCTCTGTAATGGGGAGGTAGCACACTGTTTCATCCCCTGCTTGTCTCTGTAATGGGGAGGTAGCACACTGTTTCACCCCCTGCTTGTCTCTGTAATGGGGAGGTAGCACACTGTTTCACCCCCTGCTTGTCTCTGTAATGGGGAGGTAGCACACTGTTTCACCCCCTGCTTGTCTCTGTAATGGGGAGGTAGCACACTGTTTCACCCCCTGCTTGTCTCTGTAATGGGGAGGTAGCACACTGTTTCATCCCCTGCTTGTCTCTGTAAGGGGGAGGTAGCACACTGTTTCATCCCCTGCTTGTCTCTGTAATGGGGAGGTAGCACACTGTTTCCCAAACAGTAAATAATATAAAATAATAGCGTGCTCGGTGGTGTCTCTTGGCAGGCGGGGTGGTGAGTCTTTACGTAACCTGGCCGTATAGTCTTAAATCACACGCCATGCACGACTCCAGTAAAAATACCATTTTCTTTTCCTACATAGAAAAATACATTTTTCCACCTATTTTGAGCGGTGCGTGGCAACGCTCCTATGACTGGCCCCGTGTGTCCCTGTGTCTGTATGTGTCTATGTACAGGTATGAGTACGAGGCCAATGTCTCTATGTATGAGTACGGCCAGAGTGAGTACAACAGCACAGAGTGAGTACAGTACAGTACAGTACAGTACAGTACAGTACAGTACAGTACAGTACAGTACAGTAAACATAGCAATACAGTAAACATAGTACAGTAAAGTAGTACAGACTAGACTGGTACAGTGCATTACAGAGCACCGTACAGTACGGTACAGAGTACAGTACAGTACAATAACTATTAAGGAGTATAGTGAAAATAGCCAAGCTTGTAGATGTTTACAGGAGAGGTCAAAGCATGGCAGGCTGCTGCTCAACAGGTTAGGCCACTGTGCGTGTTCAGCAGCTCCTCCTTTGTTCTGCGTTATTTGCATCTGCTTTGTTTGCAGAGGCTGAGTCCCTTCAGACACAATGCAAAAAAAGTAATAGAATAGAAAAAACAGTGGTGTTCTGGCTGAGCGACAAACAAAAGCATGGCTCGGACGATGTGCTCCCCGAAGTTCATCATGGAGGGAAGAGAAGGCTGGGCGGTGGCGGCGGCAGCCGCTCAACCTCATGCAGAGCTACTGTTTCCTCAGAATAGGAACTTGGCAGGTGATAAGTTAAGGGGGGGGGGGGGTGTGGTAGAGCGAGGAGAGAAGCAAGTGGGGAAGAGAGAGAGAGAGGGGTGGAGTTAAAGAGAGAGTAAAGAGTAGTCAAAGTAAAACTCGAGGAGAAGGAAATAAATCATCTTCTATGGCACGGTCACGGTCAAGGTCAAAGTATCTTTGTTGTTGCATCTGTTTCAGTATAGAAGGGGAGTGTTCAGTATGTTCAGGAGAGGAAGGGAAGAAAATTGCCGATATGCAAGCTTGTACAGCTACTATTTTTTTTTTTGGGGGGGGGGGGGGGGGGCATTTTCAGATGGGTGGTCCGCGGCCAAATACATATGAATTTGGGGGTCCTTGACATGAAAACGTTTAGGAACTACTGATTAAGAAGGCATTGTAGAATCGGCCTCAGGACCTTAATGGGTCAGCTGAGGGTATCTGAAACACGGTGGCAGCCAGTGATGGCTGCATGTTTTTATTACATTTTACATTTTGTTTTACAGTAGATTGGGAGGTTGTGGGTTCAATCCCCAGCTGAGCTCATTTCTGTTTTGGATCACGGGCTGAAAAGTTTGGGAACCACTGCTCTAATATGATCATAAAACCACTGTTCTAATAGACAATGTAGGAGAGACAGACAGTAGGAAGACAATGTAGGAAACAGACAGTAGGAAGACAATGTAGTTTTATTTATTTATTTATTTGACAGGGACAAAGCTCATTAATCAACATGTCAGGAGAGACAGATAGTAGGAAGACAATGTAGTCTTATGTCTTATGTTTTGTTTGAGTGTCTTATGGTGTTCCTATTTTGGCATTATATTACAGATAGAAAAGAATAATTACTATTCTCAAATGTTCTGAAATCTTTAAAAATAATAAACTGGGTTAAAAGCAGCATGTTGCATCACAATGCATTGTGAGCAAGTAAAACGTAGATGGTCTATTTTCTGGATTTTTAAATGGGGCTTAAGAGGTGTTCATCCTTGCATTCCTTGTCATTCTTGGCAAACAGGAAAGTATGTTACATTCTTCTCTACATACTGTAGCATTTCTCCGTGATACACTATCATTCTGGGACTATATTGTCTCAGTCAGTACAGTACTATGACTCCCACTATTGCCCCCTTCTTACCACACTGCAAAAACCCTGAGTGCCCCTTTAACTCGGGCCCGTAAAGGATGCATTTCCACACTCTCTCAGAGTTAAAGGAACGCTCAGGGTTTTTGCAGTGTCGGGCGGCACAGGTCATCATGTTGGCGTTCTATGAAGTGAGCATTAATCACTGAGTGTCACTTTAGATAAGAGCACCATGTGCCTGGATGAACTGTAAACCAGCGACCGGCATGGCAACAGGTTTAGGTTAGTTTGATTCATGAACGTGTGTGACAGTGTGGAATGCAGACTATTTTAATTGTGTCAGACACAGTTTATCATGTTGGCTTTTTGTCTGCTGCTTGCTCTCTCTCTCTCTCTCTCTCTCTCTCTCTCTCTCTCTCTCTCTCTCTCACTCTCTCACACACACACACCCTCTCTCTCACCTCTCTCTCTCTCTCTCTCTCTCTCTCTCTCTCTCTCTCTCTCACACACTCTCTCACCCTCTCTCTCTCGCCCCATCTCTGAAAACATACATTCTGTCTGTCTGTCTGTCTGTCTGTCTGTCTGTCTGTCTGTCTGTCTGTCTGTCTGTCTGTCTGTCTGTCTGTCTGTCTGTCTGTCTGTCTGTCTGTCTGTGTGCAATCTAGCTGAACTTGTAAATCGTCTTGTCCTTTCCCACTGTATATGTATAGAACATGGATGAAGTGGTTACAATTATTGTGATGCTGTACTTATGTCATTTGTTTTTCCGTCCATGCATCCTTTTATCTACAGCTGTTTTCTCCCTCTGTAATTATACCTATAGCTCCCTCTGGTTTTATGCCTTATCAGTCCGTCAACCTTTGTCTCTCTCTCTCTCTCTCTCTCTCTCTCTCTCTCTCTCTCTCTCTCTCTCTCTCTTACAATCGTCCGAATCTGTGGCATACCGAGAGAGCAACACATATTCAGACTGCTACCTAATCTACCTAATCTGCCCTTAGATTGACATGATAGTACTGCCTAAAGCGCATGAGCCCAATATCTCGCTGCCCCAGAGGGGAGTCCCTCTTGTCTGAGAGGCAGATGTTTGCTGGCCCACGTGGAAGACCTGGTGGATTTGAACCCGGCGGTTTCCTGCGCAAGTGCTAAAATGTTTTCCATTGATGTAGTAGAGCCTGGTCTGTTTGTTCGGGGGATGAATTGAATCTTGACCATCAGGTCAAAATTCGTGTCAGATCCATGTATCTATTGATGATATGCACACTGCTGCCATCTTGCCAGCAAGGTGCTACCTAGGTGCAACTTCCCATAGACAGCCCATTCATCCAAACAGAACAGTCCTATCTAATTGTATTAAATAACGTCAAACTCACCAACATTGCAGCTGTACAGAAAGCTTGAATTATCCTCTTTCTATCTGTGTTTGTTTAATACAAATCCGCTGTAGACATGTTATGAGCTACAGGAGGCAGCAGGAGTTTTGCTTTACTGATAACGAGTGCTTCCAAACTCTGACACTCATCTGCAAGGAATTTCTTGACAGGAAGTAGCTCATAACATGTCTATGGTGGATTTTTATGAAACACTTTGCAGATAGTAAGACAATAATTCAAGCTTTCCGTACAGCTGCAATGTTGGTGAGTTTGACATTATTTAATACAATTAAATAGGAGTCAGGACTTTTCTGTTTGGATGAATGGGCTGTCTATGAGAAGTTGCACCTAGGTAGCACCTTGCTGGCAAGATGGCATATCATCAATACAGTAGGTGAGACGTGACCTTTGGCACAATATAAATGTCTCAATAGAAGAGCAGGGAGACAAAACACAACCACCCCAATTATATTTGTTATGTTGTATTAAAGGAGAATTCTGGATTAACCATTTCCGTACCATAATCTGATGTTATTATACAAGTGGTACAAGTGAACAATTATAACTCCATTCAGAGCGCATTGCAGCTCCGACATACGATAAATCGAATTGAAGAAAAACTTATATTTAAAAAACAAAGCAATACTGCCTCATCAAAGTGACTTTATATATTGTCACTTCCATGAGAGGGTGAGAGGTGGTGGAGTTAGCTGTTTTAGCAGACAGTTTGAGGGCCCAATGAAGTTAAGAGGTTTTGTCTGAAGCGCATTTTAATACTTTTTATTGGTTCATTGGTTTAGTTAGGAGCTATCCTTCCGACAGCAACGTAATAACATCAGATTGCAGTAAAAAAAAAAAAAAACGCTGGCCCGGAATTCGCCTTTAACATACACTACCATACAGATTGGACAAAAGGAAAATGTACTCATTAAAACAACGTTACATAGTTAGGCTTTAAGTAAGGTCACATTACGAGTGTGAAGTCAAAACAAATCAAAAGCCACTGTCGGGCTCATGTTAGACATTTGTGACACAGGTTGACCTTTCTTAGACTCACACCACTGTAAACAGCTTGGAAACGTTGACTATTAATGACAGTGGAATGTGACAGCTGTGTTCAGCAGGGTGACACTACGCTGCATATGGAGATGAACTCGTGGACTCAGCAGTGGCAGTGCCTTTGTTTTTGTCATGACTTGGCCTCAAACTATCACTCTCTCTGTGTGTCACACGCGCACACACACACACCGGTTTTGGTTCGTGTCTGTCAATAGACACCGCTGGTTCCCAAACATGGGTCGGGACCCATTTGTGGGTCATGGACTAATTTGTATTTGCACTTGAGGAAAAATGCAATTTCTTTCCCAAAGATTTCAAAAGATTATTATTTAACAACCGACATGAATGCAGTGTGTTACATATCGTTGCTGTTGGCCTGTCGGGCAGTAACCTCTTATCTCCATAGTTTTAACTTTTTGGGCTTTTTTTGAGTGGTGCAACCACTCATATACGGAGCTTTGTGTGTCTCTGGCTGTGTCCCTGTGTCCCTGTGTCGGAGCACGAAAATAGCGTTTGGTTGGTTTTTTAACTGTATATGTGATCATTTTGGGTGTGACAGTACAGTGACAGTACAGTACAGTAGAGGGACCCCCACACGGTAACTCTGTCATTTCTCAACCGTTTCGGACACGGGTCGGCTCGCCAGAACCAGCCCGGCCCCCTGGGCGTGTTCCTGGGGGTCTGGATGTAAAGGGGACTCCCCGAGGACCCCCACACGGTAACTCTGTCATTTCTCGACCATTTCGGACATGGGGTGGCTTGCCGGAACCGGGCCGGCACCCTGGACTTGTTCCTGTGGGTCTGGAAGTTCCGGGGACCCGAGTTGCACCACTCACTTCACACTGTTGTGATTTTTGTGTGCAAATTAACGCCCCACAGCTGTACTACTTGATCATACTACAATCATGCTACAAGCCGAAACGCATTACTGCTTCATCTTTTAACTTTTAATTTCAACATAAGCTCTCTGTAGATAGAAATAGAACACAAGGCCCCAAAAAGCGTTTAATTCTGCAATTGTTGCCAAAGTGACGTGTACGGATGAAAGATCAACATTTAGATTAAATCTCTACCTCACTCTGCCACTATTTGTTCCTCCCCCCACCCACCCCCCCCCACCCCACACACACACACACACACACACGTGCACACACACAGCACAGGAAATGAGACCAGAAAGACACAGAGAGACAAGAGGATGAGAGAATTAATCTGTGTGTGTGTGTGTGTGTGTGTGTGTGTGTGTGTGTGTGTGTGTGTGTGTGTGTGTGTGTGTGTGTGTGCGTGTGCGTGTGCGTGCGTGTGCGTGTGTGCTGGTGGTCTTTTGTTGTCTGCTGACACAACCTTCTGGAAGCTGTTCTAAAGAACACACTCAATTCAATTCAATTCAAAGGGCTTTATTGGCACGAGAAAACATACGTTTACATTGCCAAAGCAGAAAGAACAATACAACAATACAGCAATACAATCAAAACAAAAATGATGTACTTTGAAGGTCAGAATCTTCAATAGATCAACTTCTGTGTACCAAGATAACTCGATGCAGGTATAGTGCAGGAATATACACAATTATTAGTCTTTAGGGTGGTTGTGTTCCATTTGATATCCTTCTCCTATCACAGCAACTCACAAATCTTGCTGCTGTGTTTGCACATTGTTGTACTTCGCCCAGCAGATATGGGAGTTTTTTGTCATTGGTCATGTTTTCAAAATCTCCGTGTGTGGTTGTAATCTGTGGGAAGTATGTGTCTCTGATGTCTTGGTACAATGGGCAGATGGTTAGGAAGTGTAGCTCGGTTTCCACTTCGTTTAGTGTGCAGTGGGTGCATAGTCTGTCTTCTCTCGGGATACAGGTCTGCCTATGACGGCCTTTCTCGATCGCGAGACTGTGCTCACTGAGTCTGTACCTAGTTAAGATTTTTCTTTGTTTTGGGTCGGTCACGGTGCTCAGGTATTCTGCCACTGTGTATTCTCTGTTTAGGGCCAGATAGCATTCTAGTTTACTCTGCTTTTGTGTTGCTTCTTTCCAATGTGTCAGATAGTTTTCCCTTTGCTGTTTTATAATTTGGTTTAGTCCAATGGGTTTTCTATCTCGTGGCTCTGTTTGTGTTTGTGCCCGGAGTTCCAGGGCCAGCTGGCTGAGGGGGCATCTCTCTAGAGTTTCACTGTGTGTGAGTGCCTTGTTATGGAGTGCATCTAGGTCACTTTCTTTTAGGTGGTTGTAGAACTTAAGTGCTCTCTTTTTTATTTTGATTATGAGTGGGTATCGTCCTAATTCTGCCCTGCATGCATTATTTGGTGTTTTTCGCTGGGTACGGAGAATGGATTTGCAGAATTCTGTGTGTAGGGTCTCGGTTTGGTGTTTATCCCATTTTTCCAGGTCATGGTTTGCTAATGGTCCCCAGATCTCGCAACCATAGAGGGAAATTGGTTCTATCACCGAGTCCAGTATTTTAAGCCAGGTTTTAATTGGGATGTCTATTTTGATGTTTCTTTTGATGGCATAGAATGCCCTTCTTGCCTTGTCTCTCAGGTCCTTTACAGCTTGGTTGTAGTTCCCTGTGCTGCTGATGTTTAGGCCAAGGTAGGTATAGTTTTTAGTTTGTTCTAGTGGGATTGTATTTAGGAAAAATTGGTGGTTTTGGCGGCTGGGCCTTTTTTGAAATATCATGATTTTAGTCTTGGTTAGGTTCACTGTCAGGGCCCATGTCTGGGAGAATTTGTGTAGGAGATCAAGTTGCTGCTGTAGTCCTTCCTTGGTTGGGGACAGCAGCAGCAGGTCATCTGCGTAAAGTAAGCATTTGATTTCTGTGTTTGCCAAGGGGATGCCTGGAGCTGTAGACTGTTCTAACGTTTTTGCTAATTCGTTGATATATATGTTGAAGAGTGTTGGACTCAGGCTGCATCCCTGTCTAACACCACGGCTCTGGGGGAAAAAGTCTGTGTGCTTTTCGCCTATTCTAACTGCGCATTTGTTGTTGGTGTACATTGATTTTATGATGTCATAGGTTTTTCCCCCAATGCCACTTTCCAACAGTTTGTACATCAGACCCTCATGCCAAATTGAATCGAATGCTTTTTTGAAGTCGACAAAGCAGGAGAAAATTTTGCTTTTGTTTTTGTTTATTTGGTTGTCAATTAGGGTGTTGAGAGTGTAAATGTGGTCTGTTGTGCGATATTTTGGTAGAAAGCCAATTTGTGATTTGCTCAGGACGTTGCTTTCTGTGAGGAAATTTAGAATTCTGTGGTTGAGGATCATGCAGAGGATTTTTCCGAGGTTGCTGTTTACACAAATCCCGCGGTCACACTCATTACTGGAACATACCACAATGAAGCCTCCTTGACAACCACTTAGCTAACTCTGTGTGCGCGCACGCATGTGTGCTCGTGTGTGTGTGTGCGTGACTGTGCGTGAGTGAGTGTGTGTGTGTGTGTGTGTGTGTGTGTGTGTGTGTGTGTGTGTGTGTGTGTGTGTGTGTGTGTGTGTGTGTGTGCGTGTGTGTGTGTGTGTGTGTGTGTGTGTATAACTGTTTGCTGCAATGAAAAAATGGATATGTCTGTCTGTCTGTCTGTCCAGGCTATGTTCAAGCATTTTAGCATTCCATTAACCAGCTCAACAGGTTTAACTTTAAAAGCTTTTTATTGTGCGTGCGTGTGTGTGTTCATGGCGTGCGTGCCGTGCGTGTTTACGTGGTTGTTACTTAGTCATGTATCATTGTCATTGTCATACAGTAAATTCCAGGTCAGCCTGTGTGTGAATGGACCACTGATGCACTGCTCCTTTCAATGGATACTGAGTATGTCACTGGTCTTCCTCACTCCTTCAATGAATAGCCCACTGTGCGTGTGTGTGTGTGTGTGTGTGTGTGTGTGTGTGTGTGTGTGTGTGTGTGTGCCTGCGTGCATGTGTGCGTGCGCTTACATACAGTATATGTATACTCTTTATATACATATCGTGTGTGCATAACTGACCTCGTTTCACCTGTTATTTACAGAAAGATGCCTTCAAGGCATTTGTATTGCCATATATTGTACAAAACCATGGCTGCATTCCTTCCTTCTTCTCTTTGGACACTGTTTCACCAGATGGACAAGTTCCTATGATGGTTTTCTTCGACTAAAGCCCTATAATCACATCAAAGGGTCGCCATGCAACTCCTTGCAACATGCAACTCGTTGCAACTAGGAGTTGCAGCTGGTGTGGTTTGTTTGTTGCAAATAGTTGCAGTTGGTGTGGTTTGGCCGAGGACAGCCCTGGGAGATGAAGGTTGTTCTGTGTCTTGTTTGGTATAGTCAGTCATGCACATCTAATTAGCACATAGCATACTGTGTGTAGGCTATACAAGGGCATATGCTGTACACACACACACACACACACACACACACACACACGCACGCACGCACACACACACACACACACACACACACACACACGCACACACACACACACACACACACACACACACACACACACACACACAGAACTGCTGACTCGCATAGTTAGTCTAAAATGTTTGTCTGATCAGCTACAGTATATGACTAAAGTTTCAAATTAAATGTTTTGCTATGGTGTAGCAGCAACTGAACTTCTAATCTACACTTCAGTTACACACTTGTAAGTCACTCCGGGTAAAGCTAAATGGATACAATTCAAATGCCTTCACTGTCAATTACTCATAACGCTTGTGTTCTTTGACTTAGATCTCAATGCGGGGCGTCTTTATTACGGATCAAATGTCTGATAATGATTATGATAAAGTTATCATATTATATGCTCAGAGCTAACATCTCAATTTTATTAAAGTGTTAACAGTGGTAACAAACAAGTCCCCTTTAGGAAGAAACGTCAAGCAGAACCTGACTCTAGGGTGGGCGGCGTGTCGTAGCAATAACAATTATAATGAATGTAATATATAGTGTAAGATAATATAATATGGTATAGCAATGTTGTCAGATAATATATAGTGTATGAGAATATTAAGATATAGTGTAGTGGTGTAATAATATGATAGCAGTCCATGGTCGTGCTCTGTGAGGAGGCCGGGTCCACGGTTACACTTTGGATGGGCTCCGTAAAGAGGCGCTGGTTTTTTAAGGCCAAATCGGATGACCTATTGGATTCATTCATTGACATTTACGACATAAACCCTCAATAGATCGTAAACTTGACCTTTGGCTCTGTACTTGGTCTCAATACATTGTAAACTTGACCTTTGGCTCTGTACTTGGTCTCAATACATCGTAAACTTGACCTTTGGCTCTGTACTTGGTCTCAATACATCGTAAACTTGACCTTTGGCTCTGTACTTGGTCTCAATACATTGTAAACTTGACCTTTGGCTCTGTACTTGGTCTCAATACATTGTAAACTTGACCTTTGGCTCTGTACTTGGTCTCAATACATTGTAAACTTGACCTTTGGCTCTGTATTTGGTCTCAATACATTGTAAACTTGACCTTTGGCTCTGTACTTGGTCTCAGGTCTGCTCTTTTTTCTGTGCACACAAAACTTTGCCGGAAATAGCCGATCTACAAGCTCACAACACCTCACAGATGTATTGAATCAATTATATAACTGTACCTGTACTGTATGTTGATAATAATGCCTAAACTAGACTGCATGGGTCAAACCCCAGTAAATGCCATGGTGATGACAGAGGATCTCTTTCTGGAGTGTGGGCTGGCTGATCTGCCCTGTGTGCATTGATTCTAATCGATGCACAACATGTGTGCAGCCGCACCCAGCTCAGAGTCCCAGCTAGCTTTGCACTGACTCAGGCCACTGCAATCCCCCACACACTACTAGCAGCAATAAACATGGAAATACGCTAAAAAGAATGCTTGCTAAATTGCCACCGGCATGCAGGCACTCGGTAAAGAATCCTCAGTGTTTATGTCATCTGTTTGTGACTCTGAAAGTGTGAAAAAGAAACCAAATGGACCGAAGCATAGCATGCTGGTATATCTGCTAGTAATTATAGGCTCTGTGAATCCCAGTTGAGGCGTTCAGAGACAGACACCACCCAAAGCACCTCTGTGGTTGCAGAGGAACAATGTGAGTGATATGTTTCCCACGCCACACCTGCTGAGAGTATAAACACCATTCGGTAGTGGTGGAAAAAAGTACTCAATTGTTTTACTTATAGGTAAAAGTATCAATACGAAATGTTCTTGGGTAAAAGTATCAAACCTCAGTATAAAAATGTACTTAAAGTACCAAAGGTAGAAAGTACTCACTAGGCAGAATGTCCCATTTCAAGTTTTCAAATGTACAAATATATTTTGAAAATAGCCGATCTACAAGCTCACAATGCGTCGCAAATGCGACATTGTGCTCATTGTAAAAGTAATAACTAGTTGCGTATACAAGCAACAAAGACCTAATGTGGATGAATGAATGCAATGAAACAAACAAACAAGCAATGGTCTTTCCGTGGAACTCTCTCCTAACTCTCTGGTGTCTCTCTGTCTCTTTCCAGGGAGGGTTGTGCGGGTTCATATTTTGAGGTGTCTGGGGATCTGCCCCCGTCATTCTGTGCCCCCCCTCCTCCTCCTCCTCCTCCTCCTCCCCCCTCCCCCTCCTCCTCCACATCCAACACAATCACGCCGTGACAGCAACAGGTCCAGCTCCGCAGGGGGTGTCAGGCTACGCATCAAAAACAGGTAGGAAAAAAACAGGTGTATAAATGTATACTAGTTTGCCAAACTCAGGATCCATTTGTAGGTCGCAGATACATTTTTATGGTTCCCTATATTTTTTGGGTTCCTACATTTTGTTTTTAATTGTTATTATTACGGTACTTCAAATCATTAAAAAAGGAAGAAAAAAAATCCCAAAGAAGCAAAGAGTTCCATTCATTAAAAAACAAAATAAAATTATGTTTTTTCCAGAAGAAAGCAAAGAAAAATAAAGAAAAATCCCATTAATTAGAAAACAAATGTTTATGTAGAATATTTTCAATAGTTTGGATCCCTGGCAAATCTCTATTTTCTCTTCTGGGTCTGGAGCTAAAACGTTTAGGAACCATGCACTGACAACCGTCGGTGGTAGTGACGCGTCCTGGTGGGTCTTTCATTGAGTGTCACCTGACTGACCCTCAAACACAATCAGCACCGAGGCGTTGATAAGAGAGGGGGCAAGGAGGGGGTCTCTCTCACATTCGCCCACAGTGCTCAGATCGGTGAACCGGCACCCGCCCCTCTAGACCAGAAAGCACAGGCTGGGCCAGGCTAATGTTTGTAGAGAGATTATGTTGTCTAGTCATCTTAAAAATCCATGGTTTTATGATTGCAATGCTATTTGTATACCGCTTTGCATTGGCACTCTCCCTCTCTCTCTCTCTCTCTCTCTCTCTCTCTCTCTCTCTCTCTCTCTCTCTCTCTCTCTCTGTCTTTCTCTCTCTCTCTGTCTTTCTCTCTCTCTCTCTCTATCTTTCTCTCTCTCTGTCTTTCTCTCTCTCTCTCTCTCTCTCTCTCTCTATCTTTCTCTCTCGGTCTTTCTCTCTCTCTATCTTTCTCTCTCTCTGTCTTTCTCTCTCTGTCTTTCTCTCTCTCTCTCTATCTTTCTCTCTCTCTGTCTTTCTCTCTCTGTCTTGCTCTCTGTCTCTCTCTTGACTTAGCGACAGAGGGGTTAGAAGAGGGGCTGCAATCACTATTCACAATTATTGCCAATGACATGCCCAAAATAGGGATCCATTATTAATCAATTAATAAAATTTAAAAAAAATCGACTATCGATTATTGTTTTTATAATTTAGTACGTCGATTAGTTCGATTGACCGTTGCTCCCCTAACGAACACACAGAGGTCAAAGGTCAGATGGGCCAGGTTCTCTTTGTCTTCTGCTTCTTCTACTTCCTCTTCCTCTTCAAACAGGAAGGGGAAGGAAGTGTTCTTGGGTTCTCTCATGACCTCGTTGCCTTCCCGTGCAGTCAGCAGACATTGCAGTCGTGTTACTTCAGGTCAGTGTTGGCAGGCTTTTAATGCAGAGCTACCGTAGCAGAGATGCATAAATTAAAGTTCTGCTTATGAATATAGAATACAGTAAAATGACCCACACACCATCTAGACTTACGCAATAATAGAGTTTTTTTTAAAGACAGAGAAAAAAGGTTTCTTTAAATATTATCATATAATACTATATATTCGTGCTGAAACAACTGTCTGGGAATGCCCGTATATGGACTGATGAAGAGGAATGATGGGTGGGGATGGATCAACATATGGAATGTCAGAAATGGTCAGCTCCATATAATATATATCTCCATATTATGGAGATCTAACTGTTTGAGGTCAGATGTAGAGTTACTGGCGAGTTTTTGTTTTGTTTTTTGATTGAAAGGATGGATGGATGTATGGATGGAGAGATGGATGGATGGATGTATGGATGGAGAGATGGATGGATGGATGGATGGATGGAGAGATGGAAGGATGGATGGAGAGATGGAAGGATGGATGGATGTATGGATGGAGAGATGGATGGATGGATGGATGGATGGATGGATGGATGGATGGATGGATGGATGGATGGATGGTGTTTCCTATATCTGGCCTGGGAAGTAAACCTCGTCGGGCTAAGACAGGATCTCATGTCATTGTCAATGACAGGTTTACTGCAGTCAGCTGGAGTTTGTCACAGATACTAATGTTAGGACATCCTGCATGTGTGTGTGCGTGCATGTGTGTGTGTGTGTGTGCGTGCGTGCATGTGCGTGCATGTGCGTGCCGTGCGTTCATGCGTTAGTGAGAGAGGATGTGCTACAGAGAGATGTCCTGTTGTGTGACTGTGATAAATGGTCAGTGGTGTAAAGTAACTAAATACATTTACTCAAGTACTGTACTTAAGATCTGTAGTGAGAGCAGTGAGCAGGTAGAGGAAAACCTAGGGAGGTGGAGATAATTATGCCCTGGATGGAAAGCAGAGGAATGAGAGGCACCCAAGTGGAACAGTATGAGGTTACAGGGAGTAGACGTGAAGAAGATGGAGGACTTTAAGTACTTAGGGTCAACGTTTCAGAGAAATGGAGAGTGTGGACAAGAGGTGAAGAAACGGGTGCAAGCAGGTTGGAATGGGTGGAGATTTGGAGAAAAGTGTGAGGTGTGAATGTGTGATAGGAAAGTATATCAGCACGAATGAAAGGGAAGGTGTACAAGACGGTGGTGAGACCAGCTATGTTGTATGGTTTAGAGACAGTCACACTGAGGAAAAGACATGAAGCAGAGCTGGAGGTAGCAGTGACTAAAAGGTTGAGGTTCTCTCTGGGAGTAACAAGGATGGATAGGATCAGGAACGAGTACATCAGAGGGAGGGACAGCACAGACTGAGATGGTTTGGACACATACAGAGGAGGGATCGTGGGTATATCGGTAGAAGGATATTAAGGTTCAGGCAGGAGGCCTAGAGGAAGTCCAAAGAGAAGATACATATGGTATATGGACTATGGTTGTAGTGAAAGAGGACATGAAGTTAGTTGGTGTGAGAGAAGAGGAGGTAGAGGTCAGGATGAGATGGAAGCAAATGAATCGCTGTGTCGAAGGGAAATGCCGAAAGCCGAAATTGACAACGCACCAGAGGAACCAGAGTGCTGGTCACACAAACACTTTGTTTATTGTTATAACATCAATGAAATATTTATATCTTTTTTTAATGCTAATTATTTGGCCGATCCACTCCCAATATTCCCAGGCCACAGCTTGGGACCAGCTCTGGTATAAATCATTTGATGAACTAAACAAGGCTTATTTCAGATATTGAAGTATTTATCACTTGTTTTCTGTGTCCTCCTGGTCGCGTTCTGCCCTCCTGGGTCTTTCTGTGTCCTCCTGGTCGCGTTCTGCCCTCCTGGGTCTTTCTGTGTCCTCCTGGTCGCGTTCTGCCCTCCTGGGTCTTTCTGTGTCCTCCTGGTCGCGTTCTGCCCTCCTGTGTCTTTCTGTGTCCTCCTGGTCGCGTTCTGCCCTCCTGTGTCTTTCTGTGTCCTCCTGGTCGCGTTCTGCCCTCCTGGGTCTTTCTGTGTCCTCCTGGTCGCGTTCTGCCCTCCTGGGTCTTTCTGTGTCCTCCTGGTCGCGTTCTGCCCTCCTGTGTCTTTCTGTGTCCTCCTGGTCGCGTTCTGCCCTCCTGGGTCTTTCTGTGTCCTCCTGGTCGCGTTCTGCCCTCCTGGGCAGCCAGATGTCGCTGTGTACTCACAAAACACACAGCTTCCTTCCTCCAAATCCCAGCAGCCCCCTGGGCTCTTCTCTGGGCATGGGAACATTACAGTACACTATAGTTCAGTTAGAACAGTGATGGAAGAAGTATGTACATGTTTGACTTAAGTAAAAGTAAATGTAATCATTATGGCATATACCATTTGATTTCAAAAGTTCAAAATGTACATTTATTAAAAGGAAAACTCTTTTGAATACAGCCGATCTACAAGCTCACAATAAGTAAATGGACTTTCCAACACTGAGGAAGAAGACACAAACATGAAGATAAAGACAGACAGGAACACCCCCTCACCCTCACATGCATGCACGCACGCGCACGCACACACACACACACACACACACACACACACACACACACACACACACACACACACACACACACACACACACACACACACACACACACACACACACACACACACACCATATGACTGCCTTAACAGTATATCTGTTGTGTACTCTCTCTGCCAGTTCACTCATAAAGTATACGAATGGCAAATTATAGTGTTTTGTTCAATAACAGCATGCTGTTGTCTGATTTGTCCAAATATAGGAAGTGGACCATCAGAGTCCCATGGGATTGGGTGGGAGTCTATGGCACTGGCATGACAGACGCTTGTGTAAACACACACGTCTTCACCGACCTCCCCTCCTCTCCTTTCCCCTCCCCTCCTCTCCCCTCCGTCTGTTAATTGATCAGAAGGTCAGCCGCCCATGTCGTGGCGAAGTGTCCCCGAGCAAGGCACTTTAGCCCCTAACAGATAGTCAGATACCCCTCACCATCTGAGCAGCCTTCAGCTGGGCGAGGCTGAAACTGAATTTCCCTCTATTTGATTAATTAACAATGGTCTGTCCTGTCCTGTCCTGTCCTGTCCTGTCCTGTCCTGTCCTGTCCTGTCCTGTCCTGTCCTGTCCTGTCCTGTCCTGTCCTGTCCTGTCCTGTCCTGTCCTGTCCTGTCCTCTCCTCCCCTGTCCTCCCCTCCTCCCCTCCCCTCCCCTCCCCCCCTCCCCTCCCCCCCCCCTCCTCTCCTCTCCTCTCCTCTCCTCTCCTCTCCTCTCCTCTCCTCTCCTCTCCTCTCCTCTCCTCTCCTCTCCTCTCCTCTCCTCTCTCTATCATGTTTATCATATAAACATTTGGGTGTTTGAGTAGTTAAGTCACCACATTCTTTTGACCTTCAGATCATCAACATTATTGGGTAATTCTTCCATCGCTGGTTCTTATTTAGAACCACCCCTACACACACACACACACACACACACACACACACACACACACACACACACACACACACCACGCGTGCAGGGGGGGAGTGTCTCTCTCTCTCTCTCTCTCTCTCCCTACCAGACAGGCAGGGTGTGTCTCAGCACTGAGACCTTATCTGTCGCCGTGGGAAACCGTTCTGCCAGACCATAATAGTAATCTCTATGATCTGTCAGGAAACTGAAATTGGAGAGGAGGATTAGAGGAAGAAAAACCCTCAGTGATATCCTGCTGTGTGTGTGTGTGTGTGTGTGTGTGTGTGTGTGTGTGTGTGTGTGTGTGTGTGTGTGTGTGTGTGTGTGTGTGTGTGTGTGTGTGTTCGTGCGTGCGTGCGTGTGTACAGTACATACAGTAACTTGTACTTGGGGTGGCCATAGCAGAGTGTGTAGAGAGGGCGTCTGTTAAACAGAAGATCACTGGTACGCCTACCGAACTGCACGTGTCTCTGTGTTGAAGTGGCCACCAACATGGCACTTAACCCTATAAATGTACGTCTGTAATCCACGTAACTCTGGAACCGTTCGCCCCACCGACTTCAAATTTGACACACGCGTTCCACACCCCCACAGGGAGTGCAGTGCCCGGTGTCGAGTATAGATCTGACCACGGTTGTCCAGAACCGCCACAAAAGGCCTCTGCCCGGGCTCTGGACAGGGCCCCTGCCCAGGCTCCATATACAGTATGGGAGCTAGCCTGTTCTGACATCTGCATAGACTCCATATTTGGGCATGCCTGACAAAGAACTCCATATGGTCATAAAAGGGACACATATCTAACTATAAATGCACCAAGTCTCTGCACGTATGTATCTGTACATCTGTAATCCACGTAACTCGAGAACCGTTCCCCCCACCGACTTCAAATTCCACACCACCACAGGGAGTGCATTTCCAACTTGCGTCGTTCCAAGTAGGCCAGTGCCCGTAGCTCATAAATGAGTATTTTCTACTATTGGTACTTTAAGTACATTTTGACACCAATACCTTTGTGCTTAGGTTAGGGTATGCGTGTGACATCATCATCATACCAGGAGGTTATGTGGGAACGCATTGAGTGGCAGAAAACTACTTTCTGGCCTTGACAGCCCATACATCCAAACAGACTGTATTAAACAACATTAAACAACATTAAACTCACTTTGCCACTCACTTCATGCATGCACATACCCTCTATTCTGGACTTATATATTTCTACGATGCACTATTGACACTTCCCATCACTACATGAATGCAAATAAGTGGAATAGAAGGACTGCATGACTGCATTAGGCTACATTACTGGTGCCAACTGGGAACCAGTATAGATGTTCCACATGTGATGATTCCCAGAACTCCCAACGGGGGAATTCCAAGGACTCTGGTTTCTGTAGGATGTCATCATCAGGGTTAGCCAAGATCACACAGAGTGACATCACAGAAACCATGCAGTCTTCTTTGAATCAGGTGACACTACCAGTGGGCCTGGAAAGAACAAAAACATGCTTTCAGACAACTTCCTATGGCTCGAGGCTAAACGTGTGTGTGTGTGTGTGTGTGTGTGTGTGTGTGTGTGTGTGTGTGTGTGTGTGTGTGTGTGTGTGTGTGTGTGTGTGTGTCTGTGTGTGTGTGTGTGTGTGTGTGTGATGCATATGTCATGATCGCGGCTTCTGTGATACAGTATGTGTTCAGCCATTGTCCCATTTTCAATAGAAAGCGAAATTCACGTGTAAGGTGAAACACACACGCACACAAACACACACACACACACACACACACACACACACACACACACACACACACACACACACACGTTTAGCCTGTGCCATTGGGTTAAATATTAATTTATTTATATTTCTTCACAGAATCAAAGGTTTTATTACCAGGATCCTATAGATGGCTTGATTCTAGTCTTAAAATAAAATGAAATGAAATGAAAAACAAATCCAGTGGTCCAGTGGGACCAGAAATCCACACCCTGCACTCTGTGCCCTATTCGCAGTTTCACACTAAATCCAGCAGTATGGACCTTTAAGGAGCATGTGGTCTGTTTATTCACACTCAACACAGCAGTAGGATACACTCACTGACCTGAAGCTCTGGTCTGTCTGGCACCATCCTTCCGGAATACAGGATGACTCATCGGGTTGTTTGTCTTTCATCAGACAAGCTCAACTTTGTTGACAAACCTCCCTTTATGAAAGGGTTTTATTCGTGTTTAATCCAATCTGGTCCAACGTTCTCTTCTATTTTGTCGGGGCAGAAGCCTCCTATCTTCATATTCTAACCTTTTGTGGGGTGTTTTCCCCTGTAAATTAACAGCCTACTTGATGCGATGAGCTTGTAGATCTGCATTTATTTTTTATTTTTTGTGCAAATCTTTGAATAAATCAAATTTTTAAGCAAAGATTTTTAACTCAAATCTTTGCTTCTCGGAGGTCCCTGGCCTATAGGGCACAACATATTATTTAGATGGGGGTCGGCGGAACAAACAAGCAGGCCCCATCTCAGTTCTGTGCATAAACATGTAATGCAATGTGATGCCTCTTGGAACTATGACTATCTTGTTAGCCTTTTGTTTTCCCTTCACTGCAAGAGAGGAGCTGTCGTGTGATCTGTTTGTATTGTGTATATGTGTCGTTTTTTTTATCCTGATGACTGCTTGCCACAAAACAAAATTCCACAAGGACAAATAAAAGTATCTACAGTATCTACCTATCTATCAATGCATATCGTTCTGGGTGATCCTTGAAGTGAAAAGTTTGGAGAAGCACTGAGATAGAGTGGAGTGATGGACAGAGGACAGACAGAGTGATAGAGTGATGGACAGAGGACAACAGAGTGATGGAGTGATGGACAGAGGACAGACAGAGTGATAGAGTGATGGACAGAGGACAACAGAGTGATGGAGTGATGGACAGAGGACAGACAGAGTGATAGAGTGATGGACAGAGGACAACAGAGTGATGGACAGAGGACAGATAGAGTGATGGACAGAGGACAGACAGAGTGATGGACAGAGGACAGACAGAGTGATGGACAGAGGACATGCAGACAGAGGACGTCATGGTAGAGTGATGGAGCAACGGACAGAGTGTTCATTGTCCCACAGACGCTGCATGCTGCATCATGAGACGCTCCCCCCCCCCCCCCCCTGGGCCTTTAACCACATGGGCCATATAATGTCCCTATTCTGGGGAGAACAGTCAGGGGAGAAAAAATGCGGATCTCCTTTTTTTTCTTTATAATTTTTATCCCAGGATTTTGCAACCCATGGTCCCACAGTGTCAATTATCTAATGTAATCTTGGGCGCTACACTTCCTCTGCCAACCTGGGTGTGGGCAGCGGACTGACCTCATGCTTCTTTCTATGCATGAGGAGTCCAAGCTGCTTTTTTTCACCTGACAGGGGGGGAATTTCCCCGGCCGGACATAGCGCGTGGAAGGAACACGTTATTCCGACCAGTTCCTTTCCCCTCCATCAGGCGCCCCGGCTGGCCAGGGAGAGGTAGTTTAGAGACCAGGATTACTGCATGTTTTTTGTGAGGGTACCAATGCGGATCTCCAATCAACAAGTTGTGAGCTTGACTGTAGATCTCGCTATTTTTAGGCGAAGAGATTCTTTTCATCTGCCTTTCCTTATGCTGCCGAGCGTCTCTGCCTTTGGTTCCCTCCCTCTCTCTCCCTTCACCTCCCCATCTCTCTGCTTATTCTGCCACTGATCATTGCCTCGTTGATCCACCTCTCCTTCCATGTTTCTCTCTCTCATTGCATTGCGGCTCATTCCTTTCCTTATCTCATACCCTCCTTCTTTCACTCCTTTATATCCTCCTCACTCCCTCCTCTCTCCCCCCGCCCCCTCTCAATCTGCCTGTACATTTCTCTTCTCTCACTCAGCCCAGCCCAGGCCTGGACTCACAGTCAGGCTCAGAATGTTTACTTCCTTTGCTTTATCATATTTCGGGCTTAATGACACTTAATTGCTTCGTTTTGCCTTAACGAGCCCGGGCCAGGAGCGACGTACGTGTGTGGTTCTGCCCCTCTCGGCAACAGCAGCCCCCGCGTGTGGTGGCCATGGGATCTTCTTGAGTTTGGAATTTTGATTTAGGACTTGGAACAGGGGAGGTGTTTCACGACAGGAGCGTGGAAGTGCAAAGAGGACAAGGGAGAGGAGAGTGAGACGTGGTGAAGATGAGTGAAGTGTGAGAGGAAGAACACATGAGAGTCTAAGACGTGCAGACGAGACGACAGCAGAACTTTGGAACACTGCGGGCCAATTGGACTACACGTTTTAACGTGAAAAGAAACAGCCTTGAGATGTGCTGAATAGAACTGAACAGAGTAGAGCTCAGAGAGATTAAGCAGAGCCTAATATATATATATTTTTTGATTGATTGAATACTTCATTTGACGGAAATGGAAACAGCACAAGGTGCAGTGATACATCTGGACTGAAAGGATAACACAAGGAAGTCCTGGCGGGGACTTGTTTCCATTGTGGTCCTATATTTCAAAGGTAGCAGCACTTATAACAGCACATATTGTGACAATAGCACAGGACAGCACCGTCAAGCATCAGGGCAGCGTTGCTCAGCCTCAGGCCTAACTTGGCTCCTGGGATGAGAAGGTCCTAGCAAGGTCACAAAGTACTGTTAGTATCAGTCTGTCAGACAGTACGACGAGAATGTAGATACCGGTAGCTGCATTGTGGTCTTTATATTGTTGTCTTATCTGCATATTTTGTGGTTTTGTAAATTAATGCCCTACTTTTTGCGTTCCGAGCTCCATGTTGATCTGCTACTTTTGCTGTTTTTGAGGAGCGGAGCTGAGCTCCCATGTTCCCTGCCGCAACACAGAGACAGAAGAGGAGCTGATTGAACTAGAGTCTCTAGACTAGTCTACAGTATAGTTGTTGATATAACAGGAATAACAGTACTGTAGGGCAGGATTATAGGAACCGGTGGAATAAAGTATACAATAGGTTTGCGAGAGGGAGAAGGTGCTGTAGTCAAATGAGATAAAACTCGGCACCATATAGAACAGAATACCACAGGGTGATAAGGTAAGAGGAGGGGTTTGTTGTAATCACCAAAGGGAAGTTACTTCACTGCGTTGACCAAGCAGAGCTCAGGGGCACAACACCAGTTGACGTGAAGCCTGGAGGACTGGGGGATCGAACCGGGGGAGGCGGACACAGCTCCTCTATCGCCGGATTTATTGCCGCCCTTCAGGCCCTGCCACCCTGGAGGCTTTTTTTACTTTGTAGAATAATGGAGGTGTAGTGGATTCATTGTCCGGAGGAGACTCCCGTCCAGGGCAGGCTTCAGACGCGACTCCTGCAAGAGGAGACTTGGCTCAAATCTGATCCCATTCGATTTGGGCGCTATAGTGACCCATCGTGACGTCGACCCCAGGCAGGGTTCGAACCCACCACCACGCTAAACAGCTACACTAGGACGCCCCTCCAACCGGAGGAGACTTAGCGGAGTACAGTACAGTACAGTACAGTATCAAAGAGAACTGAACGGTACATTGCAGTGCGGTGAAATACCGGTGAAAACAGAGAACACAACGCGGGCTCCCGAGGCCACCATGGATCTGTTGGGCGCCTTCTACCGCAGGAAGCTTCGGAGGAAGCAGAAGAAGGCGGACCTCGGCCGCTCGGACGGCGCTCTCTGTCGCACGCCCTCGGAGGCCAGCGTCAACGGCCTGGCGACAGGCCTCATCTCTAAGGTCCTCAGGTTCACCTCCAGGTAAACACAACGGCCTGGCGACAGGCCTCATCTCTAAGGTCCTCAGGTTCACCTCCAGGTAAACACAGACCAGTGGTGGAAAAAGGACTCAATGCTGTAATATAAAAAGACTCAAATAAAGGTCTGGAATTCAAAATGTACTTGAGTAAAAGTGCAAAAGAATTGGCGTGAAAATGTACTTAAAGTACCAAAAGTAGAAAGAACTTATTATGCAGAATGTCTAAACGTTTGTCAAATGTTTAAAAGATCTTTTGAAAATAGCAGATCTACAATCTCACAATGCGTCGCAATGTAGATCGGCTATTTTCAAATGGCCGAAATGTATATGGCTGAAGTGTTTAATGTATGTTTTGTAATAATAATCAAAGTAACTAGTAACTAAATTCATCATTCACAGACAGCGCATCATTGCAGTGCATCGGTATATTGTAACATAATGATACATGTGATACAGTGACAGTGCATCAGTATATTGTAACATACATGTGATACAGTGATAGCGGGCTGAGGTATTCCAGCCACGTCCTGTCATTATGCACTTCCTGTGGATCAAGAGATGGAGGGACGTTCTTGTCCCTGTCGCCCAGTTAGGGAGATAGCATCTCTTCCTGTTTATCTGCCTGCATAAACGCTGCAAACCGCCATCGTTAGTTCAGAGTGACGGTTATTGGGTTCATAAAGATCGTTGCCTCTGACAAAACATAACATTTAAACAATATGATATTGTGATGATGACACTCGTGACGACAACGATGATGGTTATGGTGATGATGATGATGATGATGTCTGGTTGACCAGACCTTTTCTACAGTGGTGGAAAGAGCAATACTGCAATATTACACAATATTACGCAATATTACAAGTAAAAGTCTGGAATTAAAGATTTACTGTAAATGTACATCTTGGACACCAAATGTACAAACCAATGTGTCCAATGCAGTTGGTAGAATTTGCATATCATCTTTATGAATGACGCCTGGTAGAACTGTTGGCCACAGCCCTATACTATATAGCCCTATATACTATACAGCAGGGTGGATCACCATCTACCAGTAGATCACATGACATGCCCCTAAAGAATATTTCATTTAAAAGTATATTATTTTTTTTTGCATCTTCCACTTGAATTAAGTTGACTTGACTGACATAAAAAAGGGCCTGTCAGCTCAAACCCACAATGCAATATACTTTGCTGGGCACAAATGTCGGTAGATTACAAATGAAATACAAAAGAACTCCACATATTATATACATATCTCCCCTTTCCCATCCCAAGTGCATTTGTCTTAAATGTAATGCCAGCCACCGCTATTCCAAAGCCATTTTCAGCAATGGTATTCTAATGTTTTCGGTGGGTAGATCTTGTTGAGCTGGTCATTTGGAAAGCAGCTCTCAAGTCCAAAAAGTGTGGACACCCCTGAGTGTGGACACCCCTGCTATACAGTAATTCAGCCAGTTAATGAGAGCGCTCTGACCTACTTCTGATGTCCTGGGTTCAAACCCAGTTCATTATCTCTGCTGCAACCCATTGACTATAACCACTATGTACATGTTGAGCACTTTTTGTTTTAACTTTAGTAGAGTATTTCTAATGTATAATACTTAGCTTATACTTCTACATCTCAGACGTACTTTCACGCCACTATAATTCATTGAAAACTTTTGTTACTAGTATTTACTATGAATTGGATCTTTAGTTTACTAAACATACATTAACCACTTAAGCTCCGTATATATTTTCTAGCTATTTGCAAAAGATTTTTATACATTCTGTTTTTGAGTTTGAAAACTTGAAATCGGACATTCTGCATAATAAGTACTTTTACTTTTGGTACTTTTCCACCACTGACAGTATGTCACTGATTAGCAGAGAGACGGTCACAGCCAGGTCATTACTATGCAGTGAAACTCAGCCAATCAGCTATCAGCATTCTCTCTCTCTCTCTCTCTCTCTCTCTCTCTCCTCTCTCTCTCTCTCTCCAAATGCACTCACTCACTCACCATTCAATTCAAAGGGCTTTATTGGCATGAGAAAACATACGTTTACAATACAACACAATACAATAAAAACAACATTTATGTACATTTTAAAGTCAGGCTCCAATAAATCAATGTCTATGTACCAAGATCACTTGATACACACAATGATTAGTCTTTAGGGTGGTTGTGTTCCAGTTGATATCCTTCTCCTATCACAGCAGCTCACAAATCTTGCTGCTGTGTCTGCACATTGTTGTACTTCGCCTTTTTTATCATTAGTAATGTTTTCAAAATCTCTGTGGGTGATTATAATCTGTGGGAAGTATGTGTCTCTGATGTCTTGGTACAGTGGACAGAAGTGTAGCTACATGTAGACACATGCGCGCGCGCACACACACACACACACTAGTGCACTAGAAATATGTTTTCACGATTAGAATCAGAATCAAATTATTTGATTGATTTGATTGTTTGTACAACATAGCACAGCATCATGACAACATTCACACAAACGTGAGCGTGCACACATGTGACAGTGTCTGTGTGTGTGTGGTGGACATTCTCAGTATTCAATCTGAGAGTGTACAAATGAAACCAAATGGAACTTTTTTTGAGAGAGCAGATGAATGAAAGAAGCCGTTTCGTTCCCCTTCCTTTCCCAGCAGACACAGCGAGCCTGCGTCGCGCCCACACTCCTGGCATTCTACCAAGCTGGGAGGGAGTCAGGACGACCCTGGCATGGTGCAGCTGTCCCAGGGCGGCATCAGTGCTATGGACACGCCCTGGCATCACACCTACAATACCAGGTGTGTGTGTGTGTGTGTGTGTGTGTGTGTGTGTGTGTGTGTGTGTGTGTGTGTGTGTGTGCGTGCACCAAAACATAGTCTATTTACAAGCACACAACAATTATGGGCTTGTAGATCTGATATCTTTCAGCTTGAACATGTGGAAAATGAGTCCAAAAGAAAGAAAGACGTGGCTTTGTCTTCGCCGCCGTGCAGAGCACAATGCTCTGTTACTAACCCAGAGAGTCATTTTGTGGCACCGCATCGACCCTCTGAGGGAGAACCTTTTGAGAGAGGAGAACCACACTGCAACCCTCAATTTACAAAGCCCTGGTCTAGCCTGGGCCGGCTTAGAGGTCCATGCACCGGTCCTTACCTGGTTCGATTCCCCATCCCGAAGGAACTTTACCATTGTGTCTTCCCCCCATCTCTCTCCCCGTTTCCTGTCTACATACTGCTACTGCCTATAAATAAAGGCAAAAAACCCCCCAAAATATCGTTAAAAAAAGCCCTGGTCGAGTTTCCTCGGGAGCTTACTGGGCAAAACAACTTATGTGCAGCCATATCACTTCCGGTTATCATTCATTCAATTTGTTTGAGTGATCCATCCCAGTCAATTAATAACGTGGAAACACAAATCTAAAAGTATCTCTCTCTCTCTCTCTCTCTCTCTCTCTCTCTCTCTCTCTCTCTCTCCCTCTCCCCAGTGCCTCTACCACAGACCTGGCAGAGGCGGGGTTCGACTCTGGTGGCAGCTACCTGAGGAAGAGTCCAGACCAGTACAGCTCCCGGGGAAGCATGGACAGCCTGGACCCTCCCCCGCCCTCCCCCCACCACCACCTCCCACCTGGAGCCCCCCACCCTGGGCAGCACCCTGGCCCCCACCCGGCGTACTCCTCCTGCCATCAACTCTCCTACGCCAGGTGTGCTGGTGCTGTGTAAATGAGCTTAGTAGATCGGCTATTTTCACAATGTTCATCTATGGAGAACCAGGTCCAACTAAATTTAATATGGCTCATCTCCTATCCAAGTGCTTGGGTTGAACGTAGATTTAACATGTTTTTTGTTCTCATCTTGCTTATACGTTTTGGATGGTATTATATATACTGTATATAAAGCTTGTCCGTGCTGTACTGTCATGCACTATTTATCAGTTAGACTCTTAACTTGTGACCTGTTTCACATAATTATCCACTTAGCGTTTTCAAGGAAGGAGGAATTAAGATGGAGACAGAAAGAGAGAGAGAGAGATGGATAGAAAAAAATCACACCCGTGTGAAGTGAGGGGCGCTAATATATTAAAGTCTAACTCATGTTGATTAGGTGATGTAATGGTGATGTAAAACCAGGGGGGCAGTCAGACAGATATTTTGTGAAGCTACTAAGGAAATCGGGATTTCCTGAAAGTTCATATAATGGCCTGTTGTGGCGCTGTCATTGGGCCCAAAAAAACCCATAGCCCCATAGAAGTCCATGTATTTGGGCCCAACTTCACCGTCCTAGACTGTATTACCTTAATAAACATGGTCATGAATACTTTCTACTTCCAGTCACTAGTTTAAAGTCTCATTTCTAATGTCATAATATTCTTTTTGGAAAATTATGGTCCCATTTATAAAATAAATTACCATAAAGTCGCGTATGTTCTGAGGGGCGTGGCTACCGTTACAGTCTATGATCGGGATTCCCCTCCCACTCGAGTCAAAATAAAAACCAATGGAGAAGAAGGGGGAAAGTCCCGCCTCGTTGTCAATGGCCAGCTGGGCCCAAACGGATCTAGAAAGATGGCGATGTACAATACAAGGACTGACAGGCTTCATTTTACGTTCATGTTAGACCCGCGGAACGCTTTGTCCATATTTTTGTGTATTTATGTGTAAAACAAACAGTGTCAAAACAAACATTACATTATCTTTATTGTTAATGGCATTTTATGTTTGTGTTAGGGATAAGATGACGTAAATTTCCCCTTCATTGTCAATGGCGTTCTTAAAACAAACATTGAACTACAAACAAACATTAAACCTGTATATAGATAAACCCCTGTAAAGTTTAATTCATGCTTTATCACACGAGGGTGTCACACTACAAGTTTGCGACACACAGTGGCGCGACACGTGGCTAGCTTTTTGACGTTGTACTAAATCAGGCTTCAATGTTTCCCTAGGTCCTCCAACAGCATCGACCACCTCCACAGCAAACGGGACTCCGCCTACTCCTCCTTCTCCACCAGCTCCAGTATCCCAGAATACCTTGCTGCCGGCCCCTCCTACAGCCCTGAGCGCTCCTATTCGCTGGAGACCGTGCCTCAAAGAGGAGGTGGAGGAGGAGGAGGTGGAGAGATGCAGCAGGCAGACATCCGCTACGTTCGGACAGTGTACGACCCCCAGCAAGGCCTTTCCCAAGAGCACGAGCTCAGCTCCGCCTCCGCTGCGTTGCTAGGCAACAGTGAATCCCGTGCCGGAGGAGGAGGGGTAAAGTCTGGGCTTGGCAGAGAACTACAAGGTAAAAGTTTATTTTATTTTGTATTTTTTACCGGGTGGCTCCTAATATTGTCCGAGCAGTCTAGAGCAGTGTAGTGTTTCCCAAATTATTTTGTGGGGTCCCCACCCAGATGATTCACTTAATGTGCAACATTGTTTTCACACTCACCCCAAACCAGCATACAGTATCTGCACATTTCTAAAGTTACAATGTCACACTCACACAAAATTCATAGAGTATAAAAATTCACATTATAAACAACCACTACGAAATTC
Organism: Protomyctophum bolini; assembly: GCF_963924005.1. Taxonomy (NCBI): domain Eukaryota; kingdom Metazoa; phylum Chordata; class Actinopteri; order Myctophiformes; family Myctophidae; genus Protomyctophum; species Protomyctophum bolini. The sequence continues at coordinate 16,782,837 of NC_137883.1, read as the reverse complement.
GCATTGGGAAGACAGAGATATATTGGAAAAAATGGCAGGCAGCAGCATCTGAAGAAAGCGAGGACTATACAGAGAAATTGGAGATGGAGTCACTTGGAGGGGGGATGAAGGGGGACGAGGGGGGAGGGAGGGAAAAGGGGTGAAAATAAAACTTGGGAAATGCACTTATGTCCTTGTCTTATATCTAAGAGAAATGCTTTCTGTACTGCACTGCTTTTTCCAAATAAAATAAATATTAAGAAAGAGGCAAACCATGGTCAAAATAGCCGATCTACAAGCTTATAACGTACTAGTTTGACACGTCTCACTGTCATTGGTTCCAGTCCACGACATCAGTTTGTGCTTCTCATGTCCCTCCATCCTCTAGGTTCAGGGGGCGGGGTGTGTTACCGTAGCAGCAACAGCAGCAGTAGCAGCAGCAGTAGTAGCGGCGGTGGGGGCGGGGCCACAAACCGACACAGCGTGGGGCCCATTTGGGGTCCGGCGGCCAGGCGCAGTTCCTACGAGAGCCTGAAGGGGGTGCCAGCTCCCCCGCAGCGCAGCGACAGCTACGCCGCCATCAAGAACCACGAGAGACCAAACTCCTGGTCGAGTCTGGAGCATGCACGCTCGCTACGGTGAGTTCTACAACCTTCCATGTTTTTGAGTGGTGCAGCTGCTCCAAGGAACAGCAATGTCCCTATGTCCCTATTTTTAGGGGTACCAATAGGGGCAAAGGTGGCACTGTTGTGCTAGAAACAGAGAGAGAGATAGTGTTGCACTGTTGCCGGCTAATTACAATGTGGAGTGTGCATGAGAGATGGAGAGACACAGTAACTCTGTCATTTCTCGACCGTTTCGGACGCGGGGCGGCTCGCCGGAACCGGGCCGGCACCCTGGGCACGTTACTGTGGGTCTGGAAGTTCCGGGGACCTCCAGGGGATCCCCACACGGAGTTGCACCACTCAGTTCACTCGGGTGTGATTTTTTAGGGTTTAGTTGCAGGGGACGTTTTCTTTTCTTTTTTCTTTTTATATATATATATTTATTTGCTAATCATAATAACAAATTCCATCACAGTGGTGGAAAGTGTACATTTATTCAACTACTGTACTTAAGTATAATTTTTTACATATGTTTCACATAAGACCCCCCCCCCCCCCCCCCCACACACACACACACACACACACACACACACACTGATATAAGACACCAGATAGATACAGTATAGATCAAATATAGATATGCACATACCGGTATATCGTTTTGCATTATTGAGAACTCATCACTGCTCAAATAAAGTCAAATATGAGTGAGTTAATCCATGTCCTTGTTTCAGGTCACTCCACAAGGGTTCCTGGCATCACTCCAGTGGCTCTGTGTCTTCAGGTACGTGCTCACGTTTTGCCACAAGGCCTCATTTATAAACGTAGTATCGCCGAACCCTAGCATTCCAATTCTGGGGGCGAACATTCGGCAGAAATAGCAGACGTGTTTATCGTCGCTGTCGGGCAGAGAACTCTTATTTGGTAAATGAATGTCCTACACTCCATCATCCTATACTGCGTCACACAAAAGCATCAAATGTAGCAGATCAACAAGCTTTTGAGCTTGTCTGCTACGTTTGCTGTTTTCAAATTTGAATCCTGAAAAGTGACAGTTTTTGGACTGTCACTTTTTGAAGTTTCCACTCGACAGAGACGATATGATAACACATTGCAAGCTTGTAGGTTGCCTATTGGCAGTGAAGAGATTTGGTAGAGAGGGCATAAAGGAGTGGACCAAGTACAGAGCCCTGGGGGACCCCGGTAGGCCAAGTACTGTTGGATTTAAGTGGTTAATGTGGCACAAAAAAATCCTTTCTATCACAGTTTAGCAATAACTATTACCATATCGTGTCCAAAACTGTTACTTTTCAGGATTCACATTCAAAAGTAGCAAAAGCAGCAGATCTGTAGACCTTTTTTGTTGCTTTTGTGTTGCTGTGGTATGATCAAGCACGGTGTTAATTTACGAAAAACACAAAAGGTTAGCATGTGGAGATAGGAGGTTTCTGCTGTGTGTGTGTGTGTGTGTGTGTGTGTGTGTGTGTGTGTGTGTGTGTGTGTGTGTGTGTGTGTGTGTGTGTGTGTGTGTGTGTGTGTGTGTGTGTGTGTGCGCTTGGTTGTGTGCGTGCGTGCGTGCACGTGCTCACACATCATCATTCTTTCGGTCATCCCAGCCAAAGGCTCGTACACCGCGGACGGCCAGCTCCACACGGTGATGGAGAAGAGTCCAGAGAGCAGCCCCACCACCAAGCCTCGCCAGGGGGGCGCCACCGCACCCCCCCAGCCTGCCCCCCTGTCTCCTGGAGGAGGAGGAAGCACCCAGTCGGGGCGCCTCATGCTCCCCACAGGCGTGTACCCCGTGCCCCAGCCGGAGCCCCACTACGCCCACATGCCCAGCTCGGCCCCCAGCCACACCGCCGGCGGCGGAGGAGGAGTCTACCCGGCGCTGGCCAGGGAGAGCGGCAGGCTGCTGCAGGGTGTCGCCGCGAGGGACAGCGGCAGGCAAGAGCACGGCTGGAGGGACGGCGGGAGGGTCACGGCGGCCACGGAGAACGGATACCCGTCGTCCTCGTCTGCTGTCTCTGTGCCCGCCACGCAGCTCCGAGGTCCGGCACAAGAGTCGGACAGGTACGGGTTGATTTATTGGGCTAGAATCGATTGCAATCAATTCAAACAACCTGCTGCATGGTGCATTGCTTTTTTAATGCTTGTTTAGTCTGTGACACTAACGCAGCCTTCCACTGATACCAGGTGTCACCAGGAAGAGGCTCTCCATGAGCCCAACAGATCCCACCCCCAACCAGCGGGGGCGCCATCAGAGGGCCAGGCTGGACCACCGAGGCCCCAGAACCACCAGGGGCCCCACCACAGCCAGTCCTCACAGGGGACGCAGAGCCTTTCCAACCCGCAGGGACCGCCCCAGTATCAAACGTCCCACCAGGGTCACGACAACAGCCAGGATGTTCAAGGAGCGGGGAACCAGTGGAACCCGGGCCACCGGACCGTCTCTGAGAGGAGAGACCCCTTCACCACGGTGCAACCCCGAGGAGACAGGAGCAGGTATGGACTCTCTCAGCCGTGTTCACTAAGACATGTTTATTTTTTTATGAGTGGTGGCACACCGTCTCCAAAGAAGCTTTGTGTGTCCCTATGTATGTCTGTATGCATGTGTATGTACAGTATATCGCTAAGTATGTTTTTTAATTTAAAAGTGTGAGAACTACAGATTTAGAAGGCATTCGTAGAATGAGCCTCGGGTCTTCAATGTTCAAGGTTGTGCTGTATTGTTACATTGTGTGTACAGGTACTGTACATAAGAGTAAAACTTAGTTTTGTTTGGCTGAGACAATGCAGCAGCATAGATAACAGCAACAGCCAAACAGCCAAAAAAGATAGGATAAAGAGAGAGGGCAAAAAAGAGCAAACAAAGAATAAAACAAATATTGTTCACTCCTCCTCATTCTCCTCTTGCTCTCATCTCAGAACCACAGAAGCGTCCGGTGTTCATCCGGGGTCCGCCGGGACCGCTAGAGTGGCCCAGGGTCAGGTGGCGTCCGGCCCGCCCACACAGCAGCCTTCACAGCCTCAGACCGGCGGCCGGACCGCCGAGCCCAGAGCTCCTCCGTCCTCTCAGCGACACCACAGCGACCAGCGGGACCACCGGGACAGGGAGAGGGAGGCAGAAAGAGAGAGGCAGCACGAGAGAGAATGCGAGAGGGAGAGAGAACACCCGCTGACTCGTCTGGAGATGGCCCTGGCCGAGGTGCAGCGGTGCACTAGCCCCGACAGCGTGGCGCTCCCCGCCACCGGCAGTGGCCAGAGTCAGAGCAACAGTTACAGCTACAGCGACGGCAACCAGGAAACCAGCAGCATCAACCATGGCACCGCCTTGCGCAGTCTCTCTGTCCTGGAGAAGGTCAGTCGCTTTGAGCGGCGGAGCCTGAAGCAACGCGGCCAAAGCACCGGCCAGGAGCCTAGCAAGGCTGGCCAGCACAAGGTAATTCATGGTTTATTAACTACATACATACATTGATTGGGGCTGCAACTATCCATTATTTTATATTAAGACCTGAGGCCAATTCTACAAATAAAACAAAATCATAAAATCATAAAAATGATTATTACACCAATTACAATTTCTTTATTAATATTTGACAACATGTAACGTATCATTCATGATCATGACACACACATTGCTCATGCTGCCATATTTCTTCCTCAACATGTCATATTTGTTTTGCTACATTTTCTTCCTCGATATCTTTCACAGGTGAGCATGGAATCCTCTTTGGGTTTGAGTAAATGATCCCGCCCCCCTCCTACTAGTAGTAGGGGATAAATTACATTTACAGCCCGTGACGGGGGGGTGCCGTCTCAAGCGAACTTGAGCCATGAGAAACACCACCTATAGCACGCAAGTTGCCGTGTTGAACGTTGCAAAGTTCGCTTAGCCGACTCAGCCCCGAGTTTACGACCCGATATGGACAGAATGGTAAATCATGTTCTGGCGAGAGTGTTTGCCTCGACTGCCACTCAAAGTGGCTACTGGCCTTTCACAGCGCTGTCCTTGAACAGGTCCACTGGCCAAACACAGTGCGTCCTTACTCAAACCCGAAGAAGATTTCACCGTCGCGTTTCACAGTCACACTGTTTATTTATAAATCTTTCTTTTGCCAGGCTAATAATGAGAAAGGCAAGACTGCCCCGTGTGGCACAGATGACCTCAGAAACATGTTGGAGAGAAACACCAGTGGAGCAAAAGCACACAGGACGATGAGCTACAGGGGAGACCGTGGACACCATCACACCCAGCACAGGTACACACGTAGGGTGGCTTATTTAGACCGTGGACACCATCACACCCAGCACAGGTACACACGTAGGGTGGCTTATTTAGACCGTGGACACCATCACACCCAGCACAGGTACACACGTAGGGTGGCTTATTTTGTTTTTTAAATAAACCTTATTCAAAGAGTGTGAGCATGACATCATATGCAAGTTTCACAAAAAGAAAAGAAAATACAACTCTTTGTTTTTATATTTTCTCCCACAACTCCCTTCCCAAGACATACATTGTAGATCAGCTATTTTTGAAAAGTTGTGAAAATGTGCATTTCTTCGAACATATATTCTTTCACAGCAAATGTTTTTAACTCATATCTTTGCTTCTTGGGGGGTCCCTGGAACACCATTCTTTCAGATGGGGGTCGGCGGCCAATTACATATAATTTCTGGGGTCCTTGACATGAAATAGTTTGAGCACCACTGATATAGAAACATTTTCAGCTGTCATTTTTAGAAGACATTAGAATCTGGCCTCTGTCCTAAATGGGATAGAGGGATACTAGTTCACCCAAAAGATTACCATTTCCCCCCCCATCGATTACTATAATGGATATTGTTTTGTTTTTGTTGCATTCCTAAGCCAATGATTTGATGACCAACAGTGGTTTCCACAAAGAGTCTCCTTTGTTCCCACAATGGAGGCACAAAGAGTCTCCACAAATCATTTGCGTAGGAATGCAACAAAAACAAAACAATATCCATGAATTCAAGTCTCCATGGGGTGAGTAATTAAATTATTTCATTTTGGGGTGAACTACTATCCCTTTAAGCCAAAAAATGTGATGACCAGCAGTGGTTCTCTATGGAGACACAAATATTCTCCTCAAATGATCGGGATCAGGGATGCGACAACAAAGAAATCTCCATTAAATCTCCAGGCTTCATGGGGTGCATTGTTTGGGTGAACTACTCCAGGTACAGGTAGTCGAAAAGTGTTCCGTATCCTCCATTCACGTATAATCCATTCACCTGTTCCGTTGGCTTCCGTTCCCAGGAACCCAGACCCCAGCTTTGCCCTGCAGAGGAGCCGCAGTACCTTCCAGCTTGGTGAGACTGAGGAGGGGGAAAGCAGCCATGAGTTCCCCAGGAGAGGAGAGCCTCCGGTGGGGGAGAGCAGCAGCGAGTTCCCCTGGAGGCAGGAGATCCAGGACCTTCTGGGCTCCATCCAAGACACATCGTTCAACAGGTCAGACGGGGAGTCGCGATGCCAGGGGAGTGGGAGGATGATTGTAAAACTTAGGCTTTCTCTTCGATGAATTTGTGTCTATAATGGTTACTGTGGTTACTGCATGGGTGTAAGACGACATTTTATTCCAGTGAAAATATCCAAAAACACTTTTCCACAACAGGACCTACCGGGACTCTCTGAAAGACGCCCAGTCCAAGGTCCTGTCCTCCACTTCCTTCCGCCGTCCAGAACTCGGCGCCTCCGCCAGCCCTTCTCCTCCTCCTCTTCCCTCTGCCTCCCCGTCCTCCGACAAGCAACCGTCCCTCGGCCACCATCCTCAACCTCTGCCCGTCCCCGCCAAGCACCATTCCCTGGATCGCCGGGGCCCCAAAACCATGCCCAAACCCCAGGGCGTTGTCCAAACCATGCCCAAACCCCAGGGCGTTGTCCTGTCGCCGCCCCGTTGCTCCTCGCCACCGCCCGCGTCCCCTCACGCGCCGAAGGAGAGGCACGTGGTCAGTCCGGAGGTCCGAGGTCCGAGCCCCCCGGCACTCCCCAGCGTGCCGGCCGTGGGGCACATCCCGCCCGTGCGGATCTGCGGCCGCAAGCGCCTGACCATGGAGCAGAAGAAGCGCTCGTACTCGGAGCCCGAGAGCATGCACGAGGTCGGGGTATACGACGCGGAGAACGCCTCGCTCTTCAGGAGAGGGGGAGGTAATTGTCTGTTCCTGATTACGTTGAATGGAATGTTGGCTGGTTCATAGTAATTATTAGAAAATGATGCGCAGATGGTGCATTAATTGATTACAGAGTGTTAACCTTAACAAAAATGTGGGGCTATGTTCGTCATGCAGCACCTGTGTATATGACGCGGTATCAATTAACCATATGAACCCTAGCATCCCTATTTTTGGTTTGAACGTTCAGCTAAATTTGCTATTTTCGGCAAAGATACTTAGTGCAAAGATACTTAGTGCAAAGATACTTAGTGCAAAGATACTTAGTGTAGCCGGAAAACAGGAGTATACTGTATACTATACAGTAGGCTTTAAGTGGTTAAAGGAGTAGGTTAAAGGAGTAGTAATTTCAATTACACACCCCATGAAGCCTTGAAGAACTCATGGATATTTGGATAACAAATAAGAAGTAGACTAAAATGTTAGGGAGGGACTAGTGGAGAAGAGATCCAGTAGAACTAAAAGACAAGTCTGGTTGTATGCTGAAAATAGCCTATCTACAAGCTCGCGACGTGATGCATTTCTCAAACACACGCGTTGACTAAAACATGACAAAAATGTAATTAAATTGTATTCAAAAGACCTAACACGAAATAAATAAATAAATCAACACTCCTTCATCATAAGCTACTTGTTCTTCTTCCTGTCTGCGTCACGCAGAGACCAGCGTGGCGGACCGCCGCAGGATGTTTGAGCTGGCCGCCAGTCGCAGCGCCGCCGCCGGTGGGGGCGGGGCCACCACGGCGTCCCGCCCTGACCTCCGGCAGCTCCAGCAGGACGCCCTGGCCGAGTACGTGGACCGGAAGAGAGGGGGGAGGAGGAGAGAGGAGGGGAGGGCTCATCAGAGGCCTCACAGTGCATACGTGCAGCCCACCGGGACCCACAGTCACGCAGGTAGAGATCAGTGGTCTTCAAGCCTTTTCATATCAAGGGGCCAATATTTATTCTGCATTTGAGCCACGGACCACCATTTCATGACCAAATGGTCAATGGACCAAATGGTCATGGACTCGTCGACTCGTAAGGGTCCATTTGGTTTCATTTTACACTCTCAAGAGTTAAAGATCTACGTATAAGGGTCCATTTGGTTACCAACTCTCCATCATTTAGCTGGGGACAACCTGGAACTTTTGAAAATAGATCGAGTTTGTAGACCGAAACAAAAGAAATAAAGAGATAGAGTCAGGAGGAACATAAAATAATCACATGATTTATTTAGACCAGGTATTTATTGGTACTTTCACTTAGTAAGAGACCACACGTTCGCTCAAGATTAACAGTTTATTGAAACAGAATGAGATGAATGCGTGGAGTGGAGTGGAGTGGAGTGAGGAACCCAAGGTAGGGCGAGACTCAGGGTGGGGGCGTAGTCTCTGGAGCTGACGGTCATCTTTGCTCTACTCGGAATGAGCGGTTGGTCGTCTCTGCTCCGTCACTGCCCCCCTGGATTCCTAGAGAATCGAGGCGAAAGGAGGAGGTTGGGGTCTAGGAGGATGGCGATTTTGAAGAGTAGTGAAAATAGCCGATCTACAAGTGCAGTCAGTACTCACAACCCATGTTTGGTCTGTCGTGGAGCAGAACAAACGACTTGGTTGAGAGATCGCAGGTGTATTTATACTGTGGTGATTGCACCGGGGATTGGCCGGGTGATAATGAAAGGCAGGTGAGTTTGATAAGGAGGGAGGAGTTGTTGATAATGAGGGAGGAGTGGTTAAGGTCAAGCGGAAGGAGGTCTCTTCTCCCGAAACTACGTTGTATAAATACAACTTCCCTTGGTTCATGATGGATGAAGCACGGAGGTGGACAGATTGATTCAACATTTTCTTCTTTTCTCCTCATTCTCCTCAGACACGCTCAGCCTCTCCTCCACCTCCAGCCTGCTGTCCCTCCAGGACTCTGGCCCAGAACGGAGCCTCTGTCCTGGGGAGAGACGCCTGTGCTCCACCCTGCCCTCTGGAGCTGACCTCCACAGCTTCCAGACCAATGTCATCTACCCAGGCAGGGTGACCGCTCCCAGGGCCTCGCCCTCCGGACAACACCCTCCATCGTAAGCTATTCCAGTCACATTAAGCCAAGGCACTGTTTCCCAGTGCACTGTTTTCGCGAGTGAATATCCCCCTCCTTTTTCATACATTAAAAAACTATCCGAAGAATTTCATGAATACAATTAAAACAATTAAAAGAAATTCCATAAATTCCATAAATGTAACTTTTAAGTGGAAGTGAAAATGGCCGATCTACGAGGGCCGGACAGTAGGCTGACCGGAAATGGAGAGGGACATGGGAAGACATGCAGTAAAGGCCATCGGGATCATTATACTCATAACACAGCTTCTGATTGCAGTGAAACTTTGCTGGAAGAAATGCTGGACATACTGTAGGAGGGAGTAGCGCCCCTCAAAAATAACACTTTTGTAAAGTGAGGGGCGCTCACAACTCGATGAGAAGCAATGCGCTGTGAGCTAGTTTGGGTCTCGGGGAGACATCAAATCTCCTGACGGCAATCGCTCATCCCCTGGTTCGTGGGAAGTTTTTCTCTATGGAGAATAACATTGGGTTATCTTAAAATCGTCTCATATAAGCATTGTGGTCCAAAAATAAACAAACTGTCACTGCGATTTTGACGGGGATGTGGCTCTGTATCGTTTACGATAGTCAGTCAAATTTGATAGTCTGTATCTAGCAATATCATATCCATATGAGTCAAACCGCTGGGATAATTTGTTTCTTTTTGGTACACAGTCTCAGTGTTCTGTTAGTTTAGTGCACAGCTATACTTAATATGACAAAAAGAATAGGAGAGAGATGCCAAGAATGCCAAGGCGGCCTACAATGTTACGAGAGCTCTATAGTAAATGTTTTATGATCATAATTTCCCAGACGTTTCTCCACGTTCTGCTTGACATTAGCATTATGTGCTTTGTCCGTCCCCTCTCTCTGCCTATAGCGACGACCCTGGCTCGCACGTGGAGGCCTCCGGGCCAGGCCGGGGCTCGGGGAAGTCTGCCTCTGTCGAGAATCTCCTGGAGAGATCGGAGGAGAGACGAGTGGTTCCACAGCACTGTCGCTCCCGCTCATCGCCCACTGCAGAGACACCCGACCAGGTAAAAGTACTACTGGTAATTTACACTTTAGAGACCCTGTAAGCCTGTAAATGCAATTATTTGGAGACTCAAATGCAGGTCAATTACAGGCCAATCGACCCCGCCGGTTATTGGCTTAGGAATTCAAGGCTTCATGGGTGTGTCATTTATAGATAATAAGTCATTTTTGGCTGAACCCTTTAAATTATAAGAATGAATACCAAATGTAGTTGATTTAGTTGATCACGGTTAGAGTGAGTGACAATGTAGTCACAAATAAGGAGGTCACTTACTTGGGTTGTATTTTGGATAACAAACTCACGGATGAAAAAATGGCAATGAAAGTGATCTCAAAGGTCAACCGTTTTTTGGGCAGGATATCCCCTTATGTCAACAGCAGTGCTATGAGGACCTTGGCCGGTGCCCTCACCCAGTGCCACCTCGACTATGCTTGTACTTCATTCATGGTACAGAGGTATCTCTAAGCCATCGAAAACAAAGCTGCAGACCACCCAAAACAAGCTTGTGAGGTTACTACTAAAATTGAACCTCAGGTCTCATCTTACCTCTGCCCACTTTAGTAGCCTGGGCTGGCTGAGAGTGGAGGAGAGAGTATATCAAGTACCTGCTGGGCTACCTGCCCAGAGTGAGGGATGCTCACAGGTACTCAACCAGAGGAAGTGCATGTGATCTTGTTCCCCCAGTTTCAGGACACTCAAGGGGAAAAATGCTTATCACTACGTAGCCACTACTCTGTGGAATGCCCTGAAATCCTTAAATTCTCTTCCAAGATTTAGGAAAGACCTTAAATTATTATCTTCACACTAACTGGTCATAGTTAGCTTCCGACCCTGGATAGCCCATCTCCCATGCTCTGGACTCTTCTCTCAGGGTACCTCTTGTCCTATATGTATAGCTCCCAGCCTTATAAGGATTATTTTTTTATTCGTTTCATGGTTGTTTTGTTTGTACAGTATGTTTGTGTATATGTTACAAGGTGGACCACAATGGAAACAAGCGAAGGCTTTTTTGTGTAATTTTCTTAAACTGCAAATAAAGTATTCTATCTATCTACCATAGTCCCCAGGACTTTATACTCGATCCCCTCCTGTTTTCCGTCCACTGAAAATAGCACGTCTACAAGCTCACAGTCACAACGTGTACAGTATTTCATGATGGCCTGCCCAGAATAGGAATGCTATATAGGATTCATGTGGTTAAATGACTCAGATCAGTATTGGAGACTAAAGCAGTTGAGTGGTACGATCCATAGGGAGAGGCGTTTTAATTATAAGGCCACCCTGCTGCTTACTATCATAGCCGTTAGACACCATGGGGAGGCT
>NC_137883.1:16749132-16769132 GCF_963924005.1 Protomyctophum bolini | reverse complement strand
AAGCAATTCAAAACACCCTGGTGGAAACACATCACTATTTTTTGAATAGGGGTTAAGTAATTAATTCAAATCTAGGTCCTGTGGAGATACCGAATTTCTCTTTCGGGTCTCCAGCTGAAAAGGCTGGCCTTGATCTAAGCTGTGTGACAACACTCATTCTCACCTCCTGTTAATGACCTGACACCTCCTCTCTCCTCCTAGACCCGGCGCTCTCCCATCCTCTGGCCGTCACGCGTCGAGAGAGACAGCGGAACACGGACCGCCAACGTGTCCTCAGCGCCTCAAACCTCGCGGCGTCCGTGGGCTTGCCGTGTCCCTTCTCACCCCCTGGTGGCGGCGGCGGTGCCAACTCCGACTGGCACGCCAGCGAGAGACTGAGCCAAGCAAACCTGGACGCCATCGCCTTCCCATGTTCGCCACGGACAAGCACAGCGGAGGGCGATGGCCATGGTTTCAGCAAAGATGTTTACGGTGCCGTTAGCATATTTAATGACGCTGGCAGGGAGGCTACCTCCTCTCCTGCTGGTGGTGGCGATGGTAACAGCAGTGCTAATGGAGCTAGCGTGGCCAGTGCTAATGGAGCTAGTGCTGGACCGGTGGAGGAGAACCCAGGGACGGGGACGAGTCTGAACGTTCACCTCAAACAGAGGTTGAGTGACTCTGGGAGCGTCGACACTCAGAGGGACTTTCCCGGAGAAAGACCGCTCAGTTTTGACAGCGGGAACGAAGGGCGCTTTGAGGAAGAGGTGGCCCAAGGTGACCACTCCCCCCGACGCAGCACGTCTCCGCCTTCCCTCTACTCCGACCACCACCATCACCACCACCACTCCCCCCGACGCAGCACGTCTCCGCCTTCCCTCTACTCCGACCACCACCATCACCACCACCACTCCCCCCGACGCAGCACGTCTCCGCCTTCCCTCTACTCCGACCACCACCATCACCACCACCACTCCCCCCGACGCAGCACGTCCCCGCCTTCCCTCTACTCCGACCACCACCATCACCACCACCTCTCCTCTCTGCGTATTTCCGAGTCGAGCCTCTCCGGCTCATCCGGCCTATCACATCCCACGGTGCCCTGTGTTGGCCAATCGGGGGAGAGCTTTGACGAGGTGTTCTTTGAGGTCCCTTCTGTGCCGCCGTCACCGCCGCCTCCTCCCCGTCCTGCTCCACCAATCAGAGAGACATACATCACAGAGGACGACGCCCCACCTCTGCCCCCTCCACCTCCCGCCCCACGTCAGCTGGAGCATGACGTTGGGCAGCCATTCAGTGACAGGTGTGGTTTAGAGCAGTGACTCTCAACGCTTTCCGTTTAACTCTGTGACTCGTAAGGGGTCCATTTGGTTCCTAACTATCAACCTTTTAGTTGGGGACCTCTTGAAACCCCCTCAAGGACGTGTTTATGGACTCCACCGACGTTATAGGGTAGACTCGCCTTACCTGTGTCTGATTGGCTTCCTGGCAGGCATAGTTTTACTGAGGTTAAGGTTAGGATTAGACATAGTTTTACTGAGGTTAGGTTTAGACATAGTTTTACTGAGGTTAAGGTTAGGATTAGACATAGTTTTACTGAGGTTAGGTTTAGACATAGTTTTACTGAGGTTAGGTTTAGACATAATTTTACTGAGGTTAGGTTTAGACATAGTTTTACTGAGGTTAAGGTTTGGATTAGACCGACCGATGCCATTTTTTGGCACAAAATATATTCAGATGGGGGTCCGCAGCCAAATACATTAATACATACTGTACATACATTAATTTGGTGGTCCTTGACATGAAAAAGTTTGAGAACCACTGACTTATCTGTCTCTGTCTCTGTCTCTCTCTTCTCTCTCTCAGTTCCGAGTGCATCGATGACCCGGAGCCTTCGGAAAGGAGAACCTCCGTCCATTCGCCTTCGTCGCGTCCCTCATCGTCGTCCTCTTCTTCCTTCCCTCCCTCCTCCCCTGTGGTCAGCCTCCTCCCCCTGGCCTCCTCCTCCACCACCACCACCTCCTCCTCCGTCACACCTCCTCCCAGCCCAGCGGACTCCCAGGAGGACAGAGAGAGTGTGGGTCTCCTCCAGTACCTCCCCATGCCCAGGAGGGAGAGCTCTGCAGAGGAGCTGCGAGTGGAGGCGCTGGCCCGTCAGCTGGTGAGTGGCTATAGGGACAGCGTTGGAAGGAGTAAGCACATGCTCTGACCAAGGGATGTTAACCAATCCAATAAGACATTCTTCAATTAAACTTAACAGTTAACAATTAATTAGACATTATTGAGGGAAATTAAGATTCTCAGATTTAAAAAAAATAAACGCTACTTATCAACTAACGGTAAATCGATCGATAAGGTTATCAATTATCATATTATGAATGAATCGATCATTTGCATCGCTGCTCACAACCGAAAACACGCAAGCGTGCGTTTTTGGGTGTGTGTGCCAACAACAAAGTGGAAATGTGAGTACTTTGTCATCCATTTATTTTGAATTTTGGATGTGCTACCTTTTTGTGCAACCTCTTTTTCTTATTTAGAAGTACTTGCATGTTTTTACATAACCCATTAAGACCTGAGGCTGATTCTACAAATGCCTTCTAAATCACTAGTTCAAAAATGTTTTGAGCTGCTTTCCCGGTTTTAATGTTTACAAAACTAGGTAGTAGTTTTGTAACCATTAAGTGTAACAAATGTTACTAAATACTACAAAAAAAAGTATTTTCACAACATTACTAAAATACTAACTAAACTAAACTAGCAAACCAGCTAATTAAAAAGTGCTGAAATTGACAGACATAAGTTCAAAACAAAATAAACGAAAATGAAAATGTCTGAACTATATTAACAACATTGACACCTAGCTACTGGGGCATGTGTATCTCCATAGGAGGCAAGCTTTTGCAGAGGCAATGTAAACATTTGTTTTCTCATGCTAATAAAGCTCATTGGATTAAATTGATAAGTGCTGGAAAAGACTCGCTGTGATTGGCCAGTAGTCACTTCAGTGGCAGTGGCGCAGCGTACCTTCCGCACTTCCGCTTGACTTCTTCCTTACGCCGGACACACATGGCTCCAACGAAGTGCCGGCCAATGAGGCATCTATTAGTATTTATTTTATATCAGTGGTTTTCAACCAGTGGTCTGGGGACCTCCAGTGGTCATTGAGAGGGTTCCGGGTGGTCCCCAGCTAAATGATGGAGAGTTGGTAACCAAATGGACCCTTATAGATATCTGCATTACCTAATTTACAAGTCTACACAAATACAGAATGTAGAAGAATTGTTATTTTGATCAACATTTGGCCTGTTATCTCTCCTATGGTATCAACAGAAATTGTGGACAAAATATTATAAGTTTTGGTTCTGAGAGGCTAAATGTCATCAAATGGTGGTCTGTGGCTCAAATGCTGAATAAATAATGGTCCTTGATATGAAAAAGGTTCTCATTTCTACTGTATCTATCCATCTATGCAGGTGTCGAGGGATCCCTCTCTGGCCCCCATCCTGGACACCTGGCTTGGTAAGAGCACCCTGGACCTCATGGAGGAACTGTTCCCCAGCAGCGGATTGGTTGGGAGGTCGGCATGGCAACGCAGGAACAGCAGCCAATTGGATGACAGGTAATAATGACCTAAACTCTTAAGTGTATGTCGTTGCTTTGATTAATTAAGCCTGAATCACATGCCAATCAAAATGCCAAATGTCTTAAACATTCTTGTTTTCATTCCATTGCGGTACTGTATATTGAATTCATCAAGACATATGATATAAAGACATACAATAGTATACAAGAGATCATCAATACTAGGAGCAGTAGAAGTATATTTACAGAAAAACATCAGGGGTCATTTATTTTTGCAAGCTACTTTTTGCAAGACTTGTCTAGGTCCAGTTGCAGGTGCTCTTCTATGGAGGTATTGAACGAGCATAGGGAGTCACAACTTTTGGTGACATAACATTAGAATAGAATTTATCGCCATGTTTCTGCAGAATCTGGAGGGAATGAGATCAGTGTATCTTTGGGTTAGGAGAGCCTGTTGCTTGTCTAAAACATCACTCACTTGCTTTAAAATGAGCTATAAGTGGGGGCACGGTGGCACAGTTGGTAGTGCTGTCGCCTCACAGCTAGAAGGTCCTGGGTTCGATTCCCGCTCTGGATGCTGTGGGTGCTGGCGGTGTGTTTCCTCCTCCGTGTCATCAGTGCCCATACCCGAGGCGGGGTTGGCGAAAGGGCCTTTCTGTGTGGAGTTTGCATGTTCTCCCCGTGTCCCCTATGGTAGGTAGCCTCACAAAAAACATGCAGTAATCCTGGTCACTAAACTGCCTCCCCCTGGCCAGCCGGGGTGCCTGATGGAGGGGAAAGGAACTGGTTGGAATAACGTGTTCGTTCCATGCACTACGTCCAACTAGGGAAACTCCCCCTGTCAGGTGTAAAGGAGCAACTTGGACACTCAGGCATGAAGGAAGCATGAGTTCAAGTCCGTTGCTCTCCCCATGTCCCTCATATATGGGGACTAGGTTGGCGGAGGGTGTGTAGATCACATTAGATAATTGACACAGGGGTGAAAAAGGGGTTACAAAATCGTGGGATAAAATTAAGAAAAAAAATAAAAAAGAAGAGCTATAAGTGATATTGGTTAATAAAACAGCAAGTTTATTGTTGAACAGTTAAAGCAACATAATTCTATAGTAATCATATTGCGTGTTCCGTAACAGGTCTGTGGTAAACAGAACATATGTCTTCCCATGTATGTATTAGTTTCATCACTTCCAATTTCACTGCGTCGTGTGTCCTTCATGAGTTCTCTCTTCTGATTGGATGAAATTCTTATCCCGACCTGAACATGTATTTTCTTGTTTACTGAAGAGCTGGACAGACATGGAGACCCCTGTTAATGAACAAACGTGGGAATTTAACACATAATAATACAAAAAACCCCACTTATATCACAATTATCTACTTAAAACACTGAAGTAAAGAAAGAGGAGTCATGGAGAGGAAGTAAGTCCATGTTGTTGTTTGGATGTCCTTGAGGAACATTCTCATTAGTGGACGTGTGTTTATCTGCCCCTCCTTAAATCAAAAGAAACATTCTTTGCAGACATCATCTGTTCACCAGGGCTTAGTTTGTAAAAGAAAACAGAGAGGGTGTGGGCATTTTCTTAACCATTTACTTAATATACCTGTTTCAATTTAGAATTAGGCAATAAAATAATAGGCATACCTTTTATAGAATTGAAGTACTTTGCTGGGGTTTTTATTTGTGGTGTATATTTATATATTGTCTTGTCTTGAATGTATGCATTCATTGACAGAGACGATATAGCCTACACTTCTTTGTCTTACAAATGTAAAGTAAAATCCATGTGTTACTATGTGTAGATGATTTGTGTGTGTACTGTACTGTGTAGACATGTTGGTAACCTGAAGACATGCTAGAGCCAGCTGCAAAACATGAACAATACTGCTGACTGGTGGCCAGTCCTGGCATAACAGATGGGTTTCTGTGTCAAAAGGCTTTTGTGAGAACAGAGTTGATCATTAGGTGAACTTTGCATTGTGATTTGTCACAGGGTTAGTCTCTCTCTCTCAATCTCTCTCTCTCTCTCTCTCTCTCTCTCTCTCTCTCTCTCTCTCTCTCTCCCTCACCCCCTCTCCCTCTCTCATACCTCAACTCCTACAAGTGCTTGTCAATAGGCTGTCCCTAGTTCACTATGATTATTTTGGTTGGGTCGTGGCCTTGGAAAGTTGACGTTTGGCCAAAATATGATGTCTTCCCGACATTCTGTGCCTCCTGCTGTCTGACCTGATCAGCCATCAGGCCTGATGTCGAGAACAAGTGCTGTAAACAGTGTTGATCTCCTCTGTAGAATCCAAGATGGCGTCTCATTTGATGGACGCACGCACAGTCCAGTCGCAGAGCGAGGTTTGGAGACGGATTTGGACGAGGAGGAGAACGATCTCAACGCACAGAAGGTAAGATACACGGCGCCTGTATACTACCGAATGATACCACCATCATCATCACTTTTATTATCACCTTCAAAGAACCACTTCAGCCATTTTCAACCTTATCTTCAATTGGTCCTCACTAATGCTAATTAATTATTATTAGAACATTTCAAATAGGCTATGTTTGATTGTTTCCATATCGCTTGATTTTAATTGCTTGTCATTCTTGGAAATAAAATAGGCTCACATGTCTAAATATTTTCACAGATCTGAGCGGGCCGTACGCGCAAGTCAAAGTCACGATGGAATGATACATGCCGACAATTGTGGCAATCTCGCCGTATGCCCATTATTTGATCTACACCACTTTAATAATCTGTATCTCAGAGGAGGGCTAGCGACAGTTCAGCAACGTGCCTACCAGTGACATCATCGGTAGTCAGGTTTTGTCATTTCAAACAAGATTTCTAAACTGCCATATCCCACCAATGAAACGTAGAGTAGACAGAAATGAATGTGTCATCACCGCATAATCAGAATCAGGTTTATTTGTCATTGTTACAGATACAGGTACAAGTACAGGCACAAGTACAATGTACAATGAGCATTAGTGAGTAGTACCAATCATTTGAAGGTTGTACCAAGTACCAATTCATGGTATCAGGTGTTGTGCAAACCATACATGAAGACAGTATGCATATAGAGGACATTTAGTTACAGCGAAAAAACTAATTCTGACACACTGGAAGAAGGAAGAGGCTCCTGCATTTAAGCACTGGTTAAATGAAATGACTAGTACACTTCATCTTGAGAGAATAAGGTATTTCCTGAGAAACAGGGAGAAACAGTTTGATGAGATTTGGCTGCCCCTTGTCCATTACCTGAGTAGAAACGATTAATAGACAGGATACCATTGATATGGTTGACTGTACGCCATTTTCTTTTCAGATGTTTTCCACGAGATTTCTATCATCTTATTATATAGTATGCAATGTCACTGAGCAGTATGGCTGGGAGGGTTAAGGGATTTCTTTGTCTTTTTTGTCTTTATCTTTTCTTTAATTTTGTTTCATAAAAAAAAGTATTTCATATTATAATGTTTGTAATAATTTATCTGTTCAATAAAAACATATTTGACAAAAAAAGAGGACATTTAGGACAAATTAATGGCCCGAATCATCAGAGGCCCTGACAGTCCCAGGTTCCATTGTACATTATTAGTGTAGGGACATACACACATACAGTATTGCTAACAGTAGCCCACTGGTTCCCAAACGTTTTAACGTATAGAAATTTGATGTTTCCCAGGGACCTAGCTCACAACGTGATGCGTTATGAGCTTGTACAGTCTATCGGCTATTTTCTACTACTACTAAAAGGTTTATTTCGCCCCTGGTTTATACTTATAATGTTTTGAAATAATAATAATTACAAAAAAGAAATTTGTCAGAAGCCGTTGCGTGTCGTCATGTCCACCAGGTGGAGCTGAGCGAGGCGCTGCGGCTGACCATGGCCAGCCTCCGGGGGGAGAAGGATGCTCTGTCGGAGGAGCAGAGGTCACACCAGAGCCTGGGGAGCGCTCTGGACGCCCTGGTCCACGAGCACTGCAAAGCCAACGAGAGGGACAAGTACCGCACGTTCATAGGTATGAACCACACTACTGACCCTTCAAGACCTGAGACCAGATTCTACAAAAACACATTTCTTCTATATCCAGTTTTCCGAAAAACCGTATGTTTCCATATCAATATTTCTCAACTATTTCCTGTCAAGGACCCCAAAAATTATATGTAATTGGCTGCCGACCCTCATGGAAATATGTTGTTCCATGGGGACCCCTCCAGAAGCATCGATTTGAGTTAAAAAACGTTGGCTGTGAAATTATATATTCAAACTAAGATTTGCACTCTTTTCATGATTTTTTTTGGCTTAGGCGGCATGGGGTCAGACTCCCATTGATGACTAGGTCACTTACATTTCATGAGCTGTTATAGGTCAGGTTTCACCTGACAAACATTTACACAGAATCAAATGCTGTATACCCGGTCATGATACACCGGCACCGCTGTGTCCTTTATACTGCAACACCACAATGTTCAGTACTGGAACTTTATCCAGTTGTTTTTCGTCACTGGGATGTGCCAAACATAACGCAACGTAAATATCTTGATGAGATGATGTGTTGTACTTTCTTTTAGGAGACCTGGAGAAGATTGTCAACTTGTTACTGTCGTTGTGTGGTCGTCTGGCTCGGATAGACAGAGCTCTGTCTGCTCTCGACACACAAGAACACTCACAGGACAACGCTGAGGAGAAGGTGAGGGAATATAGCAGAAGTATGTCTTCCTTTCCACGGACATGCAGAGAATATTAGAGAGTCAGGGGCTGAAATACCCTTAAAGGGCACTTTTAAGGGAAAAATAGCGGATCTACAAGCTCTCAACATGTCGCGCAGCGACGTGCTTATAGTGCTTGCTTTTCTTTTGTGGCTTTCGCCTTTATTGTCTCCACCAGGCCAAAGGCATGGGAAGAGTATGTTTTGCACTCCGTCCGTGTGTGCGTCCGTCCTTCCTTCCGTCCGTATACAAAAAATTGAAGAAAAAGATCATAGCTGCATCAAATGTAATCAAAACATTTTTGCCAAGTTTTCTAATAATATAAGAATCAATCAAGAATCAAACATTGTGGAAAATAGCCAATCTGCGTGTGTTGTGAGCTTGTAGATCGGCAATTTTCACAATATTTACAGTCAAACTAATTGCATGCCTCAACTGCAACAAAATGTCAGGGTGGGGGAGTTCCCAGTTCAAATAGGATTATTTTAGGAGGTGCAGCCTGAAAAGGTTGAGAACCACTGGCATAAAAACAGTTGTAAATGATTGACAGCCTGTCTCTCTCCGTCAGGATTCCCTCGGCCAGAAGAGGAGTCAGCTGATCAGCCAGACGGAGGACGCCAGGGAGCTGAAGGAGAACCTGGAGCGCCGGCAGCGCGTCGTCCACTCCATCCTGTCCGCCTGCCTCGCCGCGCCGCACCTCGGCGACTACCGCCGCTTTATCCACGCCAAACCCTCACTCCTCATTCGCCAGAGACACCTGGACGACCGCGCGCGGCAGGGCGAGGAGCTCCTGGTACGACTGTCCGAGAGTCTGTCGCCGCCGGAACTGTCGCCATCGTCGGGGAATCCCGGCTGGTCGGCAGCGGAGCACCCTTTGATGTCGTCCAGTCCGGTCGACCACCAGCACCGCCGTCATCACCATCCCCATCAGACGTTGCCTCCGTCGCTGCTTCCTGGATTAGTTCCAGGCCACGCCCACTCTGTCCGTTCCACCACCGCTGTGACGTCGCTGTGACGTTGCAGACGTGCTGCTATAGGGGGCGCTAATGGACGCGTGGGAACTGACAAACTATTCCCCCCCCCCCTCAGCTCTGAAGGAAACGCATTACGTTCCGAATCTGCTTCGGAGCCTTTTTTTTACATGAAGGATTCTTTAAAAGCGGGGCGGCCACTACAAGAGTCACTTCTAACGTAATAGACAAAAGCCCTTGACTGTTAATGTGCCTCAAACGCCTGATTTGTATTTTTGCATTCATCATCAAATGTCTCAAATCTCGGTGTCGTCGTGTAGCCACACCCTCGTCTCTGGTCCCACTTGGAAGTGGCCGGCCCGCCGGGATACAACAGAGTATCAATTAAAATAGCCCTATAGGCCATTTCTGAGAACATTTCGCCTATAAAGGCATTCCCAAACTAGGGGTGCGAGGGCTGAATGTGTTTTTTTAAGCCTGTGGTTGTTTGTTTGTTTGTTACTCCAGCTTGAAAAATAACGTTTTAATTGTAATGTTCCACCGTACGCCACTGCTCCGAGAGCTACTTCATATGTAATCATATCATACAGCCACTAGCCGAGAATATGACGCTTCGCCTTTTCAGTTCATTTTCAGACTTTTTTGGCGAGTGACATGGCCATATGACGAAGCAGAGATTGATATTGTCTACTCTACACCATATTCAGAGTTCACAATTAGTTCCCTCTGACTCGTTTTTCCTGTAGGCCTTGATGTTGCTCTTTATTTGAACTGCTTAGAGCAGTGGTTTTCAACCAGTGGTCCGGGGACCACCAGTGGTCCTTGAGGGGGCTCCAGGTGATCCCCAGCTAAATGAGAGTTGGTAACCAAATGGACCCTTATTAGATCTTTAACTCTTGAGAGTGTCAAATGAAACCATAGGTTTCATGGTATGCTCTCAAGAGTAATACTATTGATAAACATCTGCATTACTTAATTTACAAGAACTTTACACAATTATATAATGTAGGAAATTATTCTTTTGATCTACGTTTGCCTGTCATATCTCCTATGCGGTACCAATGCCAATACAGCATGGAATTGTGGACAATATTCGACGTTTTGTGTCAGAGAGGCTAGATCTCATCAAATGGTGGTCCGTGGCTCAAATGCCCAATACATTATGGGCCTTGATATGAAAAGGGTTGAAAACCACTACTCTCAATGGTCGGCTTCTTCTTCTATTTATTCTTTTTAATGTATAGGAACATGCTGTCGATCATTCCCTGCGACGACGAGAGCTGAAAGCAAAAGAATACGATACTTCAAATGTTTTTTTTGTTTCGTTTTATGTTACATAAAAGGTCCATACAAGCCGAATGGACATGCTGCAAAAGTAGGATAACTGAGGAAAACAATTCTCCCTGCCACACAAAGTATCACTGTTGCACCAGTGGTGTTGTCTCCCGGCATAAAATCTGTTGTTATGAAATCTTAACCACATAGTTCACCCCCAATATTCGCCTATTATGACATGCCCAGAATAGGTTCCAGTGGTTAACTCCGTCCCGGCATCGTGGTATACATTATGGCCTCCCTCTCCAAAAGCACACACGAGTAGTTACCATTGTGTGTTTTTGTAGGGCAGTGTAATACATCTTTTTTTAAATAGTAGGGTTACATCTTTCACAGGTGATCTGTTCAGTCTGCAGGCCATAGACCATTTGCAGACCGCGGCCATGTTTCCATCAGAGTTTGGAAGCACTCGTTAAGCACTCAGTAAAGCAATGTCTTGCTGCCTCTTGCATTATGTGCTAATTCAAAACAGGTGGTACAGGCAGGGCAGTTGAGTGCTAACGAGCACTTCCAAACTCCAGCACGTAGAAAAAGAATCATCTGCAAGGACACAAAGTAGCTCACAACATGTATACAGTGGACTTTTATGAAACAAACAGATAGAAAGAGAATAATTCAAGCTTTCTGTACAGCTGCAATGTGGGTGAGTTTGACGTTGTTTAATACAATCACATAGGACTTTTCTGTTTGGATGAATGGGCTGCCAATGGTAGTTGCACCTAGGTAGCGTGCACCTTGCCATTAACTTATATGGTAAGATGGCCGCGGTCTGCATATGGAGAATGCAGTCCCATTTGCCTAGCAAAATCGGGCAGAAACCTTGTATCTAAAATACAAATAAAAGGTTAACTTTTAATACCTGAGGTCGAAATGCCTTCTTTTAAGATTTTTCAAAAGTGTTCAGGAATAGCAGATGTACAAGCTCGCTGTCTGCACAGGGACCAGATCCTTAATAGGTCTCATTGGCCTCATCATTGGTCTCATCAGCCATCCTGACTGGAATGGAACAGAGCCTTCATTACAGTATAATTGGTAGCACCTGTGAAGGAAGTAGGGCGGCCCATGCATTTTCTTTCCAATATGGCTGCTGTGCAACTTAGCTTTTTGATTTAGGCTGCTGTTGTTGTCACAAATTGCATCCTGCCTTTTACTCTTTTAATAGTATTTCTCAAGATTTTAGCACTTTTTAGCAGTTTGGCTTCTCCACCGAGTGATCAAAATGCCTTCTGAAGGTGCTCTTTGAACGACTGTCAGCCAACATAAAGAAAGATCTTATTTTCAACTAATTGAGTCAATAACAGTGTGTCTTCTATGCAATCTGCAGCTATCACACTACTAGAGCTGTGGTTCAATCTGTGTGTCGGGACCCACATGATTCTATGGTGGTCCCCAGATGACAGTAAAATGACATGTTAGGCTTTAAAGTACGACCATTCCTAACCTTTCTTTGATCAGGGACCACATAAAAATCCCCTGCCTATCTGACCACCTACAGTAACATCAGATGGGGGAGGGTTATCAAACCTGTCTGCATTTTCATGCTCACTTTATTTTAACGATCAATCAATCGATGGATCAATAGAACGAACGTACCGGTAGGCCCTATTTATCAGTATCCAAATGAAAACACTTTCAAGAAGAAATACGTCATTTTTATAGCATTATTTCATTTTCTTTTAATACGAATGATATATTATCATTACAATCTTAAATGTTTTGCCAATTATTTGGAGGCCCACTTTCCCCCACGGCCCCATGGGTTTGGATTGCACTGCTTTAGTGTATTGACCACTGCACTGCAACATGCTTTAGTGTATTGACCACTGCACTGCAACGCGTGTCAGTTGTTCTTCCTGAGTCTAACATCCTACCTCTGACGTGTCTTTTCTCCTTTCATACCATTAAGACCTGAGGGCCGATTCTACAAAATGCCTTCAAAATCAGTAGTTCTCGCCCTTTCAGGATTTTTCAAGAATGTTCAAAAATAGCAGATGTTCAAGCTTGCAGTGTGGCACAAAGTGACACGCTGTCAACTTGTATATCTGCTATTTTTGAATAGCCATCGAAAGATGCTTTCCCGGGTTTAATGGGTTATTCTCCATTAGACTCCGTGTATTCTCTCTCTCAAAAAATTAAAATAAAATTAGAAGAATTTGACTCATACAGTAAATACATTGTAAAACATAACTATGCCTTTATGTCCAGCCTCGCAAAAGTGAGCCCAGCCCTAAATGGTGTGTAATGTCAAACATGAAGGTGTCCAAAGATTTTCACTGAATATCACATTGTAAAGCAGCTCATATAAGTCTGTGGATTTTCACATACACCAACAAAAGTCATGGTGTTAACACCATCATGACTGTTGTCATTTTGTCATTTTCACCTTTTGTCCAAGTGTTACCCAAATGCACAACAGTTGCACAATGCTGTGCTGTAATAGAGAATATATATTAAAACTGTTAAAATCGTCCCACACACTCTTTACTTTCTCAATTGCAAATGTTCCTAGTTTATTGGTGTTTAAATAATGTGTTATAAATACAATTCATTACTATTATTAGCTTGGCGTTTTGATGTGTGAAGTGTGTTTAATTGTTATTTTTTTGTTAACCCATGTTCAATGGGGCATATTACCCCAGCCGGTTGTAGGGTGGACTTTTACTTTGTCGTCACTACGTTTAGCACTGTGACATGTTGTGACTGGTAGATTGCATTTTTCAATGCTCCATTCTGTTATTCACAGCAAACACTACGTTTTGATCCTGCTGTCCTTTTGAGGGTCACTAACCCCTCCAACGTCTGGCTTTCGGACATGACTTCATGTGGCAGCCAAGTCTATGGACCTTTTGTTTGTCTTATGCATTAATCAGGCCTAACGGGTTCAATGCAGTCTAGGCTACGTTTAGTCTGGGCTCCTTCCCAAGTAGGCTTGGGAAGGAGCCCTTTCTGAGGACTATAGGTGAGGTTTCAAACTGGCTACCTATTGGTTCACCAATTTATGTGCCCGCGTCAGACCCTCTCAACGTTTCAATGTTTTTATTTATTTATTTATTTTTACACAATTTACACATTTTCCCCTAGTGTTCGCTGTTGCTGCCCAGCCCCCCACCGTTGGTCCAGGGAGGGTGTAGATCCTCCCAGTCCTCATCACCAACATCTTCATCTTCTGCCCGACTGCCCCCTCTAAAAAAAAACTTGACTGCTTATTATGATGAATGAATGATGAATATTTTTCATATACATATGCTTTCGTGTTGGTACATAGTGTATTCCCACACTCCCCCCTCTGTGATGGAATGGTACAATGCACACCTGCATAGTGTATCTCAAAATTGCATGCATAAGTGACAAGCTGTGCAACCAGGTCAGTGCAGTCCTTTCAAGGGGGTTCGCCTTTGGTCTGTTCCAGAAAAAAGTGACTGACTGGCGTCTTCCTCAGTACCCAGAATCACTGTCGCAGCCGTAGTAATTGTAGTTGTCTCGATCGCCGTCTCTCTTGATTTGGAGCTGGTTGCGCAGCACGGCTGACCTGAGGATCATGGCTTTGGTTCGTCTCTGGAACTCCTTTCCCATTTGGAGAGACTTTTCAAAGGTCGTGCTTCTCTGGTCCACATCCCGGGCATACAGAATCTTGCTGTGGGAGTCAATGCGCGCGTTGATGAGTCCCTCCAGTATGAGCTGAGTTAGTTCGTCTTCCAGAGACGGCACCGTGGTGTTGAAGGCCTGCGCCATCTTTGTCATGTCCGCCGACACATACGGGCTGAAATACTGTATAAGAGCTCTGCTCCTGATCTGTGTGTACAGTATTCTGATGTGAGGGGCAAGATACATATCCAGCATGAGGTTGTCCTTCATGTCATCCAGAAGCTTGAGGCAGGAGGCGTACTTGGACTCGTAGAACTTAAAGATGACGTCGAGGAGCTGAGGCTCCAACTCTAAAAACAATTTAAAGGAGCTGCTGTTGATGATGTCCCGTTGGAGTTCCTTTCTGTCGAACGTTGCCAGCGCACACAGGCCTCCGTAAACAGCCACGTTGTTGCCAGAGATCACATCTGGGTAGTCACAGTGGTCAAAAGAGGCCTGCAGGAATAACTTGGC
Organism: Protomyctophum bolini; assembly: GCF_963924005.1. Classification (NCBI taxonomy): domain Eukaryota; kingdom Metazoa; phylum Chordata; class Actinopteri; order Myctophiformes; family Myctophidae; genus Protomyctophum; species Protomyctophum bolini. Next base: position 16,754,458 of record NC_137883.1, on the reverse strand, counting down.
GGCTGCTTTGTACTTTCGAGAGGCCAGCTCTGACAGGCCAGCGGCACATTTCAGCTTGGTGTGGACTGCCATATCCCGCTGTTCTCCTTTTCGGTCGGCTATTTGTGGAGCGGACTCTGCTTTGCCGATGTAGCTCAGTACGTGAACCCAGCTGTTCATGTAAACACTGATCCTGATTTGGTTAAGGTACATGTTAATCATGTGCTTTTCACTGGTATGGTATTCTTTGGCTTTGGGGTAAGACTTGAGGGCCTGGCCGAGGTCACCGCAGTCGATGTAATGGTCCACCAGGTCATCATATACTTCCCCCATGCTGTCCTTGGTGTCCGTGTCCCCTTGGTTTCCCTTCTTGAGGTCACTGGCCAGTTTTGCCAGTTTCTCCAGTTTATGCGTGGCGTTCTTCCTGGCAGCTTCGATCCAGGCCGTGTCTAGCGGAGGGGTGTCTGCCACTCCCGAGGGGACTCCCTGAACCTGGCGGTTGGCCTCTACCAGCTTGCGGTGGATCTCCTCGTACACGGCCACGTGCAGTGTCTTCTGGACGAAGGTGAGCGCCATCCTGAGGGCCTCGACACGGAGCATGGGACAATGTTCGGCTAGATACTGGAGCCTCCTGATTTTCATTAGGCCGCTATAGCTGGACGCATACTGCTCCAAGTCCAGGGTCGGGTTCTCTACAATGTAGTTGGTGTCGGGAGCATTATTCTCCTGGTCGTCCTGGGTGTCCATGTCCATTGGCATTTGTTCCATGGCATCATGAAAGCCATTCATGGGTACAGACATCTCTTGAAACATCGTTAGACCGGACAAGGGAATATTCTCGCATACTGCTCCACCAAGAAGCACAGAGTGATATATATATGGCCTCCCACGTAGTGACGTATGCAGTGACATAACATTATGAGCCATACATCACTGGCGCATCAGTGCTGTGTCATCATGTGCTCAGCCGATTGGCGGAATGTGATGTATGAACATTGATGATGTATGATAAGAACGCCCCTAACTTCATACAATTTCTTTTAATACATTTTGAAACTTGTAATGGGACTTTCTGCATAATTATTACTTTTGGTAGAATTTGATGCCGATACTTGGCGTCAGTCATCTGTGACATCAGTACTATCTATGTCATCGCAGTACTATGACGTCACATTGGTCATGTCCATATTTGGGAAAGGTTTCAGACAATTCAGCCAACATTGACTTCCAGTATAAACCTTTTTTTTAAGGTTAAAAATGTAATGATAATATGATTATGTTACTTCCTTGGCCGTGAGGGGTGGGAGGGCAAGGCGAGAGCCCTGTATGCAGATTCAAACACACTGCCTTACGTACTACAGCAAACAATCTTTACAATTGTTTTAGTTGCCTTCGGTGTAAGTGAGGTTCAAGATTCATAACTTTAAATATGATATTGGCTGTTTGTATTATTTGTGAAAAAGAATAATAAGATACTCTTATGGAATGGCTATATTTTACTTATATTGACCCTGGCCTATTTAACAATTTAGTATAGGTTTTGCCCACTTGGTACCTCGTCAGATAATAGCCTACAACAACTTCCGTGAACCGACTTCACTGTAGTAGTAGACTTGAATCAGAATCATTGTTCACAGTTTTACAAGTAAAAAGGCACTTGAGGCACAGGGAGCAGATTGCTCGATTTTTTTTATTGACACATTTTGGAAACAAAACTGTGAAATTGAACATTGTGCATGTTGCAAGTATTCAAATACAGGACTTTGACTTGAACAGATTGTTAGGATGTGTTGCATTACAGAACACCAAAAAAGCACATCAAACCAGATTAACAAGCAATATGTATTTCATTCAATGCAAACCGCCCAAAATTAGAATGAATGAAAGTATGGAATGCTGTATGTATGGCTGGTTGGCAGGCGGCCAGCAGCAGGTGTGGAGGAGCTGGGCCATCTGAGGCACAGGGAGAGAAGGAGTTAAGCCTGAAAACAACAATCGCACATAATCTCCTCATCATTAAAAGAGAGAAAAAAACCCTTAAAGGGCTTATACATGCATACAAATACAACAACAAATACACACAATTTAATGTGTGGGTGCAACTGAACTGGAGTCAGTGATGAAGTGAAGAACTATAGGGCTCTTATCTGCTGGGCATGATGAGAATATGAACCCCAGCTGAGCACCTTTTCAAATAAGAAAAAAAACAAAACATTTACAAAATGAATGGAAAATCACGGCTCCCTCATATATTAAAACATTCTATTGTGTGAGGGGGCCGTGATTTTTCCATTACCTTTATCCAATTTGTATTACATTTTTTAAATGTTTCTTTTATTTGAAAGTGAAATATCCCTTTAACCTCACAAACATATATGTCTAAACCCCAACCTTAACCTTAACCCTAACCTCACAGAACTAATGCCTACCTTAACCCTAACCTCACAGAACTAATGCCTATAAACCTAACCTCAAAACCACTTCAAACGTGGGCGAAACACCTGGGAACGAGAGAGTCCGAAGGGAAAACAGCCGGCCCATAGCACCCAGAATGTCTACATTGTGGTTTTTCTACTTTTACTTACAGTAAGAAAAACAAACAAATCTGGGTAAAGAAATCTGATTAGGCCTACTGTCTTTTGGCAAACGTGGGACATTTCCCCACATTTCCTGTTTTCGTACATTTACTGTAACACTCATTGTGTTGCTTGGTTTGCAGGGACAGTAGGGCTATTCTTCAGACAATGAGACGAGATGAGATGAGATTACATAATACATTATTAATCCCAGAAGGGAAATTGAGTCGTGATGCCGCTGATGTGCTACAGCAGCGCAACGTGATAAAAATCTACAATACAAACAAAAACACATCAGACACACGTGGACCCAGTGGTGGGAAAAAACCTCCTCAAACCTCCTCAAGGACCACTGGTGGTACAAAGGAACTTCTGTACAACTCCATTTTGCATTTTCACAATAGCTACGTACAAAATGATCACCGAAAGCTGCTGAAGGCACACTCTAAATAAAGTTTATGGACAGGAACTAGACAGGAACTCCTTAACCACTTAAATCCCACCATGTGATGATTAGATCTCAATTTGACCACAATAACTGTCTGTCTTCGTACAGTGTATGTGTAACTTAGTTTTCTTTACAGAATGACTGGGGTTATAATTGTGTCAGCCTGGCTTCAGGCCAATTGTATTTGCATAGATGCCTGACAAGGCTGCATGCACCATCCGTGGAGTTTCTTTTTGAGGGGCGCTCCTATGCCCAGCTTTGTGTGTTTGTGTGTACCCCATAGTGAGGATTTGATTGGCTGAGTAATGTGTGTACCCCATAGCGAGGATTTGATTGGCTGAGTAATGTGTGTACCCCATAGCGAGGATTTGATTGGCTGAGTAATGTGTGTACCCCATAGCGAGGATTTGATTGGCTGAGCACGCTTTCTGTGTCTGTGTGTACCACGGAATTGAGGATAAAAAGTGAGGACGCAATTGTGATTGAATGACTCACTTGAGTCACTTCACAGTTCAAACAGGTGTGATTTTTTAATAATCGATTAGTTTGGTTAACTGGTGCACCCCTAAACTGAAGTTCAGTTTATATCAACAACAGTTTGTCTAACAGTGGCCGGTGGTCTTCTGCCTTGAAATAACAAGCCATTTGGTGACCCCGGACTGAAAATAGACAGAGAGAGACACCACTAGCCTGTCCTCAGACTATTGTGAGTGCCGTTATTTAAAGTTCTGGAATGTTCGGCGTGCGCACGAGCGTGTGCATGTGCGTAAAAAGACTTAAACTTTTTCATGCCAAGGAGCCCCAAATTATATGCCGGGCGTATCAGGGCCCTCAGGGGACCGATATATGCAGGGCGTATCAGGGCCCTCAGGGGACCGATATATGCCGGGCGTATCAGGGCCCTCAGGGGACCGATATATGCCGGGCGTATCAGGGCCCTCAGGGGACCGATATACTGTATGCCGGGCGTATCAGGGCCCTCAGGGGACCGATATACTGTATGCCGGGCATATCAGGGCCCCCAGGGGACCGATATATGCCGGGCGTATCAGGGCCCTCAGGGGACCGATATACTGTATGCAGGGCATATCAGGGCCTTCAGGGGACACATGTGTAAATCAAGGAGAACTCTGACAGCAGGTACATACAACGGGTATTTCATAACTCATGTGGGGTACATCACAGGTTGGGAACCAGTGATGTATGGAGGTCAGAATGTACAGAATGCATGTGAGTCCCCTCGAGATGGTGAAGGGCTATTTTTATACCATAGCAGCATGCTAGCACTAAGCTAGTGCTGCCATGTAGGACAGCATGTACAGTACATGTGTGCACACTGTATTGTCTCACTTATCACTTTCTTTAGTTTCTCCTCTCCTCTCTTTTCATCTGATTCTCAGCTGTTCTATCTGTGTCTACTCTACACAGCTACTTGGAAACCACTGGACCAATGGCCGTCAAGGAAGAGACTGTCTCCACCCCATAAATCAGTACCGTCTTATAATTTTCAATATTGGTCTATTTATTTACATTTGGGGGGACTGAATTCACACTAATGTTGGATTCACACACAAGTGGGAATCAGCGACAGACTACAAGTCATTTTTAGTGGAATTAAGCCACCAGTGGAAGCCACCAACATTTGTCTGACAAACTATTGTCTGACAACTACAGTTTAGCTGCCAAGTTGAGCTGGCCTCAACTTTTTTCAGCGCTTTAATTCTTGCTGCTAGTTTTAGTGTGTTTTAGTGTGTACTTCTGCCCTCTGGTAGAAGGTACAGCAAACCAAAGTGGAGCTACATCAGGTTTAAAAAATACTTTAATCGCACTATATACATGTGCACTTCTGTAATGTTGTGTCACCTCTGTTATGTATTTTTGTTTTTATCACTTTTTTGTGTGGCTACAGCAGGGGTGGAAGCCCAAGCCAGATTTCCCTTGTTTACCTTGACCTTGAGGTGTGTCAGGAAGACACCGTGCTCTTCGCCCTCACTTCTGAATGAATCTATTAAGTCAGCTCTGCACAACATTTCATCTACCAATGGCCTATACAGCTCTAGTTACACACGGATGTAACTAGAGCCACCACCCCTGAATAGTATGATAATTTGGGCCATTTTGAGGACAGGCATTGCATCATATGGTTATATGCAGCTGGTTTATGGGCACTGCAAGGGACACATGGTGTATACTGTGACAGAGGGAGAGGGGGGGGGGGGGCTGTATGTACAGTATGTGTTTGGGAGATAAATCTTTCTATGCATGCATGGTATTTTTAGCTGCAACCGCCGCTCTCGCCATCTTCGCTTAGCTTAAAGGTCAC